>NC_137465.1:141335397-141935397 GCF_964235325.1 Thermobia domestica | reverse complement strand
AGGAATAAGCAAAACGAAGGCATAAATATGAGTGAGCTATTTAATTTTGTAGCTGAGTATTTTAACGAAAGAACAAAATTGTACTAACCAGAAAAAACCGAAGAAGGCCCATTTTAACTAACTGAGAATTTCTGTACCTTTTTGTACTATTTAAACAAACGATGGAGCAAATTTGAGTGGCCTGTTTTTTGTACTAACCAAAAAAATCGAAGAAGGTACCTTTATACTAGCTCAATGAACGAAAGAACAAATTTGGGTGTTCTACTTTTTTATTTTAACTTGCTGAGTATTTTATACCATTTTGTACTACTCAAATAAACGAAAGAAAAAGCGAAAAAAGACCTTTTTAACTAGCGCAGAATTTCTGTAACGAGAAAGAAAGCAAAGATATGCCATATTAACTATTTAAATAAACGAAGGGATAAATTTAAGTGATCTATTCCATTTTGTACCAAGGAGAAATGTCATTTTTATCTAGCTTAGAATTTCTAGTGCATGTTGTATTATGTAAACAAAACGAAGGGCTAAATTTGAGAAAGCGAACATGAACCATTTTACTCAAATTTGGATGGAGTATTTAGCTTTGTATGAACCAGAAAAAAAGTGAAGAAGGACCATTTTAACTAGTTCAATATTTCTGTATAATTTTGTACTACCCAAATAAACGAAATTTTATTTTTGTACCAATCAGAAGGGTCATTTTAAATAGCCAAGCAGAAAAAAGGAAAGAATTAACACTTTGTACTAATCAAGTAAACGAAGGTATAAATTTATTGAGGTGTCCTATTTCTTTTTTACCAACGAGAACCATTTTTAACTGGCTTAGAATTTTATACCTTTTTGAAAAATTTGTATCAAATCGAAAAAAGCAAGGAAATACCATTTTAAATAGCTCAGCATGTTATAGCTTTTTGTGTTTTTGGTCTACCCAATTTCTTGACCAAGTTGTACTATTTAAACAAACAAAGGAATAAATTTGTGTGACCTATTCACTTTTATAGCAAGCAGAAAAAGCCCCTTTTAGTTTTATACCAACCACGAAGGTCCATTATACCATTTTGTATTACGGGTGGTCTATTTCATTTTTGTAACAATCAGAAGAAAAGATTAGAATTTTATACCTTTGTGGTGTTACATTTTGTATATTTTTGTGTCACCCAGAGAACAATTTAAATTGACTCTCCCGTCACTAAGAAAGGCTTATAAAATATTTCAACGTAAGATTTAACAAACCAGAATTGTGTCATAATTGTGTAGAACAGACTCCATAGCAATTTGCGTAACATCATGCATGGCCATTTTTGATCACAACAGAAGAAATCATATCAAAGTAAGAAAAGCAGATATTTAAGCAACGTTACGAATGCGTTACCTAACATTTGTATTGCTAAGGTACTGCCTATTGTTCAACGATTCAATTATTTATAGACTTTCCTTCCTCGTCTAAGTCAAAAAAGACAAATATATATTTTTGCATTTATGTATTTTATTATAATGGAATATAAGTTTATGGAGTATATTTGGAAATAATAGAACATACATTATGATGTTATATTGCCTTTGATTTGTTTTTGCTGAAGAGTAGAAAAATGACTAGCATGGAAATTGCTTATGTTTCACCTAGAGAAAAAGAAATTCAGCGTGAAAACGAAAAACCTATACTGTTAATCCAGCCGTCTGACCCCGATTTGCCAGATGAATTACGTGATAAAGTGAGAATCATATATCCAACACAAGAAATAGAAGAAGTGTATTATTTTAGACGCTATAATAGATATAATGATGAAATACTCCCGGAAAGTGATGATGACAGTGTTTCAAATATTACCTGTTTTGAACTGGAAGCTAATGAGTGCGACTGTACTAGTGAAACTATTAGTGATACATGTGTTATACAATTATTTAATGAGTATACACCAAATTCAGTATTATTATGTGGAGCATGTTCTAAACATAATGAGAATGAAAAAGATCACAACTGTTTGCTGCAGTATGATTACGAATTATTGCAAAAGGTGTGGACGATCTTAATTAAATGTGAAATGAGAGAGAAAATTTATAAACTTTATATAGAGAAGCATTTTAAAAGTTGTAATATTAAGAACACTTATACTTTGGAGAAAAAAATTAATCTGGTATATGAATACATTACAGAGTGTGATTATTATATCAACAAAATAGTAGAAATGTTTTTAGAGAAAGATAAACAATTATTTAATTCTGTAAATGAACACTGAGCCCACTGTAGCATATGCATTTGATTGTGTAAGAATAGAAGAACTTGAACTGTTAACTGGATCAATTTGTAGTACTGTAATATTAAGAATTTAATAGATAACTAACATTGGACTCTGGCAACTGAATTGTCAGGGAGAGTCAATTTAAATTGTTCTTTGGATGACACAAAAATATACAAAATGTAACACCACAAAGGTATAAAATCCTAATTTTTTCTTCTGATTGTTACAAAAATGAAATAGACCACCCGTAATACAAAATGGTATAATGGACCTTCGTGGTTGGTATAAAACTAAAAGGGGCTTTTTCTGCTTGCTATAAAAGTGAATAGGTCACACAAATTTATTCCTTTGTTTGTTTAAATAGTACAACTTGGTCAAGAAATTGGGTAGACCAAAAACACAAAAAGCTATAACATGCTGAGCTATTTAAAATGGTATTTCCTTGCTTTTTTCGATTTGATACAAATTTTTCAAAAAGGTATAAAATTCTAAGCCAGTTAAAAATGGTTCTCGTTGGTAAAAAAGAAATAGGACACCTCAATAAATTTATACCTTCGTTTACTTGATTAGTACAAAGTGTTAATTCTTTCCTTTTTTCTGCTTGGCTATTTAAAATGACCCTTCTGATTGGTACAAAAATAAAATTTCGTTTATTTGGGTAGTACAAAATTATACAGAAATATTGAACTAGTTAAAATGGTCCTTCTTCACTTTTTTTCTGGTTCATACAAAGCTAAATACTCCATCCAAATTTGAGTAAAATGGTTCATGTTCGCTTTCTCAAATTTAGCCCTTCGTTTTGTTTACATAATACAACATGCACTAGAAATTCTAAGCTAGATAAAAATGACATTTCTCCTTGGTACAAAATGGAATAGATCACTTAAATTTATCCCTTCGTTTATTTAAATAGTTAATATGGCATATCTTTGCTTTCTTTCTCGTTACAGAAATTCTGCGCTAGTTAAAAAGGTCTTTTTTCGCTTTTTCTTTCGTTTATTTGAGTAGTACAAAATGGTATAAAATACTCAGCAAGTTAAAATAAAAAAGTAGAACACCCAAATTTGTTCTTTCGTTCATTGAGCTAGTATAAAGGTACCTTCTTCGATTTTTTTGGTTAGTACAAAAAACAGGCCACTCAAATTTGCTCCATCGTTTGTTTAAATAGTACAAAAAGGTACAGAAATTCTCAGTTAGTTAAAATGGGCCTTCTTCGGTTTTTTCTGGTTAGTACAATTTTGTTCTTTCGTTAAAATACTCAGCTACAAAATTAAATAGCTCACTCATATTTATGCCTTCGTTTTGCTTATTCCTTTGTTTGTTGAAATAATACAAAATGGTATAAAATACTCAACTTCGGTTTTTCAAATGCATTACTTCGTTTAATTGATTTTAGAGTTGACACAAATTATAATTCCTTTGTTTATTTGAATACTCCAAAATGGTGCAAAACTAAATACTTCATTGTTTATTTGAGTAGTAAAATTATATAAAATAGTCCTTCTTCGCCTTTTGCTGAGCCATTTCTCATTGGTACAAAATTGAATAGGTCACTTAAATTTATTCTTTCGTATATTTAAATATTCAGCTAGTTCATTTTTTCTCGTTGGTATAAAAAGTAGAACATCGAAATTATTCTTACATAAATTCTGAGCTAGTTAAATAGTCAATTTTCGTTTCCTTAAACAGTACATAATGAGCTAGTTAAAGTAGCTCTTCTTCTCTTTTCCAGTTGGTACAAAAGAAAATAGTCCACCTAAATTTTATTCATACTTCACTTCTTTTTTTCTAGTTCGTACAAAAACTAAATACTCTATTCCTTCGTTTATTTGAATAATGGCCCTTCACTTTTTCCAGTTGGTACCTAAGGAAATAATCCAATCAAATTTTTCTGGTTTGTACAAAACTAAACACTTCATCCAAATTTGAGTATTACAAAATGAAATGAAATTCTGAGTTAGTTTAAAAAATGGTCCTTCTTGCTACAAAATTGGAAAGCTCACTCAAGAGTACAAAATAGTATTGAACTTCTGAGCCGGTTAAATTTATCCGATTGTTTATTTAAATAGTACAAAATGATTTAAAATACGCAGCTAGTTAAAATGTATATCGTTGCTTTCTTTCTCGAAGTAAACCAGTCATATTTTTTCATTCTTCACTTCTCTCTGCTTGGTACAAAACTGAATAGGCTCTGTTTAAAGTTATTAAAGCTTAAATATTTGACCTTTAACCTCCATGGTCAGTGTTTTCAGAACATGTAGTAGTTGATGACGTATTCCTAGATTTGGAAACAGCACCTCAAAACGTTGCTCTGTTTAAGAGTTATTCGCGTTCATTGGTTCATTGGGCGTTCATTATTTTTGGAACTTGCAGTGGTTGATGACCAATTACTAAATGTGACAATAGCACCTCAATATGTGGATCCATTTTCGACTTATTAGGTTTTAAATTTTGACCTTTGACCTCGATGATCATTATTTTGAAACTTGTAGTACCTGATGACCAATTACTAAATGTGGCAACAACACCTGAATATGTTGCTTCGTTTACGAGTAATCGGGTTTTAAGTATTTTGACCTTTGACCTCGATGACCACTAATTTTGGAACTTGTGGTACCTGATGACCAGTTACTAGATTTGGAAACACCACTTCGATATTTGACTCCGTTTTCGAGTTTTAACCTTTGACCGCGATGGTCACTATTTTGGAACTTGTAGTAGTTGGTGGTTGATTACTAAATGTGGAAACAGCACCTCAATATGTGGCTCAGTTTTCGTGTTATTGGGTTTTAAGTACTTTGACCTTTGACCTCGATGATCATTATTTTGGAACTTGTAGTAGTTGATGACCAATTGCTAAATGTGGAAACACCACCTCAATATGTGGCTCAGTTTACGAGTGATTGGGTTTTAAGTATTTTGACCTTTGACCTCGATGGCGACTAATTTTGGAACTTGTAGTAGTTGATGACCAATTGCTAAATGTGGAAACAGCACCTCAATATGTGGATCCATTTTCGAGTTATTAGGTTTTAAGTATGTTGACCTTTTACCTCGACGATCATTATTTTGGAACTTGTAGTACCTGATGACCAATTACTAAATGTGGAAACAGCATCTCAATATGTGGCTCAGTTTACGAGTGATTGGGTTTTAAGTATTTTGACCTTTGACCTCGATGGCGACTAATTTTGGAACTTGTAGTAGTTGATGACCAGTTGCTAAATGTGGAAACAGCACCTCAATATGTGGATCCATTTTCGAGTTATTAGGTTTTAAGTATGTTGACCTTTTACCTCGACGATCATTATTTTGGAACTTGTAGTACCTGATGACCAATTACTAAATGTGGAAACAGCATCTCAATATGTGGCTCAGTTGTCGAGTTATTAGGTTTTAAGTATGTTGACCTTTGACCCCGATGATCATTATTTTGGAACTTGTAGTAGTTGATGACCAGTTACTAGATGTGGAAACACCATCTCAATATGTTGCTTCGTTTACGAGTGATTGGGTTTTAAGTATGTTGACCTTTGACCTCGATGATCATTATTTTGGAACTTGTAGTAGTTGGTGGCCGATTACTAAATGTGGAAACAACACCTCAATATGTGGCTCAGTTTTCGTGTTATTAGGTTTTAAGTATGTTGACCTTTGACCTCGATGATCAGTACTTTTTAACATGTACTAGTTGATGACCTATTACTAGATTTGGAAACAGCACCTCAATATGTTGCTTCGTTTTCGAGATATTAGGTTTTAAGTATTTTGACCTTTGACCTCGATGGTCATTATTTTGGAACTTGTAGTACCTGATGACCAATTGCTAAATGTGGAAACAGCACCTCGATACGTGGATCCATTTTCGAGTAATTAGGTTTTAAGTACTGTGACCTTTGACCTCGATGGCCACTATTTTGGAACTTGTAGTAGTTGATGACCAGTTACTAGATTTGGAAACAGCATCTCAATATGTGGATCCATTTAAGAGTTATTTGGTTTTAAGTATTTTGCCCTTTGACCTCGATGACCACTAATTTTGGGACATGTAGTACCTGATGACCTATTGCTAAATGTGGCTCTGTTTTCGAGTTTTAATTTTTGACCTTGATGGTCAGTACTTTTTTGATGACCAATTGCTAAATGTGGAAACAGCACCTCGATATGTTGTTTCGTTTCTTAGTTTGACCTTTGTTCACGATGGTCAGTAGTTTGAGGACATGCTTATGTCATTTCTGCTATGTTAAAATGTTCAAATAGGGGTTGAAAAAGTAATCATAAAAGGGAACGAGTTAACCCCTCTAAAAAGTGTTCATAAAAGGGAACGAATCTTATGTATTATCTGCTCTCCTATGTAATTTCATTAGGGGTGGAACAAAATGGTCATCAAAGAGAATGAATGAATACACCCTCTAAAATGATTATCTGTAGACCGTGGGTGTTCAATTGTAATCTTTGCTCGTTATGTTAAAATAAGGGTTGGAATGAGTTATGTATTCTTATGTCATTTCTGCTATGTTAAAATAGGGGTTGGAAAAGGGAACGAGTTCACCCTTGCTATGTTATGTGTTCGTAATCTTATGTGTTATCTGATATGTTAAAATAGGGGTTGAAAAATATGCTCATAAAAGAGAACGAATACACCCTTGCTATGTTATGTGTTATCTGCTCTTCTATGTGTTCGTAATTTCTGCTATGTTAAAATAGGGGTTGGAAAATACGCCATGCTCTTTTATTAGCTGTGCTATGTATTATCTGTTGTGCTGTGTGTTCATAGTCTCAGTGTAATTTCTGCTATGTTAAAATAAGGGAATGAATACACCCTTGTTATGTTAGGTACTCTTATGTGTTATCTGCTCTGCTGTGTGTTACGTAGTGTTATGTGTTATCTTCTCTTCTATGTGTTCGTAATCTTATGTGTTATCTCCTATGTTAAAATAGGGGTTGGAAACGAGTACACCCTTGTTATGTTATATGTTCGTACCCCTTTGCTATGTTCTTTGTCTGCTATGTTGAAAAAGTGCTCATAAAAGAGAACGAATATACCCTGCTATGTTACGTATTCTTATGTCATTTCTGTTATGTTAAAATAGGGGTTGAAAAATATGCTCATAAAAGAGAACGAGTTCACCCTTAAAATGGAGGCCTGCTATGTTATGTAGTCTTCTGCTCTTATATGTGT
This sequence comes from Thermobia domestica, assembly GCF_964235325.1. NCBI lineage: Eukaryota > Metazoa > Arthropoda > Insecta > Zygentoma > Lepismatidae > Thermobia > Thermobia domestica. The sequence continues at coordinate 141,927,975 of NC_137465.1, read as the reverse complement.
TCGTAATCTTACATGTTATCTGCTATGTTAAAATAGTGCTATGTGTTATCTGCTCTTCTATGTGTTATCTGCTATGTTAAAATAAGGGTTGAAAAATATGCTCATAAAAGGGAACGAGTACACCCTCTAAAATGGAGGTCGTAAAAGAGAACGAGTACACTCCCTAAAATGGAGGTCATAAAAGGGAACGAGTTCACCCCTAAAATGGAGGTCGTAAAAGACCATGGGCTCACGTTGTACGGTGGTCAATTCCCAGGGAGGGCTCGTAAAAGGGAACGAGTTCACCCCTTAAACGTGGTCATAAAAGAGAACGAGTTCACCCCTTAAAAGTGCTCATAAAAGGGATTAAATTCACCCCTAAATTTTAGGTCGTAAAAGACCGTGGGCTCACGGTGCACGGTGGTCATTTTCCCAGGGGCTTGTGAGTTGGCCTCATATGGCTAATGTTGTTCTATGTTGAGCCAGATCGATCACTTTTTTCCTACTCCCGATTTCCTTCAATTTTCCCTTTCCTTGTATGTCATACGAACATGCACCACATTGCATTTAAAAGCTTGTTTTATTCTGAAGAGATTGACGCGTCAACCATGAAATTCGGATGAATAGTGTTGAAGCAGTAGCTACTTAAAATTGATATTGTAAAAATAGCCCTATTTTTCAAAAAATGGCGGCCATTTTCCAATATGTTGGCCAAAAACTTTGGGGCCCTACCTCTAGACTTTTTCTGCCGGGTATAAACAAGTATTCCTGAAAGTTTCACCTTATTTTCCAGAAGTGCACATTTTTTGTGTTAACGTCCTTACTATTAAATTATATGTGCTAATAACGAACGAAATAAGTTATGTAAGAAAAAAATGGTATTGACTGCATATAATAAAATGAATTTATTGTTTAAGACAAAATAGGTATGTTTTCGTGTTCTGGCTTCAGTTAAAAGGTCAGAAGTGGAACCAAGAAGAAAAAACTGCTCCGATTAAATTGGGACGTCTAGTAGCATTAGTCATTTGTAAAATTAAAGAGTTAAATGTAAACAATTAAATCTTTCAATCATTCACTATTTTAATCTATAGCATACAGCGTGCTGAAAGCTTAAGGAAAATGACTAATACATATAATGTAATGGCGAAACTCACATATATTTGTATATTAAAAACTAGCCTTCAGCTTGCAAAGGAATTTGCTCCCAGACCCAACATTTGCTCTGCCTCCTGCCTCACATCTCGTATTTCAGCCTTTGTTTCCGCCTTGCACACAAGAAAACGTTTATGAGATTATTCTTTGCGAAAATTTTAATATTCTTTCCACGTTAAAATATACATTTTAATCAAAGTGGAATTATAAAAACTCATCCCGGCTTAAGTGCTAACTGTATTCAATTTTTTTTTTTTTTTCTGACGAAACTAACAACTTCGAAATCACTTTTATATATTGAGAAAAAAAATGCAAATCTACTCCCTTAAAAGCAGAATTTCGGGCAACGCGACAACTGCAGGAGAACGCTGTAGCATATGCCCACTTGTTTTGTAAGGAGTATATATATATATATAGTTTCGTATCCCTAATTAATATTTCTCTAACCTTAAACGATTTCGCGATATGATAATCTTGTTATAACTACTGTAACTGTACATTTTTTCCTCCGCCTGTTTTTCTTCCCTTCTAGAGGAAATATCGAAAAACAATAAAATACGTGTCTAATCATGTTAAACGGGAAGCAGATCTACCAAATTTAATGTCTATACCCTTCAGAGATTCGGAAATGTGGACATTTTAATAATTGCCACCCCCGTTTTCCCTCTTACCCGTCGAATTTTCAAAAAATATTCCTTAGTGGTACCTTACGTTACAAATCCTACGCATTGGAAGCACTTCAAGTTCCTAACTTAAGCAGTTTGGCCTGGGTGTCGATCAGTCAGTCACTTACTCACTCAGGATTTCTTCGTTAATATATAGAAATAACCGTAAAATTTATGTGAGAAATTTAATCAGCTTTGGAATATGCAATGTAAACGTTGCGATATTGTCTTTTTCTTTCTTTCTTTTTAATATTTTTTTCTTTATATTTACAATTATGAGCTTCTTATGGTATTGTAACATGATTTTTCTGATAGGGTCATCACCTGAGGACGTCTATGATGAAAAACTTATCCATCCAGTTGCTCAAAGGATCTCATCATGGTTTAGTAGAGGCAAGAAGCGATCTTTCACAATTTCTCCTCCTGAAGAATCTTCAGTCAGTTATATCAAAGAGACAAGAACATCAGTACCTGGATTGATGGACGTGGAATAAGTGAATAATCATATCAACAGAATTTGTAATGACTTAACTGACTGCATGAATAAATTGTCAGTAAACAGAATGAAAGAAACGAAGCCTAGAAGATTAGCTGATGATATTATTATTCAAATTCCAACGAAAGACTAGTATCCAGATATTCAATTTGTGATGCAAAAATATTAAAAGGTTTAAATTTATAAACCAACAAACTTAAGAACATTTTTGTGCCGAGAGGATAATTTTATTGGTATTTATAATACAAATATTAATGAATTGTGAGAGTTTTTCTGAGACCATAACTTGAACTCTATTTAATCTCAAACTTGCTCATGAGTCTCTTCCCCATTTTTTATTTTATTATTGTTATTATTATTATTATTTGAGAATATTACATAAATCAGAATATTTTTATAATTAGTCTGTGTAATTTTCTGGAAAGTGCACAATACACTAAAGCCTACGTTTAACGGACTATTTAGGGGGGAAAAAATGTGCGTTAAATCGCAAATTGTGTATGAACAATACATAAAATAGGGTATTACGCATGAACTTGTGTTGTATAAATGTAAAATATTTAATGTACACTCATGTCCAAAATGAATGTCGCATATCTATAACTAACTGTCTTCTTGTAAGAATATAATTTGATAATGATTTTGCAGGGTACTTTTAATACTGATACTATTTGTATAATCGGGAAATGTATATTTGTGGTAAATTTCATAGGAAAAGAATTATAAATACGAACATTAGAAAGAGTAAAACAAAATGTTGCTAAATGGACAAGAAAGTTTTATTTTCGTTTTCTTGTTCTTATTTACTGCTCTTTTGACATGAAATTTGCCACATACATGTCTTTGCCGATTATACACATACTAACATTGCAAGAAATACCGCGCGAATTCGTTACCAAATTATATTCCTACAACAACATATTTATAGACATGCGACCGTACATATCATATTAGTAATCAACAACTTACAGCCATGTATTAGAAGGGTGAAAAAATAATGAATATAGCCGAAGTTCTGACTCGACAAGTAGTGGTGGTAGCACTGTTGTTCTATGTACGAATCATTGTCATATTACAATCGCATCTGTTGCCGCGTCTTTTAAAAATCTGATTAAAATCCTTGCCTCAACAATTTCTTTCTTCCAAGTACGAGGGCGACATGAAAAGTTCTCGGCCTGACAATGAAAGACTCCGAATTTCAGTTCAAAAATTATTTTATTTTTCGACATAATCTCCCTTAACTTCAATACACTTGGTCCAGCGTTTCTCCAACATCAGTATTCCTTCCTGGAAGTGAGAGTCTGGAAGGTTGTGAAAATAGTCATCCACGACTCTCTCAACTTCTTCATTCGATGTGAAGCGCTTCCCAGAAAGAAATTTCTTCAAGTTTGGGGACAGATAGAAGTCTGATGGTGCCAAATCAGGAGAATATGGGGGACGGCCGAGCAAATCGTACCCCAAATCCCGCAGTTTTCCCATCGCCAACGCACCCTTGTGCACATAGGTGCGTTGTCCTGGTGAAAGGTGATTTTCTTCTTCTTCAAGCCAGGTTTCTTCTCGCGAATTTTGGCACCCAGCTGGTCAAGAAGGTTGGAGTAATATTCGCCTATAATTGTTCTCCCTTTTGCAAGATAATCAATTAACAGGATTCCTTTCGCATCCCAAAACACACTGGTCATGACCTTTCCGACCGATACGATCGTCTTCGCTTTCTTCGGCGCTGCACCACTGGCTTCCATCCACTGCTCGGACTGCTGTTTCATTTCTGGCGTGTAGTGGTGAACCCATGTCTCATCCATTGTCACAAATCGCCGCACAAAATCGGTCGGATCCCTTGTTTCGCACCCGTTTCTCCGATATTCCCATACTCTCAGCTATCTTACTCACCTTCACTCGCCTGTCGTCCAACGATATCACGCACTTTTTCGATTGTTTCCGGTGTGGTTACGGTTTTCAGTCTTCCTTCACGTAGGTCATCTTCGAGGGATGTGCGATCACGTTTAGATTGAGCTGCCTACTTTTTAATGGTTGACATGGAATGAGCAGAGTCCCCGTAAACTTTTGTGAACTTCGGATAAATTTCCGTAGGGGTTAATCCATCCGAAACGAAAATTTTGATTACCGCACGATATTAAAGTTTGTCCATTTTCACAACTAACACGCAAGACGTCTAACCATAGGCGTCTCTGGCGGGGGGACGAGGGGGTCGCGTCCCCTCCAATATTTTAAACGAAGATAATAAATAGGTTGGGCTAGGTAGCACCATTTTAATCACTTTCTTCGATGTCCCCCCCAAATTTTACATGCCAGAGACGCCAGTGCGTCTAACTGCAACAATGTCTGCACACAAGAGAGAACAAGTTGACACTTGTTATACGAACAACTGAAAAGCGCCCCCAGGCAAGAACAATAAAATTTTGCATCTCTGGGTCAGGTCGAGAACTTTTCACCCCGAACTCGTAAATTTGCTTCACAGGTCAAATTCTGTCTGTTAAGTGGAATGTACTACGTATTAAACTAACTTACGTTCTCGAGATGGTTTTTATCCTTACCCAGTTCGTCATCGCAGCCATTACGTCATAACTGATTTGAAGATTATTCTTTAACAATAAAGAATATATCAATATTAAAAAATACTTCATTAAGTTAAACAATTATGCAGAGAAATTTTAGTATTGATTTTCGCAATTAAGTGTCAATAGTTATGGGCATGACTGATAGGCACTAGAATTCATAATTCGAATATTTGAGTAATGAGTTCTTCGAGTACTCGTATCCAAACATTCTAACAAAATTAGTTATTCCAATAATTATTTGGATAACGAATAATTATCGGAACAGTTGTTCGAATAATAAATACTTGCTGAAAACGAATATTCGAAAAATTTTAACAACACTATTACTTATTTATACGCATGCAGAAAACGCAATGCGGAATATGAATGTATAAAGCAAATTACGATAAATTTAAATTTATCAGGGCCATATGATAAAGACTAGAATAGTATGAAAAATAGAATTGAATATTTTGTTGTCATTAAATGTTATAAGTAATAGACAATGTCCAAGAAACACACACACATACATTATATATATATATATATATATATATATATATATATATATATATATATATATATATATATATATATATATATATAAAAAATAAAAATTTAAGGTCATTTAGTAACAACAATAAATAGTATTATATAAAAAGAAATGATAGTTAATATAATGACTACAATATAGGAAACATCATAATAATTTGTACAAATAACATATTACAGATTACAACAGTTTCTTTATGTTTAATAAACTTTTCAATCGAATAAAATGGGTTCGGAAATAACCAGTTAAGCAACTTCTTTTCACGAGTCTTTAACGGCAACGGGTGTAATGCAGGAGCAGGATGTTAACTTATTAAAGAGCTTCGATCCTACAGCAATTTAGCTGGGAAAAAGACAAATCGGAACTCATCTTACGAATTTAGCAGTCTTCATAGGGCTCATACTGATAGGTGTGTATCAACATCGCCTGACTAAACCACTGGTCCTACAATTAAATAACAGTTTCTCACTTTGGAGAATCTACTAAATGGAACATCAACTTTCTTACACCATCTAGTATTACACGTATGTATCTCCCCTCTAAGCGTCATATTTGTAAGGACTTGCTTCGTGTAAAGTAATACTTGATACATATAAAATCCACTATTATCTTATGCTTAGTAAAGAGCGGTTTACAGTACTCTTCATCAGACGGCCCTTCTGACAGCCTTTTGTCTGTAACACTAATTTAGGACATCTGAAGCCAAATAATATTGTAACATCTTTGTGCGTGTGAAATCACAAAAACAAAGCATTTATGTGATTAAGGTATTTTCATTAGATTTCAATGTAGGAATACAACATTGTTAAAATACTTCCTAAGGACTTGTGAAGTTACGCATTTCCAATACTGTACACTGTATTTAACGAATTAAATATTTAAGAAGAAATAAAAATGCTTTGAAAAGAAACTAACATTCTTATCTTTCTTTAAAAAAAAAAAGTAATGCAAGCAATTCGAAATTAAATAATACTTGAACTTTATGATTCTATTTCATGAAGTCTTTCTATGAAAATGGAGGTGAGCAGAAAAACATATTTTATATAAATACTCAATATATATAAAGACTCAATATTTCACGACAGTCACTTGTTGAAGTTTAGTGTCCCTTTTCTGCACCGAGGCTATATGAAACGTAGATATATAGTTTAAGATGGAATCGTTTAATGCTCTCCTACTAGAAATAGAAACCGAGATTACATGTAATAAAAGAGTACACTATTCTGGTACGGAAAAATGGGAAATTGAATCATTTGGTAATATAAAGATCATTGAAGTAAGAGTTCATATACAGTTTTAAAAATTAAAAAAAAAAAAAAAAAAAAGTATCAATCAGATGAAAGGTAATTATCACTGGTAACATCACACTTTTATTTAGATTAGTTTAGAACACATTTACTAGGTTCAATTATATGAGTATGATCCAATATAAATAGAACCTACAAAATATAATACGTTGTAAAAATGTAAGGTTATTTTTAGTGGCATTCATTTAGAAACCATCTAATACTATGTCTTACACCACAAATCATCATTCTATGGTAAAGATTCCCGATCTCTTTCCGCTTACTGTCACCTTTTGTAAACTATATTGCTCTCTTGTTGTCCTTGTACTATACACAAAGGTAAATGTGAAGAGGAACGTGGGATGACGTCGTCCCCTCTACTTCCTAAAAATTACAATGGGTAAAGATAGGCAAAGGACACAGTGTGATGGTATACATCCCCCTACCTTTTCACATCCACTTTTACCCCTGACTATATATGTTTTTGGTCCATGTAATCCCTGGCTTCATTTCAGATGAATAATTATATCTAATCATCTTTAGCCTGCACAATCATTCGGTAGTTTGTGCTATCCTGGCTGTATACCCATGCCCACCAATTTGGAAAAAGCTGCTATATGGCTTGCACATTTTAACAAAGGTTTTCTTCTCTGTTTGAGAGTGGGGTGAGAGCAGTTTGAGTATATCTTAAAATGGAAAATAAATAATAGTCATATTACCCCACCCTTCAAAAGTACATAATTAATAATAATAATAATAATAATAATAATAATAATAATAATAATAATAATAATAATAATTGGAATGTGACATTCTGTTTATACACCTGGAGTCTGTAGCTTAAGCACGAAGAACGTATTGGCGTCCTACTCCTATAATGGAAGCTTAATTAGTGTTATTTTAGGTACCAAAATGGAATAAATGGTCAAACACAATATATCACAGAGTCACTATCTATCTACTACTCCGACGGAGTGTCGGACACATTGAACATGAAAATAAAGCCCATCTGTCGAAGATTATGTCTTAAATAAACAAACAAAAACGTACACACGACGGTGACTGTACGAATTAATTACTATGGAATATTCCCTGTTCTAACAGATACGCATTACCAGGACCGGCCTTACGTGGTGCGGGGCCCCAGATTTACAACTATCTTACACACACACACACACATATATATATATATATATATATAGATAGATAGATAGATAGATAGATAGATAGATAGATAGATAGATAGATATAGATAGATAGATAGATAGATAGATAGGTAGATAGCGCTCTCCCTGCTCGTCTAGTGGTTAGCGCATGCATCCGTGGTGTACATTGTTTCGAGCCCGATTCCCAGTGGGAGAGCACACAAAATTTACTTTCATAATCCCTCCTTTTCATTAATCATCCATCTCCTAAGAACAAATCCTGGGACGTCAAATAAAAAATATCATTTTCATTTCATTTCAAATGTTTAATAGAAATCTAGAAGTCAGAATAGATGGCAATCAAAATGTGTGCTTAAATATTGCGTGAAAGTTAATAGACTAACTACTGTATATATAAGGTATTTTTCAATATAAAATTATGTATATGTAAATCTACAATTAGCAATATTAGTATATCATATCTGAAAAGGACATAGTCATAATATTACTTGTTTTAGTGATCCCCCGAAATTTTGAAAAGTTGTTAAAATAAAACCTAAAATTATAAAGTAACCACGAAAGTTCTGTCGCTTTCTCACCCACCACCTTCGATTATCGATGTCACCTAGACGTATCTAGAAGATCAAAAATAGTCCCCGTCAGCATCGACGACCTTCTGCCAACGTTCTGGAAGGCCATGGATTCCTTCGCGGTAGAACTTGGTGGGCCGTGAAGCGAAGAAAGTATCAAGTGCATTTTACACCTCTACTAGGGATTTGAACTGGCGTCCTCTGAGGTGATTGTCCAAGGAATTGAACAGGTTATAATCAAACGGTGCAATGTCCGGGGAGTATGGGGGATGCAAGTGTTTCATATCCAAGGCGTAGAATGGTGTTCCGAGTGGGGCTTAGCGTTGTCCAGCAACAGAGTGCTGGCTCCCGAGTTTTGAGTTTTTCTTGAACACGGCTCAACTGCTGACAGTAAACAGTTAAATTAATGCTCTGACCAACTGGTAGCAGTTTCCGATGCATGATGCCACGAGCAATCCACCAAACACACAGGAAGACCTTCTTCTGATGCAGTGCTGGTTTCGGCTGTTTTGGAACCGGTTCATAGGATGCTAACCAATGATGATGATGCTGTGGAGCTTCGTACGGGGCCCACTTCTCATCACATATCAACACCCTGTCTAGAAATGGCTCCTTCCTCAGAGATAGCAAAGAAACACAGGTGTCTGCTTGCGTTGCATTCTGGCCCGGAGTGAAATCATGTGGGACCCATCGACCCAACTTGTAGTTCCCAAGTTGATGGAATTGTTGTCGACTAGTTTCTCCATCCCAGTTTCTCGAATGTCTGGCCACTGTTCGCCTCAATTGCTGCCTGAAGATCACTTTGTACACGTGTTGGTTTTCTGGCACGTGGTGCGTCTTCGAGTTTTTCGTTATCGTTAAACTGGTTAAACTACCGCTGCACTGTCCGCGTAGTCACGACACAAACTATTCATTTACTTGTTAGGGAGAGGCCATACCGTCCCTTGTGGAGTCCATGGATGTACTCGTATTGCAATATATTATTACTTGTACTTGATAACCGAGAGTAGCAGAGCTATCTTAACGGTACTATAGTCACTTGGCCTAGGGCTCCGCGAGCAGAATGACGTATTAATTACGTGTATTAGGAGTAAAATTTAGTCATAGGGACCACAACACACTTGTTTGCTCTGGGGCCTAATATGCTGTTAAAACGGCACTGGAGAGTAGCTTAGACTGGAGAAGAAATGACGGCACTAGCGCGGGGCCCGATTGGGAGGCCTCGACACCACTGCAACCAAGCCTGTTTGTGACACACTTTTAACGGGATACATTTCACAAGTTTATGCATATAAAAGCTTGTCATACAGGCGTCTTGGATTTGTTCTTAAATTATTTTATTAGAGAATAGGTGTTGCACCTTCTACAGAAAATGTACAGTACGATAATATAGAGTAGAGCCTTCTATTAGTATTACAGAAAAAGAATACTATTCTTCATTAACTGCACTCAAAATATTTTTCCTTTTTTTTTTTTTTTTTTTGTTTGTTTCGTATTAATTTCGTTATAATTCATCAAACTAATACACACAGTAACTTCGGAAGACATTAATATTTCAAGATCATCAACCAACCGTAACTAAGCACAAACAAACTTAGTACTTGCGTATAAGGATGTCTCTTGAACAAAAAATGAACCTGTTTCCAGTACTTCTCTATTTGTAAAATTAAGCTTTGAGTAATTCCAAATAAACCTCTATGTACAAAATTATGCTCTGAGTAATTCTAAATAAACCTCTATGTGTAAAATTAAGCTCTGAGTAAAACTAAATAAATTAAAAGCATAATTTCAGCCCTGATTAAATTACCAGAAATAAAACTTTGAAAAATTGAGAAAAGAAAGAGCGAACAAGACAGAAACCTGAAAGAAACAACTACAACGGCTATTTTACATTTACTTATGAAATGTTATATCCTACAATTTCCTTTCGCTTGTATTTATAGAAATTCAGGCTTCACGAGCCGAAAAGCAAGTAAATATCTAGATATATCTTTCGATAATAATGTCAGTAGTAATAAGTATTGCAGTTTCTCAATTAGAAAATAATAAAACAATAGGGCTTACTGCTGAATTTTTAAAACATTTTTGGTCTCATCTCATCTCTCTTCATTTATCTCAGAGGTCTAGAAACCATAATTAAACTTGGACGTTTATCACCTTCAATGTATCATGCTGTACTAGTGTTACTCCCTAGAAAAGAGGATTTATATGATACACAGAACTGGAGTCCTATATCCAGAGGACTGGGCCACCCGGTAATTTCCGAGTGAACCCTGTCTTCTGCAAAATCATTTAAGATGTTGATCGATTAGTTATAACTAATTCAAAACTCCTTCTCGTTCATAAGTGGCGTAACTAACGGGCCTAAAGTGCAAGCGAATAGGGAAAGGGTGCCCCTGCCCAACCCGTAGCCTTGTTTGTTTTAAAATCAATAAGACAATTAACCCTCTCATGCATGAATTATGAAAAAATTATAAAAATTTTGTTGTTGGATATTCTGATCAATCATATTCCTTAAAAGAGAGGTGCTGCCACTTTGTGACATCTCATCGATGCTTTCCTGTTCTTCTACAAAGCACTCATGCATTTACAGAAAATTCCGCTTTGAATTGGATATGGAAGGATCTCTTAAATATGTGTCCTCATATGAGGCCAGTATGCATGAAAGGGTTAAAAAGCAAGTATCAAAAATATATGTAAGTTATTAACTCGAAAATGTAATCTCGTCCATAATTTATGAATTCAATGATGTGATGTGCAATCGATAACATCTGAAGAGAATGGAGCTGATATTCCTACGATAAGGAAACCGTGTCAGACAGGGAGTTGTTGGACACGAGTGCTGGCGATAAATAATAGTCCCCTGAGCACAGCAGTAATGTCAGAAAACGGGCCCGAAGCTCCAGAAATTGGGCCCCGATGTTTCGAGATTGGATCTCTTCTATTCACCAATGAAATATGTAGTTCTTGGACATGGGAGGTGGCAATGGAAAGGTCTGGTATCTTAAGCACAGCGGTGATGTTCCCAGATATAGGGTCCCGAAAGTACAGAGTCGACAGAAGGGATCTAATGCCCCTTCTATTCACCAATAAAGCAAGGAGTTTTTGAACGTGGGTGGTTGCATTGGAAAGGGTCGGTTTTCCTGAGCATACCGGTGATGTCGTAAATCTGGCCCGGAACCCTAAGCCCAAGAAATCTCTCCCCAACGGATGTTCATGCCGTATTCTCCATGTTTTTTGCTCACAAAAGTAAGTTTCCTTATTATCCTGCCTGAATATTATTCAACCGAACATTATAAAACAATACTATGATACTGCATGTCAGTAAGGGACAGCCAGGGGTGTAGCCAAGGGGGGGGGGCATCGGGGCCGGGCCCCCCAAATGACCAGCTTTTAAAACATCATAGTAAAATTATCTCGCTTCATTCATTTAAGAGTAACAAAGATTATTGACAATTAATGATTTATGGTAAAATAGTAAGGAGAAATATTGTTTTTTTCCATACCGATCGAAAAATAGTATAGTATCTCTTCCTTATACCGATCGAAAAATAAGTTACTTTTTTGTGACAGCAGATTACACAGTTTACTGCGATTTATATTTGACAGTGTGAAGACAAACGTTTTAACAAGGTACTACAAATACAGCCATAAAACAAAGGTATTAAACTTATTTGTAACTACAGTATATTTTTATATGCTTTAAAAAGTGTTTTAAAAGACATAGAGGATGGAAAATTTGGTGAGAAACAATGTTTTTATTCAATTTGGATTTCATTCGCTCTCTCTCTCATTTCTACTCAGTGTAATAAAATAATTATGTTTTTTTAGTCACAATAAATATTTTTGTCAGGAAACTGTAAAGAAATTAAGTGAAATTTCAAAGAAAATCAATCTTGTGTAGATAGGTTCTGTATACAAGGTCTTAAATTTAAATATAAAGGTAACCAAGAAAAGTTTTGTTGCTTTTTCACCTACCACCTTCGAACAATGATATGTCACCTAACCTGGAAGATCAAAAATAGTCCCCCATCAGCATCGACGACCTTCTGAAAACGTTCTGGAAGGCCATGTAATCTATCGCGGTAGAACTTGGTGGGCCGTGAAACGAAGAAAGTATCACGTGCATTTTGGACTTTTACTAGGGATTTGAACTGGCGTCCTCTAAGGTGATTGTTCAAAGAATGGAACAGGTGATAATCGGACGGTGCAATACCCGGGGAATATAGTGGTTGCAATATTGTTTCCCATCCAAGGCGGAAAATGGTGTCCTGAGTCATCTTAGCCACATGGGACATAGCGTTGTCCCGTAAACGAGGACCCATTTGCAATTCAGAAGCGATGGCTCCAGAGTTTTGAGTTTTTTGTTGAGCACAGCTCAACTGCTGACACTACACAGTTGCATTGATACTCTGATCAGCTGGTAGCAGTTCCCGATGCACGATGCACCAAACACACAAAAGGACCTTATTCTGGTACAGTGCTGGTTTCGGCTGTTTTGAAATCGGTTCATGGGATGCTAACCAATGATGACGGCGCCGTGGAGCTTCGTATAGGACATACTTTTTATCACCTGTCAACGACTCCGAAATCACAGAAATGGCTCCGAAACAGTAAATAAACACAGGCGACTGCCGCGTTGCCTTCTGGCCCGGAGTCAAAATATGTGAGACCCATTGACCCAACTTGTAGTGCTTCACAAGTTGATGGATGTGCTGCCGAATGGTTTTTCCACACACTGAATTGTAGTCCCAGTTCCTCTTTGTACATGTGTTGGTCTGGCACGTGGTGTTTTCGGGTGTTTCGTCATCGTCCTTAAACTTGTTAAACCATCGCTGCAATGTCGTCCGCGTCGTCACGACACCCTCACCAAAGGCCTGGCATATCTTCTGTCCCGCTACAGTGGCGTTTGACCTCCATTTGAACTCGTTTAGCATACATGCTCTTATGACGCTCTGTGGATGTCCCATGTTCCCTCTGTCTTTACGCAGTTCACGGTGTGTCTGAATTGCCACAACCAGGTAGTATGTTGGATATACCCACACCAACATCGCCTTATCTCCACTCGCATTGAACTCACGGTGTGAAGTCCACTTGAACACAGACCTCCACGAAAAGGGACAGAACTTTCTTGGTTACCTTTATAGTTATGCACAAAAGTATAGCGTTTGGTCCCGGGCAGTAGTTCTTGATTAAGCATAATAAGAACTATCTTGAATATAATTTATGGATAATAATAATAATAATAATAATAATAATAATAATAATAATAATAATAATAATAATAATAATAATAAGAAGAAGAAGAAGAAGAAGAAGAAGAAGCTAAAATGGTGTTTTTAGTTTTCCAGAAGAAAACCAAACTTTTCCTTTCTTTCAGGCCTCAAAAACACTAGCAGCAACACTTTTTTTTGGCTTTGTACATTGTAGCTGCCCCCCTCAAAAACGACGGCCCCCCCCTACACAAACCTGCTGGCTACACCCCTGGGGACAGCGTAATATATCTGACATCGAATAGACGGGACCTGAGCCAAAACACGTGGGGCCCGAATTCTTGGGTTTTGTGCCACGGGACCGATTTCTAACATCACCGCTGTGCTAAGAAGACCCGGTTCTTTATAACGCTACAACTCGCGTTTCCAACTCCTGGTCTAACACGGTTTTCTTACTGTAGGTAGATTTTCATGGAATATTCTCCATGTTATATCCAAGAGTAACGAAGACATTACAAAACTGTAAACAGGGCATTAGATTGGGACATTTTTTTTTATCGTATATATAAAGTACGCGGGAAATAGTGAACCCCAATGGAAACGCATCACTCCTTTCTTGCAAACCTTTAACATGATTTTTATTTTATTTATTTTTTTTTACTTGTTTTCAAAACTCGAATAGGAGCTGTTCTCTATTGCTGATGCAATCATACTTTTTTTTGTTTTTAAGTTCGAGTCGATAAAGAGGAAGGGGAATAGCAAGATGGGGTTCAAATTCGGTATACCTAACAATAGTACACGAATATTGACGGGAGCCCACTTCCGAATATAGCGGAGGATTGGGGGCTTAGTTACGCTTGTAATAATATTTAAAAAAAATATAATTTGAATTGTATTTATGAATGTGTTATGTGGAATAATATATCCTAGGGAAATGTATGGATTACATACGTCGTATGGGTCTTTAATACGAAGGGGCCCCCGAAGCAAACAGGTCTTCGAAAGATATTACAATTAATCATTGTCGTAACTTGGAACCCGACTAACAATGAGCTTTCTGGTATTTTCTTTACACTTAATTTTACAGCGATTAGCAATAAAGAATAATCTCACCCTTTTCAATCCCTAGAAAATAAATTTTACAATCATAAAATCACACATTTTTTTTTTATTAAGTTGCAACATCGATTGTTTTCAGTACCATCTAAAACCTAGAGAAGATAAAAATAACCGCGCTCATTGTTGTAACCTGAACTTCTTTTTTAAGGGTAGAATTGAAAAGTGTTAAATACCTGTAATAAACTCCATTATAGCTAAGTAAACACTATTCGGAGTGTTCTAGTACAGTTTCAGTACAATTTCACTAGGTTTGCGAACCACTGTGAACGATTAGAACGTACAGTACACAAATAGATGCATATTTGTGACCCCAAAACTGTAGTAAGAATTATATTCTCTATTATTGCGATACTCTAAGCGTAGAACTGTTCCATTTGACGAATTTTGTTTTCTTTAAAATCTGGAAGTAATGGAATCGAGAAAAGATACAAGATTAACACAAAATCGAAAGAAAGAACAATCCGGATATCAGAAATGTAAAGAAGCAGAGAATAATGCACTTGTCGCAGCTGAAAGTGGTCCAAAGCAGCAAAAACTGTTTTTCTACCAACTTCTGAAGCGGTCAAGGTAAGCTTTATATATTTTATATCTTTCATTCATTTATTTGAATTTGTGCTATGTCAGCGACAAAGCAATTTACCTCAATAGAAATAACAAGGGGAAGACGTTACTCACGGCCAGTGCCGGATTAATCCGCGTGGAGGCCTCCAAGCTACTCGAAAAATCGCCCCATCAGAAAAAAATACAAAGTAAAATAGAAAGAATAAAAAGAGGCAGAAAGGTCAGTCCAAACTCCAGACCACTCGCTATTCATCAAGGTCCTTAAGGATCATTCCTCCGGGTGGGTCCTTGTACTTCCCGTCCGCCTCTGCGTATATCATTAACTAATGTGGACTACAAAACTTTGGGGAAAGTTATGGCAAATGTATTAGGTTCAGTTCTACCAGAATTCATTATATTAACACGGTCATACTGTATTAAAGATCTAGACATCTTTGATGATTTACATACAATCGAAGAGTCTACTTATTATGCAAATGTAAATAAGTTGTCTCATGGGCGTCTAGACTCCAACTGAATTTACGTCAAAATTATGGGTAAATGGTAATTTACTTGAATTATGAGCTAACTGAATCCTCATACTACCTTTACCAATACAATCGATAGATTAAGCATGACTTATTGTAACCGTCCCTATTCGCCAGACCATAGAGAAATCGAGACTATCAAATAAATAATACTAATAATAATAATAATAATAATAATAATAATAATATCGATCTTCCACCCAAAAAGCACACAGACGAGAGTTATCAGGAGCAGTACCGGAATGTACCAGCTCTACTAAGGCAAAATCTTTATCGGTGATCCAATGTTCAGAGAGAAACACCACAAAATATATAACACGCTAGAAATAAGGAAAACAGTAAAGTATAATTAAATCAAACAAAAAAATCAATATAAATGACAATTTTATTTCAAATGTGGGATGGTGAAAATGCAGTTAGTTAACTGTGTATTCACATCTCACACACAAATATTCCTCTTAATAGTAAAATTTATAATTAATTTTTCGTTTAAAAATTCCTAAGAATCCGAGCTCTGGTCTAAAGACTGAAATTTACCAATTATCATTTGATGGCGGTGAATATGCAGTTAATTGACTATATATTCACTTCGAAACATATATGAATACAACCAGAAAAGTTTTTAAATGAGATATTTCAAAATTCCCTAAAAATCCTAACTATGATTTAATAGTCTGACTCAGTGTTAAATCCACTTTCGCAATATCCAATTCAATTCAAAATAACATGTCCTCTCAAACAAGCAGTATTCACTAACCAATTTTAGCATTTAAATATTCTTCCAAAATTTAATCAAATAGTCTATTCCGTGTGCAAGTTTAATTTAAATTTCAAAATCGATATTATCTGTAATCTATCAAATATCGCAACATATAATCTGTTAATTCAATTTTATTTTCACAAGAGTTAAAAATCTCATTTATGAATTACAGAAAATCTAGAATTTAATGTCTATCCCAAAATGACCAATTATCTCATTAAATACTCAACTACAGACGTGTTCAAATTATTAGACTCAACATTCAGTTTGTGAATATTTTACTGTTCTTACAATTTTACGTGTGAAAATACGTTCGAACTTAGCTCAAATTACTACTTTGTAAATCTGTTCTAATTTCTAGTGGGTGTGGCATATGTTTTTCAATATCAATAAAACAAATGCGTACGTAAAATTCAAATATAATTACTATAAAATGTGTATATCCAAATTGGAAACAAAAAATGAAATGAAATACTTACAAGAAAATTATCTCTCACCCAAAGATTAATATTTCTTATGAAATCCCTTATTCTTTATTAAGTCTTTTATCCTTTGTGGCATCCTATGTACGAGTTTAGCACATTTTGCCTTCAATTCAGCATCATAATCATGATACCACAAATTATTGATCTCCTTGATCAATTGAAGTTTGGTTCTAATGTTCTTCTTCTCTAGCTTTTCTTTCATGAAGCTCCAAAAGTTTTCAAACGGGTTCGTGTCAGGACTAGTGCCAGGCCGCGGAAAAACACTAATTTCGTTGTCCTCGAAGAATTTTGTCACAGCTTTGGCCCGGTGGCATGGGGCTCCATCATGGATAAAGATGAATTGTACGTCATCAAACCAGAGTGCAGTCTGGGAAAGCAGTTCTTCTTGAAGAACTTGTAGGTATTGGTCGTGCTTCATTGTCCTCTCTACTATATACTGTTTTCCAGGCCCGAAGACAGAGATCACACGCCAGACCATAACTGAAGTAGGATGTTTCACGGTTTATTAAAGACATTCCAACTTGAATTCCTCCGAGGTCAACGTTGCACATATTGTGAACATTCATCAGACGCAAAGATACATGACTCATAACTGAAACACACTATTCTCCAATCGTCAGCAGTGCAATATTCTAGGCTTCGTGCCCATTCGAGGTGCTTCTTTGCCATGATTGGAGTAGACTCTAATTTTTGTTTTCTTTCTTGACCGTGTGCTTTTATTCTCTCGGCACAAAGAATCCTTCGAACACTTTCAGGCCAAATGTCTGCGCCATACTCAGCCATTTGTATGCTTAAGTCTATTAGAAGTTGCACTTCTGTTTCCCAGAGCCAATCTTTTTAGTTTTCTGATATCTCTTAGCGATAGCTTTGGTTTTCGCCCACACTTCCCAACCCTATTTTCGCTCTTGTTCATTTCAACAGAGATTCTACTCACAGATATTTGTTCTATCCCAACTCTACTAGCAATGTATTGCCGTGTATATCTTATTTCCACCACAAGTATTTTGTTTACTTCCATTTTACGCGGAGAAAGGTCTTTTGCTTTTCCCATTATGCTGCAATTATAGGACTACACAGAATAAAAGATTGATACACGAAACACGTCACGATCATTTTAAACTGGCCCATTCAAACTACTGAACGCTTTGAATGTCGTTAACTTCTTATGACAGCAACCACAACACTTCAGACTGTAACTTGTTGATAGGAACCACAATAGCTATCTACAACTGAAACATTACTTTCAGAATTCCCCCTCACTAACACCATCTGCTGTTCAACGGTGATATCACCACTTCAACTGTACAGTAAACAAATGAAGGATCCTATATTGGTGGTTTAATCATTAAATTAAATGTTCTAGAACTGAAATTAGGACTCCTACATCAATTTTGCATTTTTCGAGCGTGAGTCTAATAATTTGAACACGTCTGTAATACTCAGAATAATTAAGTCCATTAAATATCTCAATAACCTGCAAAACATTAGTCACAGCCAACAATGAGTTTTCTTGGTTCTCTCCGACAATCTAAGTTCGGCAAGTTATTAACTTTCCAGACTTGAAATGACTTGTTATTTCTGGATATTACGAAGGGCATACTGAAAGTCGTGAGCAACATTTTTTCACAACCGTAATCTTTATTTGTAAGTGAAACCAAATATATCATCTCAATCTACAGACCTCTCTTTCACTTTTCCACATGGTCTTCGTTTTTTGCACACATTTTTCCCATCGTTCTGCAAGTTTGAAAATACCCCTGCGATAGAATTTCGTTCCAGCTACCCGTAGACACTGACGCACTAATTGCCGAATATCCTCCAACGTCTCGTAGCGACGGCCTCGTATCCGTTCCTTCGTAAAACCGAAAAGATGGTAGCTGGAGGGTGCCATGTCGGGGCTGTAGGGAGGATGTGGAAGTGTTTCTCAAATATCCTGATCTGCTCCATAGTGGCACGTGCAATATGCGAATGCGCATTATCCTGTTGAATGATTATCTTTCCAGGACATTTATCACGCAAGGAACGACGAAACTTCAAAAGTGTCTGGATGTAGCGGGCAGAATTTATGGTTTATCCAGGCTCAAGAAAGTAAACCAGAATGCAACCCTGTGCATTCCAGAAGACGCTCCCCATAACTTTCCCTGTCAATTGCACTGTCTTTGCTTTCTTCTTCAATGGCGAATTCAAGCGGTGCAATTCCATACTCTGTCGTTTTGTTTCAGGTTCATAATGATGGAACCAGCTTTAATCTCCAGTCACACTACTGGTCAAACATTCGTCACCGTCATGTCAAAATCTCTGAAGAAGGGTTTGAGCAATGGTTAGTCTCTGATGTTTGTGGTCCTTGGTTTAATAAACGTGGGACCCAACGGGCACAAACATTCCGATAACCTAAGCTGTGAATCATTTCTTGCACCGAACTATGTCCAGCACCAAGTTTTGCAGCGATTTCATTCACAGTGATACGCCTATCTTCCCTAATTATTTCATCAACCCTTACCTTGTTGCGTTCCGTGGAGGCAGTTCGAGGGCGCCCGCTGCGAGGC
Organism: Thermobia domestica; assembly: GCF_964235325.1. NCBI lineage: Eukaryota > Metazoa > Arthropoda > Insecta > Zygentoma > Lepismatidae > Thermobia > Thermobia domestica. The sequence continues at coordinate 141,908,343 of NC_137465.1, read as the reverse complement.
TCATCTTCAATACTCGTATTTCCATCCTTAAAAAGTTTCACCCACCTGCTAACACTGCTTGCACCCATGCACACATCTCCATAGGCACGCTGCAGTCTGCTGTGAATTTCAGAAGCAGATTGATCCTTTTTAACAAGGAATTGAATCACAGCACGCTGTCGGAACAAAACATTGCTGCCCGCCATTTTGGAAATCCTGCCTGTGGTCACGTTCTAGCAACCAATAGTGTCAACGTCTGGAAAGAAAGAAAGGTTTGTAGATTGAGATGATATACTTGGTTTCACTTACCACTAAAGATTACGATTGTGAAAACACGTTGCTCACGACTTTCAGTATGCCCTTGTACATGGGATCAGAGTGAAGGTGTTTACTTACAGGATAGTCGCTCATCTTCTTCCGTTTCACTATTTTCTGTTAAGTTTGGTAAATTATTTTGGTCATTGATGTTAGCAGTCGGTATAACGTCTTGCTCCAAACCTGGTTAGAAACAAAAATTTTACGGGTATACAATTCTCCAATTAACAGATCTCACAACAAGGAGTTTCCTCTCCTCAAATTTACAATTTTATTTTTAAGTTCAAAAAGTTCGTGCGAAAGTTCTCTTTTGATATTGTTTACACTAAACTCAAGTAATTTTGATATCGTTTCGATGTCCACAGAGGAACCCTTACAACAAGATAACTGATCATCATGTCTCTGTTCATTATGAGATACGTAATTGCTTACTATTGGCTGAACTACTACAAACAGAAAATTTATCTATTTGAACACAAGCGTTACATTTAAATTCACTTAATTGAATATGATCTTTCTTACTTAGTTATTCAAAACAAGCTGAGTGGCATTTCCTTTGACATAAATTACATTTAATAGTATTTTGCTTTCCACATATACACACAGTGGCGGATCTACCCTGGGGCCTGGGGGGCCTACGCCCCCCCCCCCAGTTTTTTGGGTGTCAAAAATAATTTAAGCTATTATTTATATGTTTTTGAAAGTTTATAGTAAATTCATCATATACCTATTATAGTCTGGGTTCTGGCTGCCCCCTCCCCCAGTTTTTACCTTCTCGATTCGCCACTGTATACACATTGATTCCATTGTGGACAATCGTCAGCTAGAGGTGCCATTTAATACGAACATAATATCACTAGTTTTTTTTTTTTTAATACAATTAACACACAAAAAATAAAAGTAGACTCCAAATGACCAAAAAGGAATCTGCTTAGAAAATTAAAGAAATCAGCTTTCCGACCTGCAAGAGGATCTAAAATTACTGAAGACCTCACGAATCAACCTATTACGTTGTGAAGCTTAAGAACTGAGACGATGGAAAAGTCCCTACTTAGCCACTATACAGCTATGCTGCGAGATATTTGCGCAACTCGACTGACTGCTCACGATGTTCCGAGCCCCACCTCGTGGAGGAAGGGGCTGTTGCTCGTTGATGGTAATTGACCAGAGGAAAGGAAAAGACTATAAAAGAAATGAGCAATCACGGGGCCAAAGACCAGAAGCGATATCAAATTGATAACTTCAGGCTGTTTTTTAGTTAAATTTTTCTGAATATTTGACTGAAGTTGAAGACAAAGAAAAATTATTTAATCTAGTCATTCAAGATATCAATAGTATGGGAGTTAAACGAATATCAAAACTGAAAAAACACAATATTCCAAAGTATCAAGAGAAACTATTTGGAGGTTTTCGAAGAAACTATTTGGAAAACCACTCCTTGTATTGAAGAAAGAGGTTGTTCCTTTGTATTGTGGAGTTACAGTAGAAGTCCCATGTTTTGTAGCTGACGCTTGCAGATGCAAAGAAAGTCAAGCAGATACAGAAGGATTATTTCATAAAGCTGCCAGACAGAGAGATATCCAGAAACTTTTGGATGACAGAAAGAGGCTAGGCTCGAAGCACCACGTGTTTGATGTAGCCAATATTTTAAAACTGTTTTTTAGAGAGCTTCCAGAGCCACTTGTGCCCTATGCATTTCACGATACTTTAGTCAAGTGCTTAAAATTTAGTGAAGTGTGTTGCTCACAACTTGTATACTTATTCCTATCCAATACTTAAGTACTTTGGCTTATTTTATGCAGTTCTGCAGAAGGTATCGGATAAGCGACAAGAATAAAATGGACATGAATAACTTGTTCATAATAATAATAATAATAATAACAATAATGAAAAAGACCGAGAGTCACAAAAAAAGTACATTTATCAACTAAAATAATTTATATTCACAAATTTACATTTTACATGTAACGAATTCCTCACATGTGATAGCTACGCAAAGTTTCTCATCTATCTATCGAGTTTTCTTTGCATCATTCATTCTCTGATCAATCCACATATGCAACTCAAGACAACTGTTCTTTGAGACTCCAACCAGCTCCAAAATTAGAAAACAAAGTTTCAGCACAAATAAAAAAGGTTTTCATCTTAGAGAGTCCAACTGAGATTGTATAGTTTCTAACTGATCGTAAAACTTATAAAGTTCCTCGTGATTAAATTCAACTGTCATCGAGTCTTCCCTGCCATCTTGGTTGATGTCAAGCTGAAACAAGGCCAGTGGAATTTTTTGTTTGCTTTTGGAAGATGAAGCAGTTTGCAGATTTAATGACCAGCTAATGTCTGTCAACTGAAAAAAGAAAAAAAAAGTATTAAACTCTTTTCCTGTATTATGAAAAACACTATAAAGAAAATTGCTTGGTTTCTTGAGACAAGCAAGAAATGATAAATAAAAGTGATAATAATATAGTTGTTTGATTGCCATTTGAAATAATCCGATGGAAATTATGTCAGAATTTTCAATAATTTGCATCGAGTTATTTGTATTATACTACCTAGGTACTACATAATCTCAACAACTGCAATATTCGAACTGTAATTACGGTATCTGTATAATCCAGTAACACATAACTATTAATATATCTGCTACTACTTCCATTGGATACAACATTATATCAATACATATTGTCCACAATGCTAACATATTCTCTCTTAGTACCACAAATTTCTACGTCAAAGCTCCTATATTTACTAAATGACACAAAACTTTCGAAACACAATACAAGGTTTCGAATTTAAGTGTAATGTGTCAACTGGTATGTTCAGGAAAAACACACAGGAGAGTAAGGACACTAGAGGAGAAAATAGACTTAGTTCTATGTCTAAAAGAAAATCGCGACAAGTCGCGAGCAAGGAAATATAAACCACATGATGCACAGAGTTGTAACACATTGTAATCGGAAAGCCTGGAGAAAGAGGATCCTTAAGTATAACACGAAATTGCTATAATAATACTGTAATATAAAACAAAACCAAAGATTGCTTCTCGGCCTTTGACCCCAGACCCTCTCTGGACATCTGCGTGTGTATGGATCTGTGGACAGTTTCAAGCGCTGAGAGGGTACCCTACCTCCTCGTGATTAGAATCGGCAACGAAGCCCTAGGCAGAACGGTACGTAGTACTAGCTCCACGTGGTAAGAACTAGGGCACGGTCAAAAGGGTTTGAACATCTGTTTGCCGCCCAGGCAGAAGAAGATCGGGTAAGTGGTCAAGGCCAATCTTAGCAACATAAAACTCAGAAGCGATTGCACGTTCTTCGACTGGCCAACGTAGGACCTGGTTTCGGGCAACCCTTATTGGTGGTCAGAGGGGTTTGATCTGGAATGTGTGTGGAATCGTCGTGTGGTGTGTCTTCATTGCTAGAGTCTTCGTGTGAGAGGTGGTTGCTGTTGTGGGGCGCTGTGTGGATCGTCGTGGAAGGTCGTCCTGGAAGGAGAAATCATCATTTGGAGTCAACGCCTGGAATCATCTGTTGGAGGAGTGGGAAGCCTTTGTGAAGTCAGCCCATTGGTGGAGTCTTCCCTGGAGCTGAAGCTTAGTATCTTCTGTAGGAAGTTGTCGTCTGGAGTCTTCGTTGTTGGAGTCACCATGAGAGCTTTCCCTCCGTCGTGTGAAGTCATCGATAGGGGTCAGACTGTGGATGGAGTCATCTGAATCATCTGATTGGCAGTCGTCTAGTGACAGGAAATCATCGTTGTTGCTGGAGTCTTCGTGTGAGAAGTGGCACCTGTTGTGGACGCGCCGTGTAGATCGTCCTGGCAGAATTCAATATTTGGAGTCGACGTCTGGAATTATCTGTGTGGAAGAGTGGGGAGCCTTTGTGAAGTCACCCAATTGATGGAGTCATCCCTGGGAGCTGAAACCTTGAATCTTCTGTATGAAGTCGTCGCTTGGGGTCCTCTTTCTTGGAGTCAGTGTGTGACGCCTTTCCTTCATCGTGTGAAGTCATCAATAGAGGTCATATTGTGAATGCAGTCATCTGAATCATCCGACGTGGAAGTTATCAAGTGATAGGAAATTATCGTTGTTGCTGGAGTCTTTGTGTGAGACTGTTTGTATTTGGAGATGGCTGAAGAGGTTTTTGAGGATGTCCTTATAGTTTCCCAGCAAGATGAGGAGGAGGAAGGTGGGACTCATTTGGAGATGATAGGATACAGTGATGCTGGAATGGATGAGGTATCCCAAGATATCTCAGAGATTGAGAATAGGATGCAGAGAGAAAGGGAACAGTGATGCAGAATGAAGACACGGTCAAGATCGATGGAGGGGGCAATGGTACGCTGCTTTATCTTTTTAAGAAGCTGTATTGCCCTCTTTATTCTTTTCTTAGATTTGCAAGTGGAGTGAACTTTCGTAAGCACTTAAATGCAATGCATATTGAGTGGCAGTATGCATGTGAGAAATGTGGTAAGATATTCGCTAAATTTAATCAAGTTACTTGCTACATCCCTAAGTGCTCAGGACCAAAAGTCGAGGATGGATCATTCAGGTGTGAAATATGTGACAGGACTTTTGCAACGAAATCGAGCTTGGGTCAACGTATGATGAGAAGTCACCCATCATTTTGGGAAAGGAAACGCTGCACATCTCTTCAAGAAGAGGGTGGATTCTGGACTTTAAAAGAAGAAACTATGTTGGCGATCTGTCGAGAAAATGTGGGCAATCCACTAATCAACCATCTGGTTATGGCCAAGATACCTAACCGTACGTTGGATGAAATTAGGGTTAAAAAGAAGAGGATGATTAAGAAAGGATTGTTACCAGAGGAAGCAAAAGTGGAGGCACGAAGTCATAGTATTAGTATAATGATGCAGGCTGAGCGTCTCAATAGAGTGGAAGAAGAATCATTTAGGATGAGGAGAATGTTAATTGGGAAAATAGCAGAACTGTCCGGGAATGCTGCCGGAGCAGAGGAGGATACAAGTTTGACTGTATTGTTTGAGGAACTTTGTGCCTGTATTGAAACTCGATGCGTGGAGCTGGAGAATCGCTGCAAAGAGGAATACGAAGCAATGATTGACTCCTTGAAACAGGAAAACCATGAGAGAACTTCGGAACATCAAAGATTGAGGGACATCATTAATGAACAAGAGAGAGAAGAAACCATCCTTAACGAAAGAGTTCGAGAGCTGCAAGGTGATTACGAGAGTCTGGAGGAAGAGAAGGGAAGATTGGTAAGGGACCTGGATCATCTGAAGGGTTTGCTTCAGTTAGAGGATGAGTCATTCCAGAAGAAAGTGTTGGGAGAAATGGACCGCTTCTATTGCCGATGAGCGAAAATTGAAGGAACAGGAGAAGAGGATTACTAGCCTGCAAAAACAACTGGAAGGAACAAGAAAAGAAGTGGATAGACTTACATGTCTTGCAGGACTACTGGGTAAAGTACAAATTGAGACAAAGATAAATCAATACAGGCTGATGGGGGTTTGGTGTTTGGAAGGAGTATACAGGGGAATGAAGATACAGATGAGGCAGTTAGCAGCGGCGAGATTGGATCGCAAGAGAAGACGACCTTGGTTAAAACAAGATGACCAGATGTTGGGAATGGTAAGCCTACATTTAGTGGGAAAAAAAATGAAATCTTTAAGTTTTACGTCCCACGATTATGCCGGTTAGGCTAAAGGAGACGGTGATGATGAGAAATGAATGAAATGGTGGAATGAAGAAAGTGGGAGGAAACAGGAGAACCCCGAGAAAACCCACGAACACGGTGTTTGTCCACCACAAAGTCCACACGGCGCGAGCTGGAATCGAACCAGGGACCCCAAGCACCGGAGGTGAACGCTCTACCACTGAGCCACCGCGCCCCCCTTACATTTAGTGGAATAGATGGTAGGAAGAAGTTAACAGAATAACCGGAAGGCCATGTACTTCCTGTATAGCGTAATGCAAAGTTCTTGCAGTTTGCAAAATAGTAATATATTCTACATTGCATATTTTATTTTGGTTTGCTTATTAAGATGTTTAAAGGGAAAAATTACGATTACCACACATTACCTTCCTTTTGTCCAATCATTGGGAATTGAATTCGTAGGATCACGGAGATTGCGCCCGCTCTTAGCAGTTGTGTGAACAATATTGTATTGCTACTGAGCAATTGTCATATGCGAGAAACACCTTCCAGAAAACACATAAGTAACGGGGGATTCTTAATTTTGTTTTTATTCTAACATCACTTAATAAGAAACCTGAAACCCTCATACTTTACCTATTAAAAAAAGAAAATCATCCTTTTATTCCTGCATTCCTATTTTTTTTAAAAAAAAATCAATTACGACTGATTTAAATTTAAAAAAAAAATCAACAAAAATGATTTTCTTTTTGTACAATAAATCATAAGTACAGATACGAGATACCCTGATTGAAATACAGGGTATCTCATTTATTTTTCCAAAATTATATTTTACAACTTTTCATAAATTCCTAAGTTAATTCACTGAAACTACACAGTGATAAGAACCTTGGTTTTTGTTATTTAAATTATGAAACTGAGAAAATTGATTCGTTGATTAAGTATCTTTTCAGTACCGTGAGTATATGAAACGACCTACTGCTGAAAGTGGTTCACGTGTTTATCTAAGGCTTTGCACCAACAGGAAAAAAAGTACAAGCCTACATACAACACAAAATGAAGTAAGGACTAATCTGACATTAGGAAATAACCAACGATATAACGAAGTGAGCTTTTGGAAGTATACAGTGCTGAAAGTAAGTGCTGATTAATTTACCAATGCGTTTATCGTCTGTCAATATTTCAATTCATATCATAGGAATGAACTCACATATGTCTTCTTGACAACTGCGATGAAGCGGTATCGAAATGAAGAAGACAAAATACATGCCAACCAACAAAGAAAAATATTTTAAATAAACGTATAAAGGTTATTACGGCTTGCTATAGGTATGTGGGCCCTGGATGTTAACCAACCTTTACCAAGAAATCTAGTTAGCACGCAACATCAGGCATTTGCTAAATTTGTATGCCTGTGCGAAAGTAAATAGAATTGTACAAGTAGTGGCAACCCATTGTCCATTCAAAAATAGACTGGCCAATGAACGATGATACAGACGACTACTCGATCAAGGTATCCAAACAATACCCTGATACCCCGCAATGCTATTGTCGAATAATTGTAATTTACTCTGGTTTGTACTGTTTTTACTTGATCTCTACCGGAGAAACCTTGTGGAGTCAAGAGGACGTGCTGTATCACACCAGTTCACTGCACAGATAAGCGATACAACAGTGATTCTCAAACTTGTTGTTACTGTGACCCACATTAAATAATAAAGTATTCTGTGGCTCACTTACTTTTATTCAAATACACATTGACATTCTACGTAATAGTGGTGTATTTGAAAGCAATTAAATTTTGTAGATCATATCTCTAATTCCAGTTGGTTCAATAAAACTCCGTATGAGTCATTAACATGAAATCTATTTGGGGATGTTGTGAACACCCCGAGCGACCACAAATGTTACAAACTAGAGCTCAACGCTTAAATTTTAATAAATCAAAGTTTAGTTGGTTTCTTTTATATCTATCGTAAATATCTCACTTTCAAACTAAACTGTAATGTAAATTTATAAATGCAATGACCCTGCCGGTACGAGAATATGTCGGTGATGGTCGAGCAAGTGCAATGTAAATTTCTTTCTCAATAACTTTATCATATGAATTGTACGCACGTGAAGAAAGGATTAAAGTGTTTCCATACAAAGGTAACACAAAGCTGACATTACTCCCGACGCAGTACTCTACCCTGTGACAGATTTTGACTCATCCACTCTCTTTCCATCCTAACCCAGCATCTCTACTGATTGTACAACAGGGCAGGGCTCTGAGTAACCTCTTACTCTTCACCTCATTAACAAACGCTTCCAATTTTCATTTTCTGAATAGTACTTCACAACGTATGTTTCTGCATCAAAATAAATTTTTCATAATTAAAAGGGAAAACTTCTCGCGACCCACCTAAAAACGGCCCACGACCCGCCGATGAGTCGCGACCCACACTGAGAAACACTGCGATACAACATTGGCTTTGTGCCTTTGCTGGCTTTATTTCTCTTTAGCACGTTGTAAAGTCAAAGTGAAGTGAATTAACTCCAGAAAAGATAAATATATTAGTTATTTAATGTGAAATAAGGATACAGATTTCGGTATAGCTTTCATAAATTTGAAATAATTTAATTTTTTCATCTTTGTAAATGAAAAAAGAAAAAGAAATGTCAGGAATCCATTGTCCTCCTTTAAGCTTGATCCAGGGAGCCTTTTGTGTTATAGGCATTAGAATAACTTATACTTTATGAAGCAAAAATTATCTTCTTGATAGAAAGTTATGAAAATTGTTTTAGATATTTGCAACATAAAATTTTCATAATGATACTCAATGTTAAAATGGGTTCCAAATGATGCTAAATTATCTTATTTGAACGCCACTTAGAAGTGATAGGAACAAATCTTATGTTCTATTTGCACGTACGTACTTGAAGTTGAGTTTACTCACTTCGAAGCCAAAGATAAGTGTTACGTATTGCACCAAATAATACAATTGTTTTATACTGTATTATTCACGTTACTACGCGTTTGGTTCACTTTTTTTTTTTAAGAATTAAAGGGAACAAAATTCCAAATTGAAATATTTGGATAATCCTCTGGAATAAAACCGAGAAAGTTCTGTATTGCGTTACATAACACAAATGAAATACGGATGGTCCTCAAACACAAGCACAGAAGAAAGAAAAAAAAGCACGTAGCAGTGTCACGTGTACACCACGTGAAGGAGTTTGGTTTGTATGGCGTGATATTTTCGCAATTAATATTGAAACCGGAAACAGTAACAGATTTCTAACATACCCGATTTTAACAGAGATTAGAATGGAGATAAACCATATCCTTGGAATGTTTAGTTAATTGTAGAGAACTTTTTTTGCTGTCTGTTACTGTTCTAATTCTATAGCGATCGACGTTAAAACCGGAAGAGGTTCATTTCTGCCTCTTTTGGTTTTAAAAGAAAGTTAAGATAAAAGATGGTACCTGTTCTTAGACCGCTAAATCGATTCCTAAAAACAGCTTCTTTTCGCATCTCTTATGGTATTTACTCTATGTAAATCAATATTGAAACTAGAAGTTGTAATGGATTTCTATCACTTTCGGTTCCAGTAGAGAATGTGTTCTTGGGCCACTTATTCGATTATAGGAAACCAATTCTTGCCATCTATGACTGTTTTTGTTCTATAGTAATCAACGAAAAGCCACAAGCGGTGATTTCTACCAATTCTGTTTGAATATAACCTCTATTAACGAATTCGATTCATAATTTTTACCCTCTCATTCTGGCCAAAATTTATGTCGATTCATCAAGTAGTTCTTGAGTTTTTCCCATCTTCTAGACAGACGGACGGACGCACGGACAGAGTAAATATGTAAGGAGTTTTAGTAAACCAGACTTCTCGAGAACAATAACAGATATGGGGTACGTACATTCATAGATGATATAAAGTTCATAGTTCACTTTCCTTAATATATATATTTTTTTTTTTTAATCTACGTAGTACAATATAACTCCAATCATCCGGACTAAGTTCTGAAGGCAATACAAATAATACACAAATGCGAGGGGTAATTACCCAAAACAGGTTATTTTATGAAATAAAAACTTCCCTATAATTGTTTAAATAAATAAAGGTAGCTCTAATATTTCATACTAGACTTCGAAAATCTCAAACATAAATTTGAATTTGATGACTGATTTGCATTTATGTTTTTCGTCAGCAGCAAGGCTATAGAGGAGGATAAATTTTAATATTTGTTTAAAAAGGAATTCCAAGGAAATTGTACTTTTACAAACGAACACATACAATTTGCACTTCAATAAGTTTTATTAAAGGTTATTATTATTATTATCTGATATCGATTCGGATATTTGGAGTTATATTGTACTAAAAGTTCGAAAATCACCACAGATGACATATCCAACTTTTCCAATGTATTTTGTAAAAACCTACAATATTCCCAATAATTCAATTAAATTCAAGAGATCGATATCCAAACTTTGTCCAAAGATAAACTAAATATACTGTACATTGAGAGGACAATTTGTGCACATTTTAATTATCTTGTTTTACTTATTGAGAAAGCATTTAACTTTTTTTCACCAGAACCAAGCTCCCAATCACGAAACAGTTTAAACACATTTTAAAAAAAAAAATCAAAATACTGCATGGATTATTCTTTGATTATTGATTCTATTTTATTTTGGACAAAGTTTTGAAATCTATACCTATAATTTGACTGAGTTCCTGCGAATATTGTCAACCTCTACCAAAACACACTGGACAAAGAAGAAACGTGCTGTCATCTACTGGTGATGAAAAAATTCACCTGAAGCTATGAACAGCCAGAATAAACTGAGAACAGGCTGATCTTTTGACTAAACATCACAAAACTAACGCCGCGTCTTGTCCACCACAATCCTATGGCCGTAAACGCAAGGAAATTCAGTTTACTTTTGTACTGCAGAAAACTACGCAAATTTCAATCATTGTAACCAGCTTCCTTAGAAGAAGAAATAATGGTTTTAATCTGAGAGGTAAACAAGGTTCCACAACATGTTTAACTATCAACGTGATTTCGTGTAACGCGTGAAAGATTACGAGTTGTAAATGTTCTCAAGAACTAATATTACAAACCTGATTTGGAAGCAATGATTTTTGCCTTCGACGGTCAACAATCCCTTTAGCAGAGGCTGTCCACGTTTGAACAAACGTTTTCGCTTTCTCTTCATCAAAATTCGAAGCTACTAACTGACGATGCAAAATTGTTGGTTTTATTACATGAAACGCAGCCTGTAAGACAAACACAAGTATTTAGTGTTTAACAAAATTTACGTTTAAAAAAATGCTCACACAGTGCTATAAAATACACACTTCTTTATAACCCTTTAAAGTTCAGCGAAAGATTTTTTTTAATAACTCACAAAAAAAATAAAATATTTCTACTTTATAAAGTTCTATTCTTGGTCAAATATGAAGAGTGATTAAAAAAAAAACGTAAAGTGCGGAACAAAACTGACTTTAAAAAGTTTCAAAAACATTTGTCTCACGGCGTAACTATATAAAACGAAAGAAAAATGTTTCTTATCAACATTAAATCTACATTTGCATGATTAGAAATAAACCTATCTTCTCAACGTCGAGACTGTAAGAAGACAGAGGCTCTTCAGAACTGAAGATTAACTGGTTGAAGTGGAATCCCAAATATTACTTACACAGTGGATTGAACTCGCGACTACTCGCGCAGAAAGCACACACATTAACCACTTGATCTCCAAGAGGCAAATTAAACCAAACTATATTTTAAGTACATGTCTTTCTACGTCCTTCAAGCTGGCCCGCACAAATTTCATATTCAAACTAAAACAGTACCAAAAATTTGTACCCAATATGTACCAATTTGTACCACTAAAATTAGAATTTGTACCCCCACCAATTTCGAAAAAATTGAATTTTTGATGGCGGGCCAGCTTGATGTCAAGCTGGCCCGCACAATTTATTTTTCTTTCCAATTCGAACAAAAACATTACCAAAAATTTGTACTCAAATATGTACCAATTTGTACCACTAAAATTAGAATTTGTACCCCCACCAATTTCGAAAGAAATGAATTTTTGATGGCGGGCCAGCTTGACGTCAAGCTGGCCCACACGATTTATTTTTCTTTCTAATTCGAACAAAAACATTACCAAAAATTTGTACCCAATATGTACCAATTTGTATCACTAAAATTAGAATTTGTACCCTTACCAATTTCGAAAGAAATGAATTTTTGATGGCGGGCCAGCTTGATGTCAAGCTGGCCCGCACAATTTATTTTTCTTTCCAATTCGAACAAAAACGGTACCAAAAATTTGTACCCAATATGTACCAATTTTTACCACCAAAATTAGAATTTGTACCCCCACCAATTTTGACAAATTTGAATTTTTCTCTTCAGTGTTTATACATTTAGTTTAAAAACAAAGCATTATTTATTCTTTTTTGTCAATTACTTGTTTAATTTTCCCATCCTGGATTTAATCCCTCATCCGTCTTGAGGAATAATTTTATGGAACTGAGGTTCATTGTGAGATTTCACAATCCGAATATAATTCGTCTATAGTGTAATCTTTAGTTTAGTCTTCCATTTAGTTTAGAGATAAGGTTAAAGCTTTTGATTGCTTCTATACATCACATGACTTAGCAAGTGCGTACTTCATCCTCCTCCCTCTTGCCTTTTTTTTTTTTTTTTTTTTTTAAATCTTGTATCCAGTTCTTACTTCTGTTTAGAGGAATAAAAATAGATCGACCAAGAATTCATCATGCAACCAAAACGAGGCAAACCACCCTCTATTGAGAAGCGTTATATCGAAGAGGAAATCATGAAGTATAAGGAGGAAGTAGTTCAAGATGGTACGTATTCTCTTAATTAATAAAAACACCAACTTACTTACGAAAAGAGTTGTTTTGAAAACTCACATCATGAATTGTTTCTGTCAACTTAAAAGCCATTTAAATAAAAATGTATGTATACAATACTGTAATAATGAAGAAAATTCTATTACTTATCAAATATATATTATAAATTTGAGTAGATACACATATGAAAACTAAGAAACATGTAGAAGCGGAGTTAGGAATCGTCTGCTGCGGGGGGAAAGACCTACAGTACAGTCTCGCAAATTTTGACAGGTCTTGGTAAATGGCCATCTAAGAAGTGGCATTTTTACTTTTTGTCAAAAAGTTGGAGGGGCAATACCTCCCGTGCCCCATAGCTCCGCCCAGTAAATGAAACACAGAAAGGTCTCTGAATTACCATAAGCAAGTTAAAAGAGGGAGCGAACCAGTTATATGGATCGTGCTGGCGTCGCAGGTCGGATAACCAACGTCGAGGCAATGATGCCAGTTGGCGGGAAATTTCCCGTAAAACGGGTAATTCTGAGCACTGACGTGAATGCGGGAATTTTTCTTTAAAATAGGCTGAAAACGGGAAATTCTGGCGTTCTCAACTTTTCTAGGCGTAAGATCTGCAACGTTCAGCTCTTTCTTGATAAAAGCAGGGGTAAAAGTGAGGGGGGAACGTAGGTGGACGTCGTCTCCCCACTTCCAGAAAATATCTGTGGCGTTCTCCCACTTTCTAAAAATTACAATGGCCAAAGATAGGCATGGGGAAAGGTTTTACGTAATGCGTCCCCTTACCTTTTCAGATTCACTTTATCCATGGGTAAAAGTGAACATTACAAACACACAAAAGACTTTAAACATCAAGCTAATGTAAAGCAATTGCAAAATACCCTGCGTATCGCCGCATTTTTAAACTTTTAAAATTTTTATTTATTTATTTTTGTGGCAAGGAACCAGAATCGTGTTAAGGTCAATACAAGCTGAACATAACATTCCCTTCCAAACCACAAAAACATCATAGTGTTCGTTAAAAAAAAAAAAAAAAAAAAAAAAAAAAAAAAAAAAAATGTACATTGTGTTTTGTTTTAAATTTTGGCCCTGTCATAGATATTGTAAATTATATCTACTGAGGTTGACGGGAAATTTTGCATCTAATCGGGAAATTTCATGGTTTCGGACGGGAATTTTTCTGATACAAAACTAGCATCACTGCGTCGAGGGCATTTTCCAGTGCAATGGGAAGGAGTTGGAGTGAAGAGAAGATAATGTTGGCCTCTGAGCATACTCTTTGTTATCTTTTCAGTTCTGGGGGAGATGCATGGAGTTCACTAAATTTCATATTACTGCGTTATCTTTTTTGGTATTTTACCTAAAAATTTGGGGGGACGCGTTCCCCATCACCCCCGCTTACAGCTCCCATTATCTAAGTCTTATCATCATGGTCAAGTTGCAGGAGGGAAGTTGACTGACGTAGTTTAACACTATAGAATTGAGAGTTGGAAAAATTTCAATTTAGTATAATATATTACAAAAAAAAAAAAAAAAAAAAATTATAACCGATCAACAGGCCTGACGTAATGGTTTCGAGGGCCGGATTTTGTCAGGGGCCCGACTGCTTTTAACCGTAATTAAAACCTAAAGTGTATCTTCAATAGTTGTAATAATTTTAACTAGATACTTAGTGTCCTCCGGAACTCTGATATGTTTTTCGGGGCTGACATGTTTTCCAGACATGTTTTTTAGGGGCTAGTGCCCCCCGGAACTCTGTGAGTGCCTCCGAAGGAGACCAGAATAATACGTCTATAATATATAGTCTAATAATAAATAGAACAGTACCATGTGAAAATAATAAGTGCTCCTCCGAATACCGTTGAGCCTCCCCCCGGAACATTATTTTCTGAAATAAACACTGCTCAGTGTCTGTTAGTTTGTCCGAATTTTCTTACATAGACTGGTGTCTGTACTACTAATAATTATGTATTCTGTGCATAACTTCGCGTGTTCGATTGAAAGTATCATTTAACTTGGGAAAATAACTAAGTTAAAAATAATAATTTCGCTCTAATATAAAGCCAATCAGGAAAAAAAGAAAGAAAATACATCTACCACGTCTAAACTACTAAACAGATTGATTAAAGAATGGAAACAATACAAATCTCTGGGTGTAGACGAAATTCCTTTCGCGTTAAATTTAGCTGGGGGGAGGAAATTGTGAAACTAGTTACAGAAACTCATTTTCCTCATCTGTAAAAAGGGAGGAATTGCCACGAGATTAGAAGGAATCAATCATCGAAAAAATGAAATGAACTCTTTAGCTTAAAGTTCTACTTTTATGCAAGCTAAGTTCTAAAGGAGACGGATGAAATTATAAGTGAATGATGGAAGAAATGGTGGAATGAGAAACAGGGAAAAAACAAGAGAATCCCGAGAAAACCCACGGATACGATTTCGTCCACCACGAATCAATCATTGTTCCGATTCACAAGAAAGGCGACAAGATCGACTGTAATAATTATCAAGGCCAGTGGCGTATTTTCGATTTTGTTTCGGGGGGCTTTGCCTGGAAATGTGAAAATTCTGCAAGATATTTCATTTACTTTACTATAGTAAGTAAGATTTCGGGAGGGGCTTAAGCTCGGAAGCTCCCCCCTTAAATACACCACTGATCAAGGCATCTGTCAACATGCTATAAAATTCTCTCAAACATAGCAAGACTGACGCCATACGCGGATGAAATTGCTGGACATTATCATTGTAGATTTAGGCTCAACTGATCAATTTAATTATTAATCAATTTACCACTCGATTAATACTCGAAAAGAAATGATAATATAATAATGAGGTTTTATTGGACGCTTGTAGGGACATGGGTTTAGAAGTAAATAGAGAGGAATCTAAATACATGGAAATTCGCTGGGATTATAATACTGCATATGGATATGTCAAAATATGAAATAATATTTTCGACAAAGTGGATACTTTCAAAAATGTAGCATCAACATTAGCAGACCAAAACTATATGTAAGAAGAAAATACATCTTGACTGAAAGCCGGGAATTCGTGTTATTATTCAGTTCAAAATCTTTGATCTTCATGAATTATGCTGAAAAACTTGAAGCTTAAAATATTTATAAAACGATAACCATGCCTGTTGAACTATATAGTTGCAAAACATGGTCGCTTACAAGAACGCAGACAGAGTATTTGAGAATACAGTAGGTCATTCGTTTTATATTCGATCATTTTGATCATATTCGAAATATCCATGGTGAATTTCCGCATTCTTGTCTTACAACTTTCTTTATTCTCATCTCTTTGTCTTCCCATAAGACCTGTTTGGTTTTCTAGTCCATGTACTACTCGTCTATCTCTCTAGTCTATTCCTTTCTTCTTCAGAACTTCAAACAGTGTGTTCCATTTCGCGTTATCAAATGCCTTTTCTACATCAATGAACGTTGCTGTTACAACCACTAATGTTTACTCTTAGAAACTGTTCGATTATCAGTCGTTAGCATCTCCTGTTCCTTTAACTGACGCCAAATAAGTCTTCGGACAGGTTCTCCTTTATTCTTTTTTCCACACGTCTTCGAAGTATTCTTATAAGTATTTTTGACACAAGTAATATCAAACACTATTGTTTTCACATTTAACTTTCAAAATCTTTTGGTACTTTACCTGTTACGTACATTTTGTTTATTAGTTTATACAAAACTCCTTTCACTCTTTATCCTAAATTCCTTATAATTTCAGCTGGTATTTCATTTGGTCCGGTTGCTGTATCTAACTTCAGTGTTTGCACTGCTTCTTCAAATTCCACTTTTAAAATTGATGGTCCCAAGTAATCTTCATGTACTTCATCTACCACCGCTTCTTCCTGGTTCAGTTTCTTTGTAAACTTCTACGCATTCCTTCCATCGATGTGTTCTGTCTTCTTCCTATACCTGAACGTTTCCGTCTTTGTCCTTTATTACATTTGCAGTGGTTCTTATGTGATAAACTTAATTTTTCACGTTCTTGTAAGCTTGTTCTATGTCTCCAGTCTTCATAGTTTCATCAATTTCCTTGCATTTGCTAACCACTCTTTTCTTGCCTTTCTTGTTTATCAGGTTTCTGTATCGCTTGAATACTTCGTCGTCCTTGTTTAGTTTGCAACTTCTTCGCTTTTCCACTAATTTCAATATTTCTTCAATTATCCATGCCTTGTAGTTATTTTTTCCTGTTTCCCCATGTAATCATCACAGTTTTTGATTATTCCTGCCATTAAGCCCCTCTTACATAATATTTTTCGCAGTATCTGTTGTGGTAACTCATCTATCTGTCGCTCTCCAGAATTCTTTATGAGTCTTGACATCTTTCTTAGTTTGAGTGAATTTCACTTGGTGCACGGTTATAACATTCGCGTCATCTTATAGTGATCGATAACCAACACAAGGGAGTCATCTGTGCCCACATCTGCACCTGAGTAACTTGTACAGAGCTTTACTTGGTTTCTGAATCTGTTTCGGATTAGAATATTGTCTATTTGGTACTTTCACTACCTCCTGGTTTGCACAAGATAAGGTATAGTTTTAAAAATTACATAAATTCAAATTTCTCGAAATGGGTGGAGGAACAAATTCTAGTTTTCGTGGAACAAATCGGTACACGTTGGATACAAATTTTTGATACAGTTTTCATTCAAATTGGAAAGAAAAATGCGTTGAGCAGGGCAGATTGACGTCAAGCTGGACCGCTATCAAAAATTCATATTTTCGAAATCGGTAGGGGTACAAATTCTAATTTTGGTGGTACAAATTAGTGCATATTGGGTACAAATTTTTCGCACCATTTTTATTCAAATTGGAAACAAAAATAAATTGTGCGGGTCAGCTTGACGTCAAGATGACCCGCCATCAAAAATTCAATTTTTTCGAAATCGGTAGGGGTACAAATTCTAATTTTGGTGGTACAAATTGTTACATATTGGGTACGAATTTTTCGCACCATTTTTGTTCGAATTGGAAACAAAAATAAATTGTGCGGGCCAGCTTGACGTCAAGATGACCCGCCATCAAAAATTCAATTTTTTCGAAATCGGTAGGGGTACAAATTATAATTTTGGTGGTACAAATTGTTACATATTGGGTACGAATTTTTCGCAACATTTTTGTTCGAATTGGAAACAAAAATTAATTGTGCGGGCCAACTTGACGTCAAGATGACCCGCCATTAAAAATTCAATTTTTTCGAAATCGGTAAGGGTACAAATTCTAATTTTAGTGGTACAAATTGGTACATATTGGGTACAAATTTTTGGTACCGTTTTTGTTCGAATTGGAAAGAAAAATAAATTGTGCGGGCCAGCGTGACGTCAAGCTGGCCCGCCATCAAAAATTCATTTTTTTCGAAATTGGTGAGGGTACAAATTCTAATTTTAGTTGTACAAATTGGTACATATTGGGTACAAATTTTTGGTACCGTTTTTGTTCGAATTGGAAAGAAAAATAAATTGTGCGGGCCAGCTTGACATCAAGCTGGCCCGCCATCAAAAATTCAATTTTTTTCGAAATTGGTGGGGGTACAAATTCTAATTTTAGTGGTACAAATTGGTACATATTGGGTACAAATTTTTGGTACTGTTTTAGTTTGAATATGAAATTTGTGCGGGCCAGCTTGACGGACGTGTCTTTCTGGAATCTTCCATGTCAACTGTATTTTTTTTTTTTTTTTTTTTGTAACTTTTATTTGTAAACGATCACACACAAATTTCAATGATTTAATTCATTTTAATACGTACATTCACACAGAAATGTTGTAATATTCTACTGTAAACATATCGGAGTGTAACAGCCTTAGCTGAGCAATTTCCCTCTTTCTGCCCACCATAATCTAAGGGGACACTTAATGTTGAGTCTGGTTCGGTTATATTTTGTAAAGTGCTGTGTAAATACGTTGATACAGTTTTATGATTTTTAAGAACAAAAACCGAATGTATATGTGAACAGTAAAAAAATATTTCGTTGGCTGTCTAGTTTTTAATAGACTAACTCATATTATTGTACAGTGATCAAGAAAGAAAAACAACAGTGAGAGTTTTTTTTATGTCTGTGTTCATCCTTCATTAGTAATCGAAAACGTAAGCATGAGTGACTCTCGAAATCATTTCACCTCGTTAATTCTTCTTCTACCAAGCGGGGTAATTGGGTTACTCCAACGATTTATTTTTCCGAAAATCTTTAATGGAAATATTTAAGAACAAATGTGAGTCGTTTTCTTTATGTTGATTGTAATAAGAATCGAACGCTTTAATATATTCAGTTCAGAACAAGAAGTACAGTATGGGGGTAACTGGCACATTACGGATTATTTTTGTATAATTATGGAATATTGTTGGTATACAAGTATTACGGGTTAGGTATACAAACTTGAGAAATGCACTGTACGAAGGTTGGTATGACGTGAGTGTGTGCATACGGTCAAAAGATGCCCCGCCGTCGAACGTGGCAATCTTCCGGTACGTTTCAGGCCTTGATCTACAGGGTGTCCGAGAAGTCATTCCCTGGTTACAGAAATTGATAACTCAGGCTAGAAATAAGATAGAAATATGAAACTGGTGTTGAATTGTTTACAAACTATAAAAGTTTTGGTCACATCAGTACACTTCCGATTTCTTAAGACTTCTCAGAAAAGACTGCCGCACAGCCTCCACCGTGTCTGCTGAGGTTCTTGGTCGACCAGACCTCGGAAGGTCAGCAACCGACCCTGTGTTCTTGAACTTCTCATACCAGGCTTTAATGCTCTTGACATCAGGTGGAGTCCTCCCAAATGTTGTCTGGAACTGTCTCTGCACCGTGGTTGGTGATCGTGTCTCATGGTACCACAGGACACACTGTGCCTTCTCCTGGTTGGTTGGCATGGCTTCTTGGGCTTCTTACTTACGTCCTACAAACCTAAAACAAACAAAATTGAGACTTGGTAAAACAGAACAAACCTAACACAGACAAAAACTTTTATAGTTTGTAAACAATTCAACACCAGTTTCATATTTCTATCTTATTTCTAGCCTGAGTTATCAATTTCTGTAATCAGGGAAGGACTTCTCGGACACCCTGTATAACGATACGATCATAATGATGTCGATACGATCATACGATCATAATGATGTAATAATATTATCAATCTGTACCTGTTTTATGAATATGATCAGAGACGCAATAATTGAGCACAAATATGTATATTGAAAAAGAAAAAGTTTGTTGATTAGGTTGTCAAGAAAAAAATATTATTATTCATAAGGATGGTTGTCATGAAGATATATAGTTGATGTCACGAAGAAATATATTTGACATTTATTTGTGATGTAATGGTTTCCAGTAGTCATCTTTTGAAATAAAAGAAGTGTAAGCTTTTAATATCTCACATATTTATGGTAACTTATTATTAATATAATGATTATTACATATACTTAGATATAGATTACGTTATATTAAATGCAAAACAACTCGTTGTAGATCACGGACGAATACTGGGTATCTCGAGTGTGGTTTATTTTTCCGCGACATTGGTACCAATCTTGGACGAAATGAGACCACAGTGCAGCATATGGACTCAATGAATCCATGAAGGCATTTCGCAATGATATGCCGGATCCCAATGCCGCGCCATACCATGAATCACGAAGACAGGCTTGTGCGTATGGGTCTGGCAGATCGGACATAGTCAAATCCCGCACACTGGCTCCAAGCATTTGAGGCTGTTGTACAGTGCCCAGTATCCTCGAGACAGTTTCACGTTGACAGATGGGAGACTAGAAGGGCGTCGCGAACGTCGAACATAAAAGAATGGCAAGACATTCTCTTTTCAGACAAATCCTACTTCTGTCTGCAGCAATATGATAGCCGTATCCGTATCTGGCGGTACTGTGGTTCTAAGTTGGGCGACGCCTGCTTTTTGTATCGCGAAGCCGTGTCGCCCAATGGACTCCACTCCTGAAAACATGAAGAAAAAAAAAACTTGCAATCGGCAGTTAAAATGAAACTTATATATCGCCGCATAAATACTTGGACAAAACAAAATGAGCGAAATGGGAGCTTTGCTTTTTTCTCTCTCTCTCTCTCTCTCTCTCTTTACATTAAAAACATCGAAAAGTTCGGACAAATTGTTCAAATTGTTTAAGAGTGGAATTTCGCGGGACTTTTGACTTTTGCATATTATATTTTAATGTTTGTGATTTTAGTTGGAACAACGAGTACGATATTGTAAATGCTTCACAAACTTAATAACAGTCACATTTTATTTTATTTTATTTATATTTGAAATTTATTTACTTTCTATCGTGAGCTCTATTTGAAAAAGTTCGAATAACTACAAACACAAGGAAATGAAGCACGAATGAAAACTGCATTTACTTGCATTCTGAGCGAGAACCAATGTGACTAGTTCGATACTCAGATCGAATAGATTTCGGCTGCAAGGAATGTGCATCCGACTCTCAAAAAAGATTCATTTCTAATATAACAGCGATGATTTCTCCATGGAACAGATTGTTTCCTCCCATTTTGTGTCTTTCTTATCTTTCTTATAAGTAAGATTAAATTATTATAAAACCTTCATTTTCTAGGAGGTAAAAAGTCCATTCGCTGCCTTATTGCAAGCAAGCTTCATGTCATCCGCTCTGCTGCTGTCGGTGGCGAAACAAATATTTTCTTCCGAATGAAACCGAGCAGACACGAACATAGCGAGGAAGCAGAGAAAGCTGTACGTTTGACCCGTTTCTACTCGTGTACTTTAGAAGGGATAGTGGAATTTAGCGAATCATACAGTTCAGTTTATGTAATTTTAAGTTGCTAAGGAATAAAGGAATTTGTTTAACTCTTCGTATAACGTTATATGTGATACTGTATCTTTTATATTTTTTTAAAAAAAAAGTCGGGAACACTTAGGTTTCCATACTCCTCGTTAAACAGCGAATCACGTGGGTGGTACCTCCTGTTACAGGTTCACGAATTCGAAAATTTCGTTTTGCAAGAAATGAATCAGCCAGAGTATGATATGAAGTGAAATTGAGTCCGTTTGGTTCACTGGGTTTTCTAACGCACTGTTATTTTAAATGGCAGGCCTACCCTTCACCTTACAGAATTTAAAACGATAATAAAATCTTACACTAAGCACTTTCTAAATAGTCACCATAATCCATCGAAACGGTTAAACTAGGTGTTATCAAGTGATAAACTGCCATATTAGTCATGTTTCTTTTATTACTGAAAAGAAGTTTTGAATGCCTTAGAATTCAATGATCATTTTTTATATCAATAGTGGGTGTGATGAAAGTCCCCAAGTCATCTCCATTCAAGTAGTGAGTAAAGACATTCAGTAAAGACAGACAGAAGGACTGGTGGTCAAGTAGTTTATCAACATCGCTAGGATATAGTTTAAAATAATGAAAATGCAAAAACAAACAGAGAAAGAGACTGTCTGATTAGTGCCAGAGGTTTTCTTTAGAAAAGTGGGTTTGAAACACAGAAGACACAGAGAAACGGTAAGTCAATGAGCAAGACCAATTACATTGAACTATTGAACTTCATTGTAATATATGATTAACAAATTCAAAACCATTTGTTGAATGTAGCTACGTTTGCTAGAACTTCGAATAGAATTCCAAATGATCTAAGCAGCTTTGTAGTAGAGGAAATGCTTAACAGAATAAGACATGAAATTTCTAGTTCTCTCTTTACTATAATATTGCTTTACACAATGATAAAAAAAAACTAACTAACTAACTCTACGGCCTATGGAACCCGGAGGTTCAATGCCACGTTCACAAAAGCTCTCCACTGATTTCTATCCTTAGCTAACTGCATCCAGTTTCTACTTTGTATTCCAATCTCTGCGAGATCCATCTTAAGCTTTACACAATAATAGGCGTAGTAATTTTGGAACCTGTTACAGGCGGAAAAATTATTTCCATGATTCACAGATGTTACTGGAAATTGATCAATCGCAGTATTAGCCGTGCATATGTAAAAATGAAATGAAGTTTTTGACATTCTACGATCATGTCATTTAGGCAGAAGACGACAGATGATTATGAAAGAATTCGTGGAATGATAACGTGGGAGGAAGAGTCTATCACTTTTTATGACCTGTTCCCCGATCGGCAACAGCACCACACGCCACTGAAAGATACTAACCTACCTAGGATCATAAAAGTCTAAAAATCGAAACTTCGATTTCAGGGTTTTTTGGTCAGTTTCTCGTAATCGGAATTGTGTGTCGATCCAGCACCAGGGTATCTACTAAAATTCCAAAATGAAATTTAGTGACCTTTTCTTTACCAAATCATAAAATTTCGTAACATTTAAAAACTAATAACAGTGCCTATATTCTTTAGTACTTATCTTTATCTTACCTCTACTTTCAAAGACTGTTCCCTGCAGCTATAAAAACCTGATGTCTTCTCACACCACTTTCACTATATTCACTGATGATTTATAAAACAAAATTTTCGTCTCTATTTATATTTGTACAAATAAAACAACTGTGACCCAAAAGCTAAATTTCTTGACTTTCATCACCGTTTTCTGATTTCATGACCGATAGACACCCTGAGCACTAGGTATTATAGTGTGGGATACCATTAGATTCCGCGCATGTTCGTATTTCCTACGCATTGAAGGTAATTTGACCAGTATTGACGAAGTGTTGGACCCAAATGTAGTCTTTCTTTAGTGCAGATCCTGTCGAGAACTACATTCTACCAGGATAACGCGTGCCCACATGTTGCACGTACTGCCCTAGGTACACTTTCTGGCTGGACACAATGTTCCTCTGCTATTTTGACCGTCGCGTTCCTTCGATCTCTCGACGACTGAACTCAGCTGGTGTAGATGCCTGCACACGTCTCTCACACATAAGAACTCTACCAGCTACAGCTGATGAGTAGGGCATAGTGTCCAAGATTCACAGCTTGTCATATTCCAGGAGGACATTTAGCATCGCATTCTCTCAATACCTCATGCTGCAACCGTTCTGACTACCCACGGTAGACTCAAGGCTACTGACCGTCGCCAGTCCTACCTCACTGTCCCACGTTATTACATGTCGCACAGTGCCGTAAATTTAATCATTTGGTACTTGTACCATCAAAGTCTTTGCCCGCAAATATTGGTGCTCCTATCTTGTCTCCTTCCTGGTGCCGCACTTTTAATGACGATCAGGGAAACATCGCTTACCGGTCTCATTTGTTATAATTTACTTCAGTAATAACGTAATTGGTTGAAGTGTTAACAAAATTTCTCAAACAATCCTCAAAAATCAACGTCCTTTGAGTTACACTCTCTTTTTATTCAGTCCCTTTATTAGGAACTTAATAAGCTTTAAAGACGAAGTACGTAAGTTGATGACTGATATTTCTTACCTCACTCAATCCACAATGAGCGATTTTATCTTTTAGACTTAAGAACACAGTTTATATAAATACAGATTTAAGACCCCCTCTAAATCTTTTAAATCATCAAGTCACTAGTGGATTTGAATGTCTAATAGTTATACGGAATTAGGGAATACATTTGCAATTAAAAGGAAATGATTCAGCGGTATTGGGTCTGTTCAAGCACTTGAGGACTTCAAACATGTACTTAAAGGCGTTAACACTTTACATAAGGCATCTTCATTGTAGAAAGATGCGCGTTGCATAAGGACGAAGAATTCTATTTTCCATTCAGACAAGGGGAATTACGATAACAATGAGATTACCTATATTAATAATTTTATTTATAAAATTTGAAGTGTCCAATAGGTTTTTGACCGAAACGTACAAAACATATCACTACTAAAAAATCATCAAAACAAATAAATTATCACTTACTGCGGAAATAAAAGACTAAGGCAACACTGATATCGACATATTTATGAAAAGGACAGAAGTTATGTTACGTGTCTAAATAATTTTTATACTTTTGTTTACTTAGATTTTCCAGAATCTTCAAATTCGTTTAAAAGAATTACGTATATACGGAAACCCACTAACTAAAATCAGATTTTTAAAAAATGGATGTGAAGTTCGTTAAGTTACATGTAAGGATAAATTAAACAGTTCTTCATTAATTCTTATACAGACAATACAGTAGAATTATCTCGAAATCATAGTCAAGCATCATAAATGCAGTGCAATGCTGAGTAATGTTTTCTCTTTCAATAAATATGTAATGCGCGAAATGGACATTTTAACATCTGTGCTGTATCTAACACTTAAGGTTGGTTTAAAGGGACAAATTTTGCGGATAGATGTCAGTACAGTATTCGTATCTCTCTCATGTATCTTTTACCTTTTACGAAAATTCACGATTTCTCTTACAAATTTCAACCTACAGACTTCAAATTTGTAGTGAAGGAACTTCATAACCTATCGAAGGCAACAATCCGTGCCGATTTTTTATTTAGAATTTTCTTCATTGTTGAAATAGCTTGATTGTTGAAATGGATATCCAAACCTTTAACAATGGAACTGTTTCAACAAGAAGAAAATTCTAAATAAAAAATCGGGACGGACTGTTGCCTTCAATAGGTAATGAAGCTGCTTCTCTACAAACTTGAAGTCTCTAGGTTGAAAGTTGTAAGAGGAACTGTAAATTTTCATGAAAGGTTAAAAAAAAAAAACAGTAGACTGTAGTGACATCTATCGGCAAAAATTGTCCCTTTAAACCAAGTTTAATGTACTAGTAGCTGAACTGTTTCACTGTTCTCTGACACCTTCCTCAGTATATTCGGTTAACTGGTGGGCAACCCACCTCACTTTTTAAGATTTCCTCTTGTAGTAGTTTGATATCGTAAACCACTAGAATCCTCTTCTTGTGGAAGTCCAATTGCTGTAAAGAATTTACGCATTTTCTTTAACTTATGTAATTTTGTGCTACTTCCTTAAATTTTTGCGTTTAACATAGATTTAACATTTAGCAGTATCTTCACAAACTGCCTGTTAGAAAAGAGCAAAATTGTTTCTACAAACTAGCACAAAATTACCTCAGCCTCCCGGAAATTTTCTGCATAAGTTTTTCACAGTAATTGCAGTTCCAAAAGAAGGGGATTCTAGTGCTTTACAATACGAAATTAACATAATAGTGCAAGAGGAAACTGAGAAGTCATATGGGGTTGCGCGTGAGTTGCTCCCATTTGCTGAGAAAGTTTTGCATTTGTTCAGCAGGGGATATTGAAACAGTACAGCCAATGATAAATTAAATATTAGTAATTAGACGGAGTAATTAAAATTGTAAATTTACAAACTGTTAGAACATTCATTAATTCATATACATAAATAAAGATACTTCAACATATTGTTGTGGATACCAGTTAAAATGACAAATTTCATTTGGTTAACTTTATCAATGGTAATCTCACCTGTTCAAAGATATATGTAATAGATTGGAGAAGGAAAGACAGATCGTTCTTCTCCATCCCTAGAGATGCCTGCAATTTCTCCTCTTCTTCGGCGCTGAAAGGTTTTTCAGTTTCACCTGTTTGAAGAGTCTGGGCAATTCTATTCAGCAACAGAGGAAATTTCGCTGGATCAATCCCATTGATTAGATGCGCTGTCTTCTCCATGCTATAAGAAATGCACAAAACCTCATTAGCCATATATATATATATATAAGAACATTCAAAGCTATTTTAAACTCGACTATGAAAGATTGATCAAACGTCATATTACATTCACAATTATATTACCACGGAGCAAAAATAATGAGAAAATCCTTTTCGCGGAAATTTCGGGAGAATCCCACACTTTCTGGTTCGTGACAAGTGTGTAAAGTGACATTCAAAAGGCTAGTTCATTTGAAGACAATGATGTCTTGTGCCAACCATGAATCTAAAATAATTTGGGTATGAGCAGGAGTTTCATAAGTAAAAGTTTATAATTTCCTTGAAACGCTTTCGATTTTAAAAGATTATTAAGTCTGGACTTCCCTATATATCTGGATAAACCTGAAAATGTAGAAGACAGACTAATGTTTATTTACGTAAGCTCTAAACATGTAAACCATACATGAATACAGGAACAGTGTTAAAAGTAGTGCTTCATTAAAATAGAAACCACGCACTCAATACACAATTTTGTCATTTCACGAAGCAAAATTGAAGAGGTCGCAGTGACTCATCTCTAGCATGTGCGGTCCCCGGTTCGATCCCAGCTCGCCTCAAATAAGCTTCGAGGTGGACAAATACCTTGTGCTCAGGACTTCTCGGGGTTCTGCCATTTTTTCCCATTTTTTCATTCCACCTCTTCCATCCATCTCATTACCACGTGAACTCGAAAAGTAAATAAATAAAATAAAAGAAGAAGAAAGAATGTTAGATTTATACAATAAACATCTGAAACATTAGGCTGCGGTGGTTCTGTAGTAGATCGTTCACTTTTGGTGTGGGATCCCTAGTTCAATCTCAGCTCGCGTCAAGTGAGCTCTGTTGTGAACAAAAACCGTATGAGTAGTTTTTTCTCGGTGTTATCCAACTTCTATCATCCCATCATTATCATCCATCTCATCATCATAATCTCCTTTAGCCTCGGTGTATACTCGTGGAACATAAAACTAAAAACTGAAACATGATATATTACAGCATTGTTTCAATCTCTTTCGGCTGACGGCACACTTTGCTGAATTCCAACGACATCGCCACACATTGGTTTGATTTTTTTTTATTACTACCTAATATAAATTATAACCATGTAAGAAAAATGAAATGAATTCTTTCGGTTTAACGTCCCACGTTTATGACCTTTAGGCTAAGGAAGACGATAATTAAGGCAAGTGAATGATAATGGAAGAATCGGTGGAATGAGAATGTGGGGAAAACGGGAGTACCAAGTGAAAACCCACGGACGCGTAAATGTCGTCCACCTCAAACTTACCTGGCCAGGGATCGAACCGGATAAGCGCTCTACCACTGAGCCACCGTATCCCTTTTTTTTTAGCATAGACAATAACTTTCTACAAAATAGTGACTGTACGTAGTACTGTATATTGTTGCTGCCACTGGAAAAGTTGAATAGTACAATCTATTACAACAGTGATTTTAACTTATTAATTAATGTTTCATGATTTTTAAATAATAAAATTTTACCACACACCCTGCGGAACTGTGCGACACATCAGTGTGTCGTGACACACCGGTTCAGAATTACTACTTTAAAGTACACAGAAACACATATATAAGTACTTTAAGTTATTTACAACCTGAAAACCTCAGAAGTGAAGCAAACGTCATATGACGTCCATCTTTCGTTATATTGTGTTCAAATATCACAATGCATTATACGGCAAGGAGAAGAAAAAATCTATTTTATATCCCACCAAAGTCTCTATAGATTCATCACCACAGGAAACTTGATACAAGTGTAAGTTATTTTGCGTTAAACACTACAATTTGCAGACGTCCAACAGAGGTTTATACTCAAAACTACTTCACTATGGTTGAAACCTTCTTCTTTGCTAATGAGACATTTTTATTTTAATGTCTCATAATTTATGTTCCGAGGCCAAAGGAGACGATGATTTTAATAATGAACAAAATGGCGGAGTGAAAACAGTGGGAAGGAAGGACAGAACAGCGAGAAATCACCCTCACTTCGTGTGTCTTATCATAAAGCCCACTTGGCACGAGCTGGAATCAGTGACGACGCGTAGCGACGTAAGGTATGCGGTTAAACGACGACAGCGCAAAAAAGGCATTTGTTTCGCTAACCCCATCCAGTTTTTTCAACATGACAATACGACATGAATAGGTTAGGGTACAGGTGCGGTTTATGGCCACCATACCCCTTATGGCCACTTTCATGTTATTAGTCCTTTATTAAGCTTCATGCTGTTTTCAACTAACTGAAACAAAGTTTATTAAAAGCAGTAGACTTTAAGCAACAGATTCAGTCAATGAATATAGATATGCTGTTACATTTTTTGGGTTGTGATGCACAGAATTCTCCAATTTCTCGTGAAATTTCTTAAGAGTTTTGAGTTTTTTAAAAAATTGTAGAAAATTCATCTGGTGGTCTACAAAGTAGAAACATACTTTCCTGGTAAGAAAAACTCTATATTTCCTTTATAATGCTTTCGTAACTGCCAGAATCTCAAAATATAACAAATAAATGCAATGGACATTAATGGGTCAGAATACTCCGTGAGTAACCAGTTATGGCCAGAAGGTGGCCTTAAGTGGTTTCATACTTGTTACTGTTTATGACCACCTTTTGCAATTATGACAGTACTTGATTGTTTATAAAAATAACAAAAACATTATTTTATTGACATTGAAACATATTTTTGCTGTAGGCCTAAATAATCAAATCCACTAATAGGCCTAAATATTAAGTTAACTTTAAATTACAAAATAAAACATATTTTGACGTAACAAAAAAGAAAATTTCTTAACCCTACCTAATCATATAATTGAACGAAACACAACATTCCTAGTCTACTATACTCGGTATAAAATACCGTGTTAGCCTATATGTAATCTCAATGAAATCTTTCCGTGTGACAGAGTACAAGTATGTTGGTGTAATATTGAAAAATGAAATGAAATCTTTGAGTTTTACGTCCCACGGTTATGCCGGTTAGGCTAAAGGAGACGGTGATGATGAGTAATGAATGAAATGGTGGAATGAAGAAAGTGGGAGGAAACGGGAGAACCCCGAGAAAACCCACGCACACGGTGTTTTGGTGTAATATTGAATAAAATATCAAATTTTGAGTATGTTATTAAATGTTTTAAATGTGTGGACTCGTAGAGTTGATTGGGTTGGTTTTAAGTTTAGCGTCCCTTTCAGCAGCGAGGCTATGTGAGACGTGAACCTACTGATTTAACGCAGAATCCGAACTACATGAGCTCCCGGCGGGAATTGAACGTGGGTCTTCCGTGCCAAAGGCGCGTACGCTAACCGCCTAGTCACGAAGGAGCTCATGTGGACTCAAAAGAAAGCACAGTTTGTAATCATTGAGAATGACATATCACAAGTAAATATTTTGAATATTATTGATAAATTGCTAGAACCGAGCCTCAACGAACAGGGTTGAATGGTGGTAAATGTATTTCCTGGAGCTGTAAAACAGTTGACAACCAGTACAACATTGATATTGTTCTATGCTCTACTAGTTTTGAACTATTTAAGAGTTTATTCTACTAGGCAACTTCTTGTTATAGATAAAGTTGCAAATTATATATAAAATGTACATACCTAAATGCTAAAGATAAATACATTTTGTGACGTAGCTTATATGTAACTAGCATTCAGACATAAGTAGGCAAGAGCCCTATACCTAAGCTAATTTCATGTGTGCGTAAAAGATCTTTGATGTATTTTTACTTAATAAACCTTAATTTGGATTTTTATATTGGTTTTGAATGGCCATAAGTAGGGAAAAAGGTGGCCATAAGCAGAAACAGAATGTTCAAAACTAGTGAAATGTCTAATATTTTTTAAAAATGCTTTTGTGGTAACTTTTAAAGACAATAGACAACGATTTAATACGAAAAATATGTTCACAAGAGTTCAAATTAGAAGTATACACTTTGAAATCATAAAAAGTGGCATTTTTTTTTTTTTTTTTTTAATGATAACAAAAGTGAAAATGTCCTTAAAGTGGCCATAACCAGTACCATTACCCTAGGTTAGGTTTAGTTTCATTCACTTATTTTAGTACACTGGTTTGTTGTGGTGAGGCTTTTCTGAACTTAACCCGAGAAAACACTTAATATCACATAAAATAACATAGGTTAGACCACTTGTAACAGTCTCACACGTTTTCACACTAGTAACTCTATACTTGCTAACATAAAATGTAGGTTTCCCACCTCGTACAGAAACACTTCTTCGATGGAAATTACTGTTACACAGTCTACTTTGATATACACTCACCCATTTTAACCCCAGTGTACACCTTATAATGATTTAATATGGTGCTGGTCAAGTCTAGGCATAGAATATTTTTCAAAATTTACAGGTAAAATTTAGTCCTCTACACAGGAAATATGGGTGCTATCCTTTTTTTACGGGGACACAGTTTTGTCAAATTTACTGAAGAAGTAGGAATTCTGATTTCGAAAGAGGGAGATATACGAAACCGGAATATTTGTGGACCTTGTCTGTACCATGCATAAAAAGCGAGAAAATCTAATACAAGGCCTCTACCTGCAAGTACATAATAACGTATTGTAAAACATGGAAGCGATAATAGGCACTGTTGTAAATCGTGATCCTTAAAGATCGAAGTAGTCGACTCGTTCCAGAGAATAGTCTGAAGTAACGTACTGGTAGTGCTGATAGTATTGGAGAACAATGTTAAGTATGACGGAACCAGTGGCGACGATTGGACTTTAGAAGTGTGTGGGGGGGGGGGGGGCAAGACATGATTTGAATATTTGTATATGTATTAGTTTTCCTGGTTGTTTCTAACACTTTGTTTGACAAAAGGTTGTATAACTAATAGGATACTATCTTTTTCAGTTAAAATATTGTATATCGTATTTCACATTTTATTAAGTAAATTAACAAGAGCAACGCAAGTAGGCACTGGCCCTTTGTACTCTTAAACAACGAAAGTGTAAGAAAGGATTTGATTCCTTACTCATGAACATCTTAACATCTGGAAAATTGTGTGTTCAGATTATTTAATAACAAATTTACAAAACAAATAAATTGAAAGGATAATAACAATCATAGTGGTGAATAATAAGGCTTGTTTTGTAGAAGTTACATTGAAACTGGGGAACTGAACAACTTATATTTTTAATTTCACAAATGCCATTAAATGTATGTTACTACTCAAGAAAATGAAAGACACTAAATACTACACGCATTTACAAGTTAAATACTACGACATTTAAAGAAATACGCAACTGCAATATAATTTGCTTTGAATTGCAATTAAAACGCAATTTCTGTAGCTTTCTCAACTTCACGGGAAGATAAATAAGCAATACGTACTCAACGCAACGGCAAATATTATATGGTACCATTTTTTCTATGAGCCAGTAATACATACAAAAACTTTATATTTCCAAATGAAACTATATACATTAAGGGGTCGCTTCAAAAAAGTGAGGAGGGACAACTGTCCCCTTGTCCCGCGAATCGCCGCCCCTGGGCGGAACTATGGATGTCGTGTCCGAATATTAAACAGCGATTTGAATTATCTGACGTGTGGAAGGATAAAATACTAGGATTTCAAAGAATTCCTGATCTTCGACTCCTCATATTCCTAGATTATAAGAAAAGAATGCAATTAAAGATTTGAAAGAATATGAGTTACTCAAGTGTGATGTAATATGACAGAAACGGGACGAGCACATGGCATTAACAAAAAGAAATAAATCAGTTGATGCCTAAACGTTGTAAAATAAGACATGAAATAAAACGGAAGTTAAAAGGTGCAGAGAAAATAAGAAAGAAAAGTTCCACTGGAAGGTAAGTTGGTTATGTTGTCATATACGTAGTTTACGCGCACATCCCCACCACTGACGCCGTTGCTCCCTAAGGCCGCACACATTCGCTACTGCACGGACCCACGCTGTTGCGCTCCTGCCCTGGCTCAGATACCATTTGTACTTTTTAGTGGTCACCTATCACAAGTTGGTTTGTGTTTTAAAGTTTGTTCGTGTTCTATAGTAGACAGCTCTCCTATAGTGAATCTGTATCCGTTAATCTGACGTAGTGACTGGAACTGATTCGTTCAAAAAACCGGAACGAATTGAATCAAGTCACTGAACCGAATCGAATCACTGCAATCGAAAGAACCTAAATAATGAATGAACTGTCTAAAGGAAAAACTTGCAGCAACTCCTCCCTAACAAACACTATCTAAAGGAGTAAGTGCATTTCCTGCTAATAGTCCTTACATTACAACCAGCGGCGTGCACTGACTTTTCTCACAGGGGACTAGGTTCGAAGAGAATGTGTGCTGTACAGTGGTGGTCCTGACTAGTATTGTTGACACCAAATAACACAATTCATATGTTTCTGTAAACCCTTCTTCTACCAAGCCTCTTTCTTTCAAGAAATGGATAATTTCAGTCACAGTTTTATTTGAAAAATCAAAGAGTCTGTAAACCTATATTAATTCACTCCGTAAATTGTTAAAATTAAAAAACTCCCGTAACTTGATTTAAGGGTCAAAAACAAGCAATCACGAAATCGAGATTTCAAGCACTGACAATTCATGAAACCTAACAGCTCAAAAAATTGTAACTCACTGAGATCTTGAAATCTCACGTTCATTTGTCTAATCACAGTATCAATACCGGTAATGTTATTGAAGAGACGCACATATTTAATTTTTGGATCTGTTGAATCATCTACTTTACGTCTTTCATTAGAAGGTTCGGCTGTCATCTAATTCTACTTTTCTATAAGTCTTTTCAAAATCATTTCTTGCATTCCTAAGTTGAGATACCATCTTTTGTACTTTTTGGATGCAGTATTTCACATACAAGGTTTTACTTTAAGGAATGTTGAATAGTATATCCGTGCGCGAAAAAAAATGATTGAAAACTTTTAGTAGAAATGCAAAATCGAAATCCTTCAATGATAACTCTCACTTTTTTTTAAAGTCATGAAAGCTTCGGTGTCGCAATTATCTGAATCTTCTACAATGTTCTCAGAACACCGTAAGAGCTATATTTCATTTTCATTTACTGAATTCACATTTCTGGAATTGTAATTCCATCTTATATTGGCAACTGTTGGAAATCGCTTAGTTACTTCTGATTCAGCAAGCGCGTTACAGCGTTTCGATGAATATGAAAAGAAATTTGGAATGCCACTTATTCTAAAAAATATTTTACATTCCTTGATCTGATTAACAGACTGTGGAACAACGATATTGAGTCTGTGAACATAGCAGTGTATGGTGAGTGCACTCAAACACCTTTTCACAAAAGATTGTAAACCGTTCAAATGTCCAGAAAATGTGGCAGCTCCATCCATAGCCTAGTGCAGCGTTTCCCAACCGGTGTGCCGCGGCACACTGGTGTGCCGTGAATGGGCCGTTGGTGTGCCGCGAAGAAATCGAAACAAAATTATTAATTTTATAGCAATCAAATTGCAAGACATAGGGAAAAATGTATATTTGTATTTTATATTACTGTGAACCTCTAAATGACCTGTGAATACATTACTGTGAACCTCTACAATTTTAAGTTTCATACCGTGTTATTTTGTACATTTTTAATGTTGAGAAAGTATTTGTTATCACTGTTATGACCATTATTGCTTCTTTATTGTTGCAGACTATTGTGTAACTTGCGTAACTTGAAATTTTAAAATATTATTTAATCCTTTCGACAAAGCAAACACATACAAATTACCTACATTTGTGTTTTAAAACTAAAAGAGATTTGTTTGTTCGTTCGTTACCGTATTTAGTGATCTTCCTTCTTAGTGAAAAGTTGGATACAGTTTTTGAAAAAGAAAGCGTAGTCTTAAAAACCTGAGTCCAATATTTCATTGCTATTGTTTATATATATATATATATATATATATATATATATATATATATATATATATATATATATATATATATATATATATATATATATATATATTTAAATTAGAATGAAAAATAAGCACAATGATTTAGCACGGGCGAAAACCAGTGATCGAGCTTTCTTCTCTGTGAGAAGGAGATCAGTAATCACAGAAGAAATACTATGGTATTTTATATTTACAAATAATAATATATATGAGTGTGCCGCGAGAATTCAAGTTATACGCGTAGTGTGCCGCACGTTGGAAAAGGTTGGGAAACGCTGGCCTAGTGCTACAAGCTTTTGCTTACAATTAAAGTGAGAGAGAACTTGGAAAGCATGTTCACTTAGGGCAGTCGCAGTGCAATCACTAGTAACATCTGCAAAACAAATAAATCTTTCATGAATATTGAGTCTTTCACGTACCGATTGACTGTTGAGAGATCTTTGCAATGTCCATAGTTTTGTCCAACATTATTGCTGTAAAAAGTGTATTGTTTATTTCTGACTTAATTTTATCCAGAATTACTCACCAACACATTTAATAATATAATTTTGAATTCTGTTTGATGTTCCTTTAAAGACTCCCGTGCTGTGAAGATGACACGTCAACATGGGTGCCCGAATGAGAGGGCAGGGTGGGGTCCGGGCTTTCCTCTGGCTCACGAAAATGTATACGTAATATAGCAAACCACGTATATTAAATACCAGACGCATCATAGCAACCATGGAGATGGGCCCCTCCTTAGAAAATTTTCTTCGGTCGCCCCTGCAAGTCCATCTAGTGTCGTACTTAGAAAGTAAATGAATTACTTCAATATAGTTACCCTAATTGACAGAATCTTCCTGTTCGTTATGACCTCTAAATAATAGCTCTTGTTTAGCCATAAAATAAGAGGCATAAATCAATCGCTTCATTAGTTCTCGGTTTGAATCAATTTCTGCATTGCTTGGTCAATTGAAAAGCAATTCTGGTTCTCACGAAAGATTTCAATTTAGTTACTGTGGACAGGTGTGAATAACATTTTTCTTGGCGCAACTTGGGTTTGTGAAAATTGTTAATGTCACAAAAGCCATCATTATTCAGGGTGTCTACTAAAATTCCAAAATGAAATTTCCTGACTTTTTCGTGATCTTTTCTTCAGCAAATCAGAAAATTTCCTAACATTTTGAAGAGCAAATTTGGGTGCAAATTAGGCTGAATTTTCATCCATGCGATAGAAACGTACTTTGCTTGCGATTTGGTAGCGTCTAAAGCCGAACATACACATTTTTGGTGGTGAATTTTGATGTTTCATAGAATGAAAATTTTCCAATGTATACTTACATTTGTACAGTTAAAAAAAATCGTGACACAAAAGCTAAATTTCGTGACTTTCATGACCGTTTTCTGATTTCGTAACCGATAGACACCCTGTTATTCCATACGTCCTATTCTATGTGGAACAGAATACAAGGTCAGCAATACAGTTTGTTTCTTGTCTCACAGGCAGTTAACTATTTTGAAGAAGCAAAATAATCCGTTTTGATATTATGTCATATAATCTTTCATTTTTGTCTGAATGGAAATGCTTGGAGTTGTTCTACCACTGGTTATTATTTGTTGCTTTTCTTGAAAACTAAGGAATCCAAATGATACCATGAATAATTGGTCCAGAATACACCACTGAAACGGCCGATCCCCACCCCTACTGTCTCCTGTACCAATTGAAGTAATATCACTGCTTGCGGCATCGCTTTGCTGCAAGGCACTCGATTTTTCTGACGAGTCCCCTTCCATACTTTATTCTTCGAGTCATTTTCAAAATATATTGATAATCTAAAAAGTTCACACTACACTAGATCTCTTAAAGTGTCAAGATTAATTAGTGGGATAGCTTAGCGAAAAAATATTTCACTTCCGGATACCAGTCAGTCCTTTTCAGCGCAGTAAGTATAGGTCATAAGAAATCCAAAAAGACCAGGACACAAGTTTTCCCTGGTCTAGGGTGGTCATGGCTGCCATTTTCCAAAATGGCCGCCCTATACCACAAAGTGTAGGTGTAAGTCAGGTGGAAGTATCTCAAATGAGCAATATCGGTATCTATTTATTGGTTTTTGATGACGCCGAGTCGATTGGAATAATTTCTTAACATGTAAAATACATAATGAATGAGAAAGCCGCCATTTTTAAAGATGGCGGACCTATAATGCTATTTATGGAAGTAAATCAGGGAGAAAAAGTCCTACAAGTGTAAATTTGGTGTCCATTTATAGGTTTTCAAGGTCGCTGAGTGATTGGAACAGTTTTTGGAATGGTGAGACATATGCTTGATTGCCGGAAGCCGCAATTTTCAAAAATGGTCGACGTATAAGGCTCAAGCTGAGCATAAATCAGGAAGGAAAAGCGCCGCATGTGTAAAATTAATGTGTATTTATAGGTTTCAGAGGTGACACAGTTTATTAGAATATTTTTAAGTTGTTTAATACTGAAACAAATACATTTACATCTATTAAGTGCATTTACAATAGTTAATAAAGGAAAACGTTGTGAACAATTTAAACTTAATTTTACGAGAAATCAGCTGTAGAGCAGTGTCCTTCGAATGTGTACAGTTGGGAGCATGGTAAACTCTTTTTCACACACTTGCATGTAGAGCAGCGCTTTTTGCAAGAACATGCAACGAGTTGCTTACAACTTTTGGATATGTCTGGAATTGTTGTCCAAATAGGTGTATACTGATCTCCACTTCGTTTCCATCCATAGCTATCTGGATCTGGTGTCATATATTCATGATTTGTACAATTGTGCCATAGTTTTGCTTGCAAAGCAGCACGCTTCGTATGTTGAATAAGTGCATTCTTCGTAGGTGGTATGTTTTCTATTGCGCGATTTTTCTTCGTGTACAGTAGCCGTTTACACTCGTTCACATCATTCAAGTGAGACGTTCTATTATACTGTATAAGAGGACGACATACCGCTCAATAACAGCAAGCACCTCTTCCTCTACCTCAAAACCCATTTCGTACATATGTTGAAATGCTGAATCCACTTCTCTGTACTGCATCCATGCTTTCCACGCCGTTCGTTTGCCTATTCCACAGAATGCTGGCATAGTGTCACACCCACTAAAATCATGAAATGCAGGTAGATTTTTCTGGATCTGGGGACATAGGCGGGAGCAGATATCATGAACTGCGATATAGTGCCTGAACTTTCCTCATCCATAATCAATCCATAGTTCATCAAAGTGTTGTATCTTGCTAAACACGCCGATCGCAATTACTACATTATCTGTGTCTACTGTTCGAATACATACTTTTCTGTGACCATGCTCAACTGCGTAACATAAGTCGTCCATCTGTTTCCTCATGCCATGATGGTGAAATACTACTCACATCTAGCACTAAGGATGAAGTCACAACATTCTCACCAACAGTACACACAACTTCTTTACCATAATATATTTCTTGAATGAGCAGCTCCGCTAGAAGCGTAAATAACTGTTCTTTGTTACTGCTTTCTTTCAGAAAGTCACTAAAATTTCTAGGAACTTGAGTAGATGGCCGAACATGTACGTAAACGCCTCTATTGCATTTTCTTCTCTGCCTGATATCGCTCTTACGAGAAGTGGACTTCTACGTATCAAAGACGACATCTAGTCGAGTTACGGTCTTCAACACATAATTTATATATGGTTAAAAACTTTGTGGAAGTAGTCTTGAAACATCTTAGATTTGCCGACCTTAAGAATGTGCACTATAGCCGCACCATCTAGAACAGTAGCACTGAAGTCACGTGCGTCAAATCTCTCCTCTTCGATATTAATACACTCCAGTACATCTTGTTTGTTAGCAGATTGACGTAGTCTTCCGTTGTCAGAGAGAGAGGAAGGACATGGTTGGTTCTTGTGAGCAAAGAACTGATAAATATCACTTTCACGTGATTGCGATGCGATGAACAATTTACAAAAGAGATTTGAATCTCTTCGCAAATTCACTATCTTCTCGTTTGTGGCACATTTCTTCTTCACGGGTGTGTTGAATATTGAAATATTGTTTTTCGGAATGACATCGTGTATCGAGAGTTTAACATAATCGAGACGATTTGTTACGTATTCCGCATACTGCTGAAGTACCTTCTCATGCAATTCTTTAATTCTCTGTCTCATTTCATCTTTTGGCATCATCTGCCGAATGTTAATTGATACCAACACATCGCCTTCAAATGGATTTCCATGTTCATTTAGAGCAGCAATAAAATTTCTCATGTGTTTCCGAAATCTTTCAGTATGAACATTAGTATCTTCGTGATGATCCAGTGGTCGCGATGATGTTGGGTTGCGCTTGGAAAAATATACTCTCCTCGGATTTGGATAACATTGCAGAAAGTGTAGGACCTGCCAACATCAACTTCAATAAAGCGTCTTTGTTATCCAGAAATCCTATGGCACCTCCATTTCCTTTCACAAGCTTATTGTTTTGTTGGTCATCGGGGATAGATGAAAACAATGCTCCAGTTCTAGAACTAGTAAAATGGCCGTTGCAGAATTCCGCGTAAATCTCTGGATGTCTGGTTGGTAACTCCTTCAGAGTGCGAACAAATACAGGCAACCACCGAGAATAATGAACAGAGTCCAGGGCAAATAAGTTCTAATGTCTCCAAAAACATGTGGTAATAAGATGTTCGGATGCTAAAAATGAAGCATAGAAGCAAACTTTCCAGTTCCATGACTTAATTTCAGAAATTTTAACACTGAGAAATGTCATTGTCATTGTGTATATTTGGGAGGGAGCAATGTGCAATTATAAAAATTTTCATGAAAAACCCTGATAAATAATAAAGATACGCCAGGGAAATACGGCTATGCCACACGATAATGATTTCCTTGACATTTTACTACCAAAAATAGATGTGAAGCAATTTTACTAATGAGACTATATTGATAAATGACAGATTGTAAGGAATTTATCTGACCATTCCAAAAACTGTTCCAATCAACTCAGCGACCTCGAAAACCTATAAATGGACACCAAACTTACACTTGTAGGACTTTTACTCCCTGATTTAGTTCTATAAATAGCATTATAGGTCCGCCATCTTTAAAAATGGCGGCTTTGTCATTCATTATGTATTTTACATGTTAAGAAACTATTCCAATCGACTCAGCGTCATCGAAAACCTTTAAATAGACACCGATATTGTTCATTTGAGATACTTCCACATGACTTACACCTACACTTTGTGATACAGGGCGGCCATTTTGGAAAATGGCAGCCACGACCACCCTAGACAAGGGAAAACCTGTGTCCTGGTCTTTTTCGATTTCTTATGACCTATACTTACTGCGCTGAAAAGGACAGACTGGTATCCGGAAGTGAAATATTTTCCCGACTTCGGAGGTTTAGTTATTCCACTAAATACTGTAAATTTAATTGCGTTAAAACTATTAACTGTAAAAAGCAAACGAGCATTAAATTCGCTTACGACAGAACGCCCGTTCTTAGAGCTTAGACAACATAATATGAGGACTAAGCATTGTTCAGCGTAAGCTCTAAACTCCGATAAACAAAATATTTGTATCCTTCCGCTTGTCACAAATACGATTGGTTAGTGATGTATCACTCCCACTTCCCACGGGGAGGAGCAAATTGTGCACGTGCATTTTGACAATACTGCCTCGTGTTGTCCAGATACTTACAGCAGCAGCAGAAAAGAAACTCAAGATTAAAAAAAAGTATTTGAATTTCGCTCGTAAACAATTGTTGCTTACAGTAGTGAGTAAAGGTTTGCCTTGTTGGTGTTTCACCACAACACTCGCGGAACCGGGATTCATGCCAGTCATCTTTCAGACATTAAAAGCAGAACACCCGTCCACAGTTGAGTTGGCGCCATAATTACTGCGCATGCTTAGTGTTTATTTCTATTGTTTCATTAGCCACACTCGATTGAAGTATTATTAGATAATCC
This sequence comes from Thermobia domestica, assembly GCF_964235325.1. Taxonomy (NCBI): domain Eukaryota; kingdom Metazoa; phylum Arthropoda; class Insecta; order Zygentoma; family Lepismatidae; genus Thermobia; species Thermobia domestica. Next base: position 141,868,107 of record NC_137465.1, on the reverse strand, counting down.
GTATTATATTTTTTGTAATTTATAATAATATAGCAGTTTTATATGAAGCTTCATAGTAAAAATAATAATGCAATCACATGAACTATTTTGCGGAGGAGTACAAGCGTCAGTAGAACAACAGCAAATCAGCGAGATTTAGTTTCACGTGGCTTTGTTTATCGCAGTTTAGAGCTTACGCTGAACAATGTATAGCTGGTTGTACCCTGTTCCCTTCCCCGAGAAAAGCCGATTAAAACCCGAGCGTTTCCGATCTCTACTTCGCTGTCGCACCCAGCACACGTGCGCTGACTAAAGCTGTGTCAGAACAATTGAAATAGTGTTATTTTACGAAAATAGAGAAACACAAACAATGCTTTCGTTTTCTTTGGTATATATTTATCATACAATACTTTAATTAAAATGCCAGGGGACTAGCCTACTCCCCTAGACGGCACGCCGCTGATTACAACAATGTAAGTACGTTCCCATAAAATGGGATACCACGAAGGCATGTTTATAGGGAACAAATTTCTGCAGGCGGCAGAATTAAATGGTAAATAATACAGCTGTATTTTATGTTTACAAGTATAGAATCACTAAGGAAAAATCAAGACAAGTTCTTTAAGACGGTTAAAATAAACGAATGCATATGAAAGATGACTACATTAGATACTATTTTCCTAAAGTGAAGAATTTCTGCACAGGGTACTAAAGCTGTATTTTACAAGTGTCTCGTTATTAGTATCAAACTATTACAAGTGCTTTATCAATGCGACATGTCACCTGTTATAACTGCACTTGCTTATACGCATATCCATCGTCGCTGATGCGCTTGCTGTCTTCGCACGCACCCCCATGCTACGACGTGAGCACATTAGCTTCACCCTGATCTGTCTCTGGTTAGACGGCATTCGTGTTTTTTAACGGTCACTGAGTACAGGTTTGTTTGTTTTACGCATTGTAGATTTTATGCCTTATGTCTGAACGCTGTATTTATATGTATAATTGTATTTATACGTGAAACAATTATAATGGCTTTATAGTTGTGACTATATAACAACAAACACCTAAAAGAATACTAGAATATGATTTCTTAAATAATTACAGATATAGTATACATGAAGCTTCATCAGTTCCCGAAGGTGCAGGACGCTTATACCTTTAGGGATTATTCATTGAGTATGTACGAACTTACAAAGGGGGTAACAAAGCGACTTTTATTTACTTATCGACTGATACGAAAATAAAAAAGAACGTACCTGTACTTTATATCTGCATGTGTAGTGCCATTGTACTTTATCTATGACTATGTGTGGGGGGGGGGGGGGATTTAACGCATATCGCATGTCTTGTGCACATGGATACTTCTTACTATTGCACTACGTAGAAAATTTATGGTATTTTCTGGTAACAGAACACAGAAGAAACGCAGGTCAGGGGGTTCTCATGTATACTATTACCATAATTACTTCGGGTAACCCCGTTGAACTTCATCAATTGAAAGTGAGGGGTACAGCCGCAATTTACCCGGGAGGAAAGTAGGAAGGAAATTGATGAATTAAAATATTTCAACAATTATTTCGAGCGGTGTGCTTAAACTTGACCTACACGTTTGATACTAGTAAATTACACTTGCAGCAAAAAAGAAAAAAACAAAAACGGGTTTCCTAAGTCGTGCAAAGATGCTCCAGCAGTTGAAATATCCTACAGATCTTCCATGTGCGTGGATTTATTTTTATCCCATTATTTATGACGGATCATCTTCGAACAATACGTAACTTTTTCAACAATTATTTCGAATTGCGTTATTTAAACTCCATTTCAGTAGGTTATTTAATATCCATTAAAAAATAAATTCCTAAGTCACACTATAGAATGTATTGCCTACAATTGGATTTTCCATATATTAAAAATTACCTTGGAGTAAGATTCAATTGTGATGAACTAAACATTCTTCAAGTATTTCAGATGTCAAATTCCTTCTTATTACTTTACTATAACACTTCTCTTTCTTTTCCTACGTTCTCTTCTTCTTCTGCGCAGAGTTGCCAAACCAATCAATTGGAAAAGCAGAAGCCTCGAAGATGAAAAAAAAGAAAAAGCAGTAAATTAGCGGCATTTGAATGCAAATCCAGAAAGACCAAAAAAAAAAAAATCCATTATAGTGGAGACAGTGGTCAAAACAAGCAAATCAGAATTCGTTATTACCTTCATTTCAAAATAAAACAATACATGCAAAACATAAATTTGAATATTAATTACTTCAAAATAACTTTCGGAAAGAAAATGTTTCCCTGAGATTAGGTAATCTTTTGGGTGTACGAAGAACCTTATGCCCCTTTATATTAATAATGTTTGATACACACGTGTGTGAAGTAAAGCGTAGTGAAAGAGCAAAGTGGGGTGAGAAAAGACTTTATCATGTAGGCCTACCCAGCGATAGTAAAGTCGGGGCCATGGATAAGCGACTATTTTTCCTGGAAGAAGGAAGACTTTCCTCTACCCCCTGTGGCTTAGCAACCGCAAACTGCACTGGAGGTCGCGAAGGACTCAATGATGCCAGATTTCTAAACTGAATGAACTGGTTCCTCTCTGTTTTGAAGGTTTCCATTTCAGATTCTCATATGTGAACAGCAGAAGTAAAAACTTATTTTTTAGTTCAACCTAGACACAACTTGCATTATGTTAGTATTCGGAAGTTTTCGATAAAGTGATATGTTTATTTATTGCCCATAAAATATCTGTAGGGAAAATGAGCTAACGAAGTATCTCATTTTTTTAAAAACGGATTCTATTTTCTTCGGGATGACATTTTTTAAAGGAAAAAAAGTATGGAAAGGGAAAAATTTACGCACTTAAAAGGTAAATACTTATTGATTTATTCTCAATTTCTGCAAGAGCCTAACTTTTGGCGCTATAGTTTACAACTTAAGGCAGGTAGTAGGGTGATTTTCCTTTCTTCCCTTTATAGTTTTCCGATATTTGCAAGCCATAATAAAATGAATCATATATTTGTAAATTTAAGCATGATTCTTTTGAAGTGTATATATAAAGAAAGAAAGAAGGAAACACAGTATGTCTTACGTCTTCATCCACGATTGAGTAACAACACAAAAAGAAGTTAAAAGTTAAAACTTTTTGTATTGTTTTGCAAATTAAAGAAACGAAGAGAAGGAAGTGAAAATCTTAGCTTGGAATGCTTTCTCAAAAAATTTCATTCCTTATAGAACGCTTCAATTTATTGTTTATGACCATCAATGTTTTTCACAGCTGTCAGTTGATAAGTTTTAGTTCTCTACTTTCCCTTGAGATTTTGTTCGAAGAGATTGTAGTATGCTGGTGGTGTCTACGTATTTTCTTACTGATTGGAAATGTCTAATTTCTTTCGGGGGTACCAGAGGATAAGCAACCTAGTCCTTCTGGCCAGAAAAGTCTAAGTAACAAATAAAAGAATCGTGTACTTGGAAGTGAAGCAAAGCAGAGGAAGCAAAACATGGAAGTTTCAGGGGGCTGAAGGTAGTCGAAAGGGGCTCAAACCCCAGCTACCCCTAGCTAGGGTCTGGTTTCGATATGAATATTGGTTAAGAAATCCGGGCGATATGTATCTTTTTTAATTAATGCTAATTATTCAACACTTATCTCCACAAAGCATTTAATTTTCTTATTACTAAGTGCAAAAATTGACGTACATTACTCTCAAAGTCAAGGATATAAAATTACTTTTAAAAAAATACGAGAACATGTTCGAAAGAGAGGATAAAGATTATTTGAGAATCGAGACAAAACGAGACTTCTTCAACCTTAACAAGTCTCCTCTCGTGGACAACATTAGTCAAGGCTGAGTTAAATCGTTTTTCCGTGTTCCAAAACCAGTGACTTTACTTTAATCAAAGGAGATCACATATCGGAATAATATAAAATAATTCTAAACAACATTTATTTAATATCACCAGTTTATTGGCTTCAATGATGAAACCATACAGCCAGCCCACGTCACTAACCTTAGGATACGTTTTCATGTAAGATACTTGCACTCAATTGAATTACATTGATTTCAATACAAAAGTAAAGTATTTACAGATATAATTCTCAACAGCTTGTTTTCAATTTTATTTTAAGTTTCGGTACTAACAGATTTATCAACCGAGTGCTAATCAAATTTGCAATTTTACTGACATTTTGCACTAATCTTTGTTTCTAATTACCTGAGGATATTTCTTTAGTAAAACTAAAATTATAATATAGAAATTGACCCCATTTCCCCTTCTCAGGAACAGAAGTAAAAAAAAAAAAAAGAAAAAGAAAAAGAAAGAAAATCCGAAGGTCGCGGCCTAATTTTTTTTTAAATGAGAAGTGTATGTATGTGCTGAATTTTACGCCTTCTTAAGCGAATCCTCACATTCGGCATTTTCTAAACAAATAATCGGTAATTTGATTATTAATACAAACCCCCTCTTTTCTCCTATAGGAGCGAAGTTTTCGCAATCATTGAAACGTGTTTTCTGTTAATTTTAATGAAGAATTTATCCCTTAGTTCCATCTTCTTAACCTCAATAAAAAAAAAAAAAAAATGAACTCTCTTTGTCTCCTATAGGTCATATATTTTTAAAATTGTTTTATTAGCCCTTGCCTTTTGTACAAATCCATGTTTCTATCTATAATAGTTTGAGTAAGGTATTGATGAGTAAGTCACTTTAGATATAATCTTTTTTAATTTTTTTAAATATAATAGTATATAAATCTTTTTAAAAACTCATAAATAATTCGTGTTCAGTTTTGGTATTTTCGCCCTATTTGAATTTTGTTGGCACTCGATCATAACATTTTTCTTAGATCACTTTTTATTACACAATTCACGAGTCAATACGTTTCTACTACGGTTTTCTCAATGGCTCTCTCTAGAAGAAAGAACATATGGTGTCCAGACATTTTCAAGAAAAAAATGTGACAACCTTGTCCCTCAGCACGTGCAGAAAACACTTTTGTGGTCACTTGTGGTCATGCTTGCGGAAGGGGATGTTTCTTATGAAGGGTATGGGTAAGGGTCGCTTAACGGTGGCCGCGACTGTATGGCTATATGATACAGTCACAGGTAATCGTAACATAAGACGATTTTTCGCCGACTATCGTGGAGAGGTGGTCTAAAGCTAAACTACTCTTCCAACCAGGGGTAATGGGGCGTTTACACTTGATCGATTTAGTCGCACGGCTAAATCGACTCGCTGCATTTGCGACTAAATCGAAGCAACTAGACCGAATGAGATCGATGGATGTGTTCAATTGTTTCAACCGAAATTGAATGCTGCTTGTCGACTCGCTCTCCTCTGGTCGATTCGAAATCGACTGGTAATTTTAAAGATGTCCAAGCAAAAAGTAATTGGTACAATTTGCGGTGTTATAGCAGAAGAAAATAGAATCGACCACAGAAAATAGAACGTCTTTCATTTCAGTTGCTAGTCTATTAGTCGCTTTCGATCAACAAGTGATTAAGTTGAAGTCCTGTTTACACGGTCGATTAAGTTGAAAGTGACATCAATCCAACTGAATCGAACGCAAATCGACTAAGTGTAAACGGCCCATAAGAGTGGTTCTGAAACGATAGGGTGGCGCATGACGTCACACCGTCCCCCGCCCATATCTTTGCCTATTATAATTTTTAGGAAGTGGAAGACGCGATAGATATTTTTTGGAAGGGAGTAACGACGTCCCTCGCATCTCTCTCGCTTTTACCCTTGTTTCCAACCCAAGTTCCAATCTTAACAACTCGTACTCGTAAATCTTACAGTAAGTTATAAAAATCTCCAACCATTATGCATACAGAAGATGGCGTACAGTTGTTATAGGGGGCCTAGGACAAATCTGCCAATGACCAAATGCGCCAATCGTGAAAATGGACAAATCTGCCAATGGACAAATCCGCCAATGGACAAATCTGCCAATTACCAAATCTGCCAATTACCAAATGTGCCAAACGCGAAAATGACCAAATGCGCCAATTGTGAAAATGGACAAATCTGCCAATTACCAAATGCGCCAAACGCGAAAATGACCAAATGCGCCAACTGTGAAAATGGACAAATCAGCCAAATGACAAATCTGCCAATTACCAAATGCGCCAAACGCGAAAATGACCAAATGCACCAATCTTGAGAATGGACAGATCTGCCAATGGACAAATCTGCCAATTGACAAATCCGCCAATTACCAAATCCGCCAATTACCAAATCTGCCAATGGACAAATCTGCCAACAGATAAGTCACGGAACTATCATTTTATTTTAGATGTATTCTTCAATCATCATCCCACAATATTACGAAAAAGAAGATGAATTATTTATGAAAGAAAGCGGAAAAGGGTATTTTAATTTTGATGTGTTTTACTTTAATTAATTCGCAATTATGTTTCAAAATGAATGTTTTCTGATGTTGGTTGTTGGAGTTTAGTATCCCATTGCTGTACATAGGTTATATGAGACGTGACGTAACGCGTTTGAATTTTAATGCCCTCTTACTGGGAATCGAACCCGAAAAGACTAATGTTTGTTGTAATTATTCGATAGCCAAAAAATAATTTTCAGAGTAAGTTTCTCTTTGTGTAGTTAATACGTTTAATGTGGATTGAATATGATTCAAGATTAGTTCATATAAAAGGAAAATTAGTATAATTGAGTTCACTTCGCATCTATTAGTAAATACACATTAGTAACTGGTGTTTTGTAACTTGTATGCTTAGTGTTTTTGTAATAATTTTGTGATCCTGATTACAGATTTCTAAAGTGAAAAATTTTAACTGTTAACAATCGGATTGTACCTTTTGTTACTTGATTTCTCTTAATACTGACACACATATTTCCAAGAATGAAACGCTTAGTTCTAACAGTCTTCCAATGACGAGACATATATCATTCCATTGATAATATTGAAGTAAACAAAATGTTATACATGCGTGTAAAAATCCATGTAAACTTTTCTCGAACATGTAGTAAAATATCGTATTCGTAGATATGAACATTGATGCTCTGTTACAGCTACTTACTGATATAAAAGTGAAATTGAATTATATCGTCATTAACCATGCACACTGATCTTGGAGATTGGCCTCCCTGAATGTAGATATCTTTATTCGAATTTGTGACAAGGATATACACATATTTCAATGCCTCCCCAAAATTATACAGAAGTCGTCGCCGCTGTCATTAAGATCTTTATTACACCATTTATAAGACTACATTACTCAGTTAATGAGATATAGTCCACACTGTTGATTGATTTTCTTCGTTTAAAAATAACATTGTCAAACACATTATATATGTATACATCGATAAATCACATCGAACCAAATAAAATGAGATGCTCGAATACTAGTTTAGTTTATAAAAAAATATGCTGCACTAACAACTGTATCTTTCGTTGCCAATAATCAGTTGTAAGGGGTCTCCTTGGTTCATAATTAATCTTCAAAATAATTCTCAACGCGTTTTATCACTTTCTTAACTGACGTTTATTATTTGATCATGAGAAGTATATATAATTAACTTTTCTGCACATATAACAAAATATATGGACCTTCATACACACACTTCTTTTTTTTTCATCAATATGTCTACGTATAAGTACAATTATTTATATCGTTGCCATAGTAACAACAACTCTTATTTTAGTTACCGTTTACAAAACAATAATCTCGAAATCTCTATATATCTTTCTTTCTCTTTTATACATTATAATGTTCACATAATTCGCGTCTGATCCCTTTCTGAAAATAGGCACAGATTCCCAATGATACATACAACGTTATCGTTGTAGATGTCGCCTCGAACGGGACTTCCATAATAGTTTTACTATGAAGGAAAGAACCTTGGGTTAGATATGAAACATTTACCTTCTGAATAGCCCTCATATATATAATTTCACCATTAATATACATACATAATTAACTTTTCCATTTATATATAATATACTATAACATAACATATTTTTATATTTATCAATATATCTCAATATTAATAACGGCGAATTACAATTATTATAGTTAAGGCTATTCAAGAATTAAACCTAACTAGTAGTTTCCTTATAGGGTACAAAATTAACTATTCCTTCATCAGAAGTCAACAAAGTTGGAACATATAAACGCATTAATGGTCATCACTTACCACATTAATAAACTTTGAAAAATGAAAAGATTCGATATTCATTATTCTTATTCTTTCCATATAATAAATTGCTTCTATTTCATATATCTGTCATTACTTTCATAAGTTTACATTAAAATTACGATCTTTTATTTTGAAATATTCATAATATTCAAATGAAATCCGAATGGAATAAAGATACGAAAACAATAGTAGCTTCTTACAATAAAGTTCTTAGATAATTTCTTATGTTGAAACACAAATTAATATTTTCGCAGTTAATACTATAAAAGGAAATTCAACCATAGAATAACAAAGTTGGAACAATATTCCATAATTACATATGTTTTCACATACATTTTAATAATAAATTGAACGAAGATCACATTAACCATGGACGTAAGCAAAGGTCAATTTAATACAAATCCGTCGGACGCCTTTCTGTCAGTTCAAGTTATACGTTCGAAGGGTTCATTTAAGGAACATTGTATAGCACAATCTTGTGTACGTGCTTGTCTTTCATAAGAGGATACCATATGTTGATTCCTGTTTGCAAAATTCCTGCCATCTGCAAATTGATTTTGTGAAGATCGGCGATAATTATTATTCCTACTGAAATTCCTGTTGTTATTTCTGAAATTTCTAGATCCATTTCTATAATTGGGTTGCGTTTGATTTCCGGTACCATTATAGCTACTCGTTCTATTATTGAAATTACGAACATTAGTATCATTTTCAGGTTGTATATCTACATTACGAACAGATGCATATTGTGTCTGGTTACGTGCATAATTACCCTGACCTCTATCCTGCATCTTATTGTTGTTCTGAATTGCATATTGACTCTCATAACTCTGAATGAGCATAATTAAATGATTGAAATTAATGCACTGAGCCGACATTAACAACTGTTGTAGTCTAAATTGCAATAAGATTATAATTGACGCTATAATTCGGGATTCCGGATGGTTCGGATTTAATGATTTTAGCTCATGATATGTCGATACTACAAATTCAGTAATACTACGGTGTAACTTTGGATTGTAGTGGTTCGTTCGGAAAACAGCATCTCTATTTGCTACCATAAAATCGTTTTCATAAATTGACAAAAGAGCATTCTTAAAATCTGAATACGAATGAAGACTACCTCTAATGGCCTTAAACCAGGTTAAGCAAGGTGGCAACAAGATATGTGGTAATAGTTTTAAGAATTAAGACTCATTTACACCGATTAGCTCACATTCATCCTGGAATTTTTCGAGAAATGCCCTAGCGGGTATATCTCCTGGTACGCCACTAAACTTTGTGAGCGACTTTGCTAAACCACAACTGATTACCTGTTGATGTCTTCATACCTCTACTGGAAATGCGTCTGCGTTTGGATGTTTTCCTCTCGCGTTCTTCTCCGCCACTACTCTCTGCACCGCTCGATGATTCAACAAATTCCAATGTTGCTCTTGGGGGATGATCAGGTACCCAACCTGTGGCTATAGGATGACTCGTGCCTTCGGTGTCCTGGAATGAAGTTCCGGGAATGCATCTTTCTTTGATGAAATTAACTTCATCTTGCAGTACCTTAATGTGGTTTTCATGGGTGTTGATTGTTGTTTTTAAAACATCCAGGGATTCTCGTATTTCTGTGTTTCTTTGTACGACTTTTTCTATCTTTTCTTCATACTTCTCGAATTTTTTCACCACATGTATGTTCATTTGATCTAACTGATGTTGCACATGCTCCCATCTATCTTCATTACGTTGGTTCAATTTTACTATTTTTTCATCAAACTCGTTGACTAACTGAGTTAATTTCTGGTCCACATGTTGCATTTGCTGGTCCAATTTTTCATCCACATGTTGCATTTGCTGGTTTAATTTTTCATTCACATGTTGCATTTGCTCAGATTGGTTTTTCATCTGTTCGGACTGGTTTCTTATCTGTTGAGCCTGGTTGTTCATCTGTTGGGCCAAGTCTTTTAGAATATCTGCCAAATTCTCACTCGGAGTCAACGCAGGATTCACACTTTGTCCATCAACCATATTTATATTTTCTGTACTCATTGCCATATTTCGTGTAATTACTTTTCCACTTCTTAATATAGTGATGTTAAGGTCGCGTTGAAATGCCGTTTTTACTAGACCTTCGAAACGACACTTTTTGTAACTCCCGTGGTGAGGCACCAATTTTTGTAAGGGGTCTCCTTGGTTCGTAATTAATCTTCAAAATAATTCTCAACGCGTTTTATCACTTTCTTAACTGACGTTTATTATTTGATCGTGAGAAGTATATATAATTAACTTTTCTGCACATATAACAAAATATATGGACCTTCATACGGGTTCCGGCACCAATTTTTGTAAGGGGTCTCCTTGGTTCGTAATTAATCTTCAAAATAATTCTCAACGCGTTTTATCACTTTCTTAACTGACGTTTATTATTTGATCATGAGAAGTATATATAATTAACTTTTCTGCACATATAACAAAATATATGGACCTTCATACACACACTTCTTTTTTTCATCAATATGTCTACGTATAAGTACAATTATTTATATCGTTGCTATAGTAACAACAACTCTTATTTTAGTTACCGTTTACAAAACAATAATCTCGAAATCTCTATATATCTTTCTTTCTCTTTTATACATTATAATGTTCACATAATTCGCCTCTGATCCCTTTCTGAAAATAGGCACAGATTGCCAATGATACATACAACGTAATCGTTGTACAGTGACAGCTTTCATTCATTGTCCTGGCAGTAGCGAACTAGCAGTTTCCTTGTCTTTTCGTAAGGTGACACATATACTTTTTCGAACATGCTAGTTGTAATCGTAGGTAACAACAATCAAGTTAATTAAAAAGGCTTGGTAATAAGTATTTTCAAATAAGTTAAAATGAATACGAACCTGTTTTCGGGACGGGTAATTTGAATAGGGACATCAAAATATAAGCCGTCACTTTAGAATCTTTTAAAAGAAAATTACAAAAGTGTTTACTTAAAATATTTACTTTATATTTTACAAGGCTACGAAAAATATTTCATCACATTCTTTCAAATATTTACAACTTTCACAATTACAAACTAGAATTTCTCACCAAGTACAAGATCGTACAAAAAACAAATACCAAAATTTATAGTTGTAAAAGAATTTTTTCTATTATAACTTTCGGTTTTAAAATTCACGACTGTAAATCAGGTCAAGAAGACAAAAGTTACTTGTAATGTGGGCAAAGTTCCTACAATCTAAGAACCCCGCAAACCTGACTTTTAATAAATTATATATATAAAAAAAGACTAAATATTCTAAACGTTCTAAATAGGGTACTCAAAAAAGATCTCAAGATACGTGTTTGCAAACAAGTCATGATTATACTAACTACTGCCTACTTATTAACGATATTATTATTGCTAAAATAATTGGGGGCCATCTAGCGGGCGGGGCCACACATGTTCCAATGAAGTTGGTAGTGATCGTCCTATCAATTATGGTTATCCGCACGTGTCTTATTTACGACTTACAGCGAATAACTATATACATCATTACCCACGAGAATGGTCTATAAATAAATACGTAAAATAGTGGTAAAATTCAGAGCAATAGTTTAGTTTACTTTTAATAATTCAAGTAATAAATTACTTTCTGTAGAAAGGAAATAAATATATCTGGAAGAATTATCTGTTTTTGTTTCAGAGATGGAAAGAGTTGAAAATTAAGTATATGTATACAGTTACTGTAAGCAATAATGAAAGTTATATTTAATTTTGTATAGGTGAAAATTCTTTGCATCTCCTTAAAAGATGGAGTTTTTGGACTTAAGGTACAACTAAAAAACGTATAACTAAAAAAGTATAACTAAAACATACTTTCCGTATAAATGTTTCGAATAAACGCACTTTCTGTACGAACGAAAGAACTATATATAAGTGATCAGGATGTCACATACAGATATACACATGTAACATACAGCTGGCGTATGTAACATACGTATGTGATATATGGAAGACTGTTAGATGTCATATATCCTGAAACGGCATTATGTAACATCTAAGTGAGGAAAGTCTGTAGCATATGGATAAGGTGTGCTCCTTGCAGATTCCTGTAGTAAACATAATGATTCCGTATATTTGTACAATGTATCGCTGTCCGGATAACGGACTTTTCTCAGTATATTAATTAATATGAATTTGCGTCCGGTGAAGGGGAAAGTTAAATGTTCGAAAAATTTTCTATATATTTTTTTACAACAATGAGGAATATCACAGTCGAATCGATAAGTGTCAGCATAGGCGTCTCTGGCGGGGGGACGAGGGGGTCGCGCCCCCCCTATATTTTGAAGTACAAAATATTAAATATGTTGGGCCAGGTAGCACCATTTTAATCACTTTCTTCGATGTCCCCCCCCCCAATTTTACATGCCAGAGACGCCAGTGAGTGTCAGTAAACTAGACAAATGTTTAGAAGGGGGATGAAAAACAGAGCCGTAGCTATAGACTTCGGCGCCCCTACACTCACCTTCGGGAGCTCATGTGGTTCGGATTCCACGTTAATCAGTAGGTCCACGTCTCATATAGCCTCGCTGCTGAAAGGGACGCTAAACTAAAATCAACTCAACTCAACCCTACACTCACCTTATCGAGCTTTCCTTTTCTCTTTACTTTTTTCTTTTTCTCTTTTTCTTTTTTCTTTTTTGGCAAATAAGAGAAACAGCTGTTGTTATGCTACGTTGAATTTTTATCAAGCTGGTTGCACAGATTATTGCAACAGCCAAAAGTGATCATTCTCTATTCTTTTACAAATAAGAGCTGTTTTTAAGAGGCTTATTTTGGACTTTTTGTTGTACTTACAAAACTGTCTCTGGCTGTACACAAATCCACCTTGAGAACAGTTATGAAAATTCACAATGTATACGTTTCATACTATCTAGAAGAAATGAAATTTTAATATGTTTGAAACTATGTGCTTAAAAAGAAATGTTCGAAATGGGTAACAGCATCAGTTTCCAGTAATAATTGTAAACTTTTGTAATTTTATTCGGTATGTGACCACATAAAGAAGATTTTAATTTTGATTGTTTTACAGTAAAAATATTTTGTGAAATGTAACGGAAGCTCTGAATAGACCTTCTTTGTGAATTTCTTAATATTGATCGATAGAGGTGAAGAATAGTTTAATGTTTGTACTTGAAATCCAAAATATAGTTTGGCTACTACATACATTTAAAATTATAGTATCTACTTACTTAATTTCTTAATGACTGAAAATTTTGAATTTAAGGTTACTTATTATTAATAAACATACAAAATATCACATAACTAGATACGTAAACACACACACACCAGTGATGTGCCGTAAACTATAATTTTACGTCTACGCGATTGTCTACTGTAATCTATACGTAATCTACATTACACCTTTTCTCGTGTAGACTATGTAGACAACCACTATCAAATGTAAGGAACAATTTCGTTGCTCGTTTGTTCATATTTCCTCTTTCAGTTGTTTCGCTTCGGTGCAGCGAGCATTTTTGCCGATCCCAAACGTTCCAGCATTCTTGCCAATTTGATGTCGAGAACAGAACCCAAACAACCCCTGCGGGGCTTCTAACCCGTTCCTACTACTACTACTACCACATTAGCTGTGGATCTATATAGTACAAGGGCAAACTTATTTTAATGAAAGAAGTTTAATGAAATTTTTTTAAAAAAATCATCGTTAAATCACTTTTTGAATATTACTTTTAATCTTATTTTAACGAAAGAAGTGTTATAAAAATTTTTAAATGTAGTAAAAAAAGACTGTCCGTAGGCAGGATTTGAAACTACGCCAAAAACATTTTCTTTACTAGCACGTTGCGCTAACCCACTCGGCTACCAAAGCCGACACAATTTACCGTTTACTTTGTGCTATATGTAGATCATGTCTTGTGATATCGTATCTGTATCGACCAATCAGATCAGAAGATATCTGAAACATTTGGGATCCGCAAATATGCGTGCAGCAAAAGATTAGAGAAACGAGTAACATATAAAAAAGTAGAGGGAATTATCTAATCTGTATGTTTACTCTGCTCTGCACATACCACTTCCTTAGATTTTGCACTTCGAGCACTGCTTTTATAATGAAATTTACAAAACTAATTCTCATCTCTGAGCTTTCAGTATTGAATATGCTGTATTTGCCAATTTTTTCTTGCATATTTTACAAAATTCATAATATTTTTCATTTTCCTTCATCAAGACGAAACTAAGTATTCGAAAGTTACTATTCACTGGTATAGGCATTTTATTTTGTACGCAATTTCGCAAGGTAACGACAAAATAAAGCTCCTTTATTGTCCGCGATGCCATATTAAATTACGTGTTGGTGACATATTCTACATAGTCTACGTTGTTTACGTTGTCTACGCATAGCTGATACGTAAACGTAAACTATCGTTTTATACGCGTAGACGCACATCTCAGACACACACACACACAAAAGAAATCCTGGCGATACAAGTAGTTGATGGGGAAATGATCCCAATCGTGTCTTCACTGTTCGCCTTTTCCCGTTTTGCCTTATGATTCTTATCACAAGAAACGTCAACCAAAAATTGGTACTTAATGACTTGTTATCATAAGGCAAAATGGGAATTCCCCTTTCGTCTTACAATAATTTTGATATATTGGTAGCCCTTGCAAATATAAATGTAATTAAAATGTTCAAGAGAAGGATACTGAAAAACTGAAAAGAAATAAGTTGCATTGAAAAAGAAGGTAACAATGTAATGGATTCGAAATCAGAACTAAGAATTAATTATCACAGAGCAGGGGTGGACTGGCAAACTTTGGTCCACCATCAAAATTTTGACCCATGAATCCGACCATTATGGCTCACGAATCCGGATTTTCGACACCCTACTGCAATTCACGGGAACAAAGTTATACCTACTTACAAAAAAAGAAAAAAGAAAAAATAAAAGAAAAAATAAAAGAAAAAAGAAAGAAAGAAAGAAGAAAAGAAAAACGGCATAAACATAGTCCTACAAGTTCTGGAGTGCGTAAGTGTTTGTTTTTGTACGTAAGACAGTAGAATCTCTTTTAACATTATCCACCTTTCATGTATTTTATTTCTTTTACCTCAATATAAATCGTTTATTCTGCCTACAGAAATAGAATTGTAACTCCTCGAAAACAACTTAACTCGGATCAGGAACGCAGAAAATTTTTGAAGAGTGAAAAAAGTCTTCACCGACGCTCAATACTTGTGTGTAAAGAAAAGAGACAAATTAAAATGATAGTTCTCATAATTATGTTCCATTTATTGCGTAATGAAAACATGTTTGCACAAATTCCGATTCATAAAACTTCCCAGACATCAAGCAGTCTGAGCCTAACGTTCCATAGTATGCAAAAAATTTCAAGCAGAAAATGTACAACTATACTTAGTCACACAAAAATATAAATGAACTCTTTCACAACCTAAAGGGAGGATAGGTTTATTTGGTAAAGTTGACATTAAAAAAATGCAACAAGGATCTTGCAATAGGAGTACAATACAGAAGGGTAACCAGAGAGTGGAACGAAGAGCTGGACCTTCAAACCATATCCTGCCAAATAGAGTTCGCTTATATGTTAATTAAACTTGTTTAATACTTACATACAGCCAGGGACGTGAGTGAGCAGGAATTCATTTCGGAGGGAAGGCGTCCAAATTCAATATGAGGACAAATTGTATTAAAATTTGTAATATCGCCCCTAAAATTAGACGAAATTTAAGAAAAGTAGTGATTTCGGAGAGGGGTTTTCGGATCCCCAGGCACACCCCCTGCCTACAGCAAATGAAGAATATAGTATAAAATGAAGTACTTTTTTTTTTTAAATGAACAATGCTAATACGTTAAAATAGTTGAAAGAAATGATTGCCGGGTAGCCAGGTAGCCAAGTCCGCTCTTGCCAGTGGGATAAATTACTGAAAAGGCATAAGAATTAATGATTATTTCTATGTATTTGCGAAGGTAGAGCAGGAAAGGGAAGGGATTTTAGAATTTTTGTGTAACTTTGTTTTCTGTAAGATGATTGATTATTACGAGTCAATCAGGTAACAGGTTTCAGATGAGATATCACATTTAAAGATCTGTACGTTGCTCAAGTAGTTTCACACTGTGTATGATGAGTAAAAGTTCCTGATTAGTACTGAGTTTGTCACTCGAAAGTGTATAAGTGCAAGTGTGTTTAAGTGTGTTAAATGGCTATATCTTTCATTGCATATAAACGAAGGGGAAGGTTACTGTGTTAGGAAGAATATATTTATCGGATAAACTATTGTCGTGAGTCAAAATAATATTGCAATTGTAGTGAAGGGTGTAAGGTTACTGTTATTCTAATTTGTGTTGAATTTGAATCTTTATCTGGTGAATACACACATCCTCCACACTTTTGGAGGCCTCTACAACAGTAAGGACGCAAGTGAGACGGATGGTGCATCGCACATCGAAAGCAAATTAGTGTCGAATACTATGGTCAGCATATCATGTATTTCTATCAAACAGAAGAAAAAAGCTACAAGGAATTCAAAACTTGACTTCTTGCAAAGGGCTTTGTTTCGAAAAAGAGCTGAGATAAGTATCACATCTAATTACGTAGATTATTTTCAAAAGATGTAATGATCATAATGCCGTTTACAGCAATTTGGGTGGCGTGTTGTTTGCAACGGTGTTGTTTGCCTCGACTCGATTTTCGTGTTGTTTGCCACGAAGTATTTGCATTCCGATCTTATCATATCTTATTATCGTGAAAATTTACTCACATCTGGAGTAAGAGGAAGGGTTGCCAGGCACCTCTGTTTTTGATCCTCTGGAACAAGTGGTAAATGTTCTCGCCTTTGGGACGAGAGAGGTCTCATTAGAGTCGCTGTTGAAAGAGAACATTAAACTCAAAACAAATGAACATAGAACATCATTAATATCACAATAACTTAATAAATTGATATAATTGCATTTTCTCTTCTAACGGAGTTTTAATATTATCTCCTGTTGTATAATTTTCTGTTTTCAATTTCAATTACGTCCTACCCTTATGCCGTGTAAGCTAAAGGATGGTAATGATAAGAATGAATGAAAAACAGTGTAATGAAGAAAATGGGAGGAAGAAGAACCCCGAGAAACCTCAGACACACTGTGTTTGTCCACCACAAAATCCACTTCGCGCGAGGAAATTCTGAGTGCCTTGTAAAGTTCAGGAAACACAAATATAACATCAATTTATAAGTTTTAGTGTGAAGATCCGAGAAAGTAGCTGCACAGAGACTGACTTATATACTTGTTTCTCTTTGACAAAATTACAACTGAAGTCATCAGAGTAGATTGTAATTAATTTCTTGATTGCGACACTGTCATTTAAAGTGTTTACTCTGAGAATTGCTTGAAAAGTCAAGTAAATATATCTCATTTCTGTACACCGAGAATCCACCTGAGATACGATCTTGTGTACGATTACATCAAAAAGCCAATACTTTAAATTGTTCTTCTCTGATTTCTTCTCGGAGTGGTTCAGTATCAAATGCGGGATTCAATTTCTTACATTGATATGATCTAGATTTTATCTTCAAACGTCCGAGAGAATTAATGGTTGTAACTTAGAGAAATGTAACCTACCCGTTTCTTCTGCCATAGGTTTTATAGTCTTAAATCGTACACAGGGCTCCCTTGTGGCTATGTGGATAGCGTACGCGCCTTTGGTATGGGAGACCCGGGTTCGATTACCGGTGGAAACTCATGTGTATCGGAAACTATGTTAAGTTGTAGGCCCAAGGCTCATAGTCTTCTGCTGAATGGGATGCTTAACTCAAAACCACTCCAATTCGTATACATTTCATCTTGTTTCAGAAAGGCTATGGAGGGATTGCCGACCCTTGTATTTTAATAATCTCTGTGGGACATATTTGATTTTCAGTCTTAGCGTCCCGTTCAGCATCGAGGCTATATGAGACGTGGACCTACAATTTAACGTGGAATCCGAACGAAATAAGCTCCCGCCAAGAATCGAACCTGGGCCCCTACGCTAACCGCTCATCCACTAGGGAGCTCTTTGTGTGGACTTGAAAATACCCCAGTAACTATACATAAGTCACTAAATTTTTGTATTACCAATAGACTAAATTTTTCTACTTTCACCAAAGGTGTTTAAAAGATCGCTAAATCCAGATCTTTAAATCTAATTTTAATTTGATATATATATATATCGCGTATCGCGCCCCCTCTAGAAGGTTTGGGTCCCCATTTATCGGGATTCCTATACCCCCCTTATTGTTAGTCCTGATGATATGCCTAGATTTAACGTTGGCTACACAGTCGAACACAAACAAATTGTAGGCAATATCAATTTTGAAAATGCACTTGGAGAGTTTCTAAGCAAACAAATTATTATATTGAGTGCTTGAACTCACCTTGAATAAATTTAACTGTGGCGTTAACAGCCGATAGCGTAGTAACCCAATAACGTGCTTGGGACAATTCGTATTGTATTCATTCTGTTTATAATATAATAGATTTGATCATTATAATATGCTCATCTGGCAACCCTTAGCTTATAAGTCGATTTTGTATAAGTCTTCACGATTGTGATATAAGATAAGCTAGAGAGAACAATACCGTGGCAAACAACACCAAAATCGAGTCTTGGCAAACAACACGTAATAGCAATTTGTTATTTTACATGGTTTAGGAGATGTGATAATGAATGTTAATGTTGGAAATACTGCTAAAAGTCGTGAAATTAGGAGAATTTGTAGTAATCGCGACTACCAAAAACTGTTGGTCAAGTGTCAAAGGTACGAAAACAAACAACGATCGTTTTAAAAATTTCTCGCAACTACGTCATTTTAAGAAGTATTGCCAACTGTAACAAGTATAGTGTAATGTCCAAGAGGTCGGGCACCCCAAAAACATAACCTCAGTGCAGAAAGGGGGCAATCACTCCAGCAAATAACAAGAATATTTATTTTTAACAGTTATAAATTCATCAAATTAACATATAAGAACAAACAAATTATCTCATTGCGTTAGAGCATGTACGATTTATTGAACTTTTAGATCATGTCTCTCCGGTCTTCATAAAATAACCAACTTTTTTTTTTTTTTTTTTTTTTTACATATACTGAGTAAACGTTAATGTTATTTTAAATGGTTACCTCGTTCAAATCCTCAAATATTTGGGGGATGATTTGATTATTTTCTATTAATTACTTTTAGTTTCTTGCTTGATATTCATATATACTTTCTTTCAGTATACTTTTTACTAGACTATCCAGTTATTTGATGATAATACAAACAGAGTTCGGTGTTTTCCGTTTGGCAGATTTGTCAATTGGCAGATTTCGTAATTGGCAGATTTGGTAATTGGCAGATTTGGTAATTGGCAGATTTGGTGATTGGCAGATTTGGTAATTGGCAGATTTGTCAATTGGTTGATTTGTCCATTTTCACGATTGGCGCATTTGGTCATTTTCGCGTTTGGCAGATTTGGTAATTGGCAGATTTGGTAATTGGCGGATTTGTCAATTGGCAGATTTGTCCATTCTCGTCATTGGCGCATTTAGTCATTTTCGCGTTTGGCAGATTTTGTATTGGCAGATTTGGTAGTTGGCAGATTTGGTAATTGGCAGATTTGTCCATTGGCTGATTTGTCCATTTTCACAATTGGCGCATTTGGTAATTGGCAGATTTGGTAATTGGCGGATTTGTCATTTGGCGGATTTGTCCGGGTCCCGTTATAGGCAAAGCTCTATAACTATATGCTCTAAGTGCTTTGTGTATACATACACAGAAATTTCCTCTTTTTAAGTGAGGAAAAAAAGGAAAATTCAATATTAAAAATAATATATTTCTTTAACTTCGCGAAATAAGGAAAGAAGCAGGAGATTGTTCACTTTTCATTTTCTTTCGCAGTAGATCAGTAGAACGTAGAAAAAGCAGGAGATCTCGAACTAAATCAGTAGCTCTGGCAACACTGCTTCTCCGTTGTCCGTCTTGTCGGAAACCATTACCAGTCAAATAGTTCGGAGGACCAGCTCGTGCTACGAATGCAAAATGGTCAAATGTGTACCTCACACAGAGGGTTTATGATTCAGAAACAAAATTAAATAAAATGCAGGACATAATTGGGAAGAAATGACAAAATCGGGAAAAAAGTCAAAATCGGAAAAGAAGTTCAGACAGTGAAAGAGGGCTCAAAGCCAAGTTGAACAGGGCAAAAAGTTAGAGGAAAGAGGGAAGTGAAAAATGAAAAAAGAACAAACAGTAGAAGCAAGAAGGGGATGTATGTATGTGTAAATGTAAAAGAAAGTATAAGTGTAGCGTAGGTGTATAGTAATTGCCACTTAACTCTCTTCCTCACAGAGTACACCACACACTAGGCACTCGCCGTAACAGCCACTCTCGAACTTCTTAGCGAAGATCGTTCTCCCGGCAATTATAGACGGTGTTTTCAAAAGAAAAAGATGATGAGATGAATCTTTAGGCTAGTTTTAGACGGAAGCATTTATCGTAGCATTTCTCGTAGCAAAAATCGTATCATCGATATCCTACCGCGTAAAGTAGCAAATGCTATAGCATTTCCCATGCCATGGCATATCCTATGGCATTTCTTGTCGATAGAACCTGCTCTATTTCGTAGCATTTTCCCCAGCTTTTCTGTTCCAATTGCAGCGCCGTGGTGTGTTAAAAAGAAACGAGAGATTTTGAGCGAAATATCCATGCTATTTGTTTTGTGTGGGAAATTGAATTGTAGTAAAGCAAAATGAGTTGGAGTAGGGATGCTCTTTGCCCACATAATTCTTTGTGATTTTCGTTTTCTAATATAACCGGCGAGAACTGTTGTTACAATTACTATAGAATTAGCTACCCCACGCTTAATTTCGGACTCAAAATTGCGCTCTTCTCCAGTGATTTGTTTGCTACGTCACGACAGATGCTTATCAAAATGCTACCGCTTAAAAGAGGACTAGCTCAGGAGAGTAATGCTCCCGGAAGTAGGAACGGAAAACACAGTTCTGATTGGTTGGCGTTGTCTATGTCTTGCCACGTTGCATTCAAATAGCAGAATTCAGACAATTGTTGTTGTCGGTCCTAGCGCTATATGCTAGTAATGAAAATCTCTTTTGCCGTGAGTTCAAACCCGGCCCAAGGAAAGTTTTTTAAACATTTTTTTTTTACAGTTTTATAACACTTTTTAAATTAAAATAATACTCAAAAATGTGATTTACTTACTTTTGTGCAGATAAGTAGTAGTAGTAGTAGTAGTAGGAACGGGTTAGAAGCCCGGCAGGGCTCGTTTTGTTGACCTTGTACTCCATGATATAAGGCTCGTTTTGTTCCCCTTGTACTAAATGATATAGATTTTGTGACCAACTTAAAACAACTGACTAGGATAGCGCGTAAAACAGCTGGCTAGAGTAGTGCGCGAAAAAACGTACTTCCGGGAGTATTACTCTCCCGAGCGGGTCGTCTTAAAAGCACCATATGAAGCTACTTTTGATGGCATAGAATATTATATAAAATTTTTGGCAGCACATCTGCTACAATAAATACTTCTGTCTAAAAATAGCATTATACTTCTTGTAGACGATCCAAGAAAGCTTGAACAACTCTTGTTCAAGACCATTCAAGGTTATTTGATGAAAAAGATGTCAGTACTGACGTCATTTTTGTCTTAAATTCAATAGTTTCGTTCAAGAAATTTCGTTTCGGTCCCGTTCTAAACAATCCAATTCAAGAGCATTCAATAGCCAATCAGCGCTCGAGTTTGAGTGCAGGAAAATACAAAACAAGTATGATGGCATCGTGAGACAGAGCTGCAGTTGAATAAATATATTTTCGTTACTCTTTTCCATAATTATCTGATATTCCAAGTGAGTATTATAATAAACAAAGCTAATATTGGCGCCGAAAGATATTCTTAGTTTTTTTTTAATGATAATTTCACGATTTATATAGTTATAATGCTTGCATGCCCATAACTTTTGTTAAATTTTGAGACAATGAGAAGTATAAGTATTAATTTGAGAATTTAACCCGATATGGACGACGAAAACAAATTTGTAACGTTTCAACGCATTGTTGTATTGCAAGCCCGAGCATTTTTTTATTCGAAACGACGAACGTTTCATATCCGTTACGTTTCGATGATTATATTTGACAAGTAGCGAAGCCTGGCGTCTTCAGTGTGGATCACAGCTTGATACCGAAAACAATTTGTTTCTTCAACAGGAAAATAATTCCGTCCATAAAGAATAATATACAAGAATACCGGGTGTAGATTAAGAAAGAGAAGTCCATTAAATAAATATATATATATATATATATATATATATATATATATATATATATATATATATATATATATATATAAATGATTTTTTTGTTTTAATAAGACGCTTTGTACTGTTATTAATCTCTAATAATATCAAATAATTGCGTACAGATTGATAACATGCTCGCAAACTGAACTATTCTGGAAATGATTACATGTTATCCTACTGTAATCTAATTATTTTATCACGAAATCCACACGTAGTATTTGAGAAGTTGTTTCTTAAGGTAGAGGTTGGTTTCACGCGTGCAGACTAGTTTTACTAGTGCTTTCCCGTAAGGTACAAATGTGCATCCTAACATATGTTACATACAAGACAGTGCAATAATAATAATAAATACATAAAATCGAGATGCTATTTAACAGTGTCGGGGCAGAAGCATTGAAGGGCGTCCACGGGAGAGAAGTCCGTACGGAGCAGGCGCGTCATCGATGGAGGTTATAGCACAAGAATAAGAATCATGTATAAATTAGAATACTGCAACGAACCCATGACATCGTATTCACGCATTTGAACTGAACTATAGCCCTTCTAATGATTTGATACTGGTAACATTATACTTCTAAACATAAAATACTGGTTTCCTACATTATACAGACAAGTTTCGACAATGGGAATTATTACGGTATTTCAGATAATTCTCCTTCATACACACTCACACATTTTAACAGTAAAATTACTATTCGTTTGACAGGTTATTCTTAACCAATACCAAAACAGGGATAGATTTGTGAAGAAAGTCTGATGCAGATATGGGCGGTAAGTCCTGTAACTGAAAAATATTATCATTGCTTCGTTTGGTTTTCTGTGATTTCAGCCTTTTCTTTAAACAGTCTTCGATGCCAAAGCATAAATAACATCAAAAGGCAGTCATTGCCTCGTGATAACAATTTTAGGAAACAGTTCGATATTTCTTTTTGAGTGTGGTTCTGTCATCAGCACGCCATTTGAAAACGCAGTTTTTTTTTAAAAAAAAAAGCTTAGTATAGGGAACAATTTTATACCTAAGCAGCATTTACTTTTTTAACGTCACCTAACCTAATTCGCATTTAATGTAAAAGGGACAAACTACTTTGTGAAAATTCGATGGGATTGCTGCAAAATCAATTGACCTGTTTTCTAAATTATTTAATATAATCTATTAAAATACAAATGCCTGCAGAAAGTTACGAAAAATTTGCTAATATTATAGCTATTCATGCGCAGGTCTGAACTAAATTAGTACGTAGTTTCGCTTTCATTTGTTTTCATAGTTACAGTCTCTTGTTTTGGACTACCATCTATTAACAAGAATATAAAACAGATTCAATACGTCTATGATCGTGTAAAAGATGTTTCAAGTTCGTTCGAGACTCTTGTTCAAGTGTCTCGAACAATACTCCTTTGAACGTGTAAATTTGAGGTACTGAATGGTCTTGTTCAAGCTTTCTTGGATCGTCCACAACGAGCATTAGAAATGCGAAATAACGTAGATCGATGTAAATAAAGATAATAGGCATTAAGAACAGGTGGAGATAAGGTGTAAATTAACGAACCTGCATTAAATGGACCAGAACCGTGAAATTTATTAAGAATGGCGAGAAATGGCTGACGATATTGCTGGTAAAGAGGACAAGAGAAAATGAGATGATTGATGAAGCCAGTATCGAGACCACAGTTACAAGGTGAGTAGTGCGTTTTCGAAGAAGATATAAACGTTGGGGAGTATACAGAATGTGAAGTCTGTTACGGAGAAGAAAATGGAGGAAGGAGGGAGAGAGAGTATGATAAACCAAGAAGGAGAATGGAGAGAACAAAGACGGTGCCAGTACTAACGTGCGTTTGTACATGAGGCATTACGAGCAGTCCATCGTTGATAATGAAGTGTAGTAAGTAGTGGGAAAAGGTCAATAGGTGAGATTAAAATATCAATGGGAGTGCCATGCAGGGCTCCGAAACGGGCTGTAGCATCAGCTAGGGAATTCCCGAGTATGCCTACATGACCTTTAGACCAGATTAAGCAAGTAGTATAATTAATGGAAGAGGGACGGTGTAGAAGGAGACGAATTTCATAAAGAATCAAGCAGGACTTCGAAGTCCAGGGGGAAGGGTTGCAATTAAGGCATAAGCTTCAGTGAGAAAAGTAGTGACATAGTGGGGTAGTTTAAAGCTGAAACATTGCTGAAGAGAGAAATCGTAAAAGGCTGATCCCAAATGCAAGCCCTGGCCAGAACCGTCGCAGTACAAATGCACAATCTGTTGAGAAAGAGGAATAATGGAAGAGCAGAAATGATGTTGGTAAGAGACGGGAGTGGAAAGATGGGCGGGAGGATATTGGGGGAAATGATAGAAAGAGATATAAAAAAAACAAAATAGTCATGGAAGTAGGAAGGGAGAGTATACGTGAGCTGGATATGTAACAGATGTGGTGCAAGGTCTAGGTAACTGCTATATATGAAAGGGAGAGATGCGAGATATGGAGAACGTTTGTGTCCTGTATGAAGGTGTCGGAGCAGAGTGAGTTTAGGGAAGAGAGAGGATCGGGTAAATTGTAAACGTTGAAGACAGAATTTGTTTGAGAGGTGTTTCAACTGAATTGCTAAGGGTGGAACTCGGGTCTCAGAATAAAGCGCGGTAGCAGCAGTGGTGGAGGGAAGGATAAGAGTACGGCAGAGAGTAGTATATTGAAGGGATTGGAATTCTTGAAAGACTCTAGAAGCAGAAGGAGAAAGAAAAAACTACTATACGTTAAAAGAGGTAAGTAAACCTGTTTATATAACAGAAGAAGGACGCGGACACAGAGCATTCAAAAAGTCTCTATACACCTGAATTGTCACATATTCAAAGCAACGAGAAAATTATTTTACTCAAAATTTATTATATTTTATGGCATAAAAACACTATGTACAGGGCGTAGCATATACACACACATTTTCACAGCAAATGTTGGAAATGTCCCCCATGAGCTTCCAAACATGCTTGCACACGATTCTTCTTGTCCTCAAATACTCTCACAAGTTGTTCATGTGGAATGCTATGAACAAAATCTCGAATAGCTGTTTCGAGTTCTTGTAGCGTGTGGGGGGTCTCTTTATAAACAGAATTCTTTGCATAACCCCTGAAGTAAAAATCCGGAGGAGCAAGTTAGGAGACCGAGGTGGCCACAATCTCTTTGAAATTATTCGATCTCAAAAACCTCTTGCAGTAATCTCATCAATTGGCGAGCTGTATGTGCTGTAGCGCCATCTTGTTGTATCCAAGCATTACGAATTTCGTCTTCCGTTAGTTCTCCCATGAACTGGTGAATAATTTCACAATAACGAGTTAAATCTATTGTTTGTCTGAAAAATAGGGGGGCCGACTATTCTTCTTCTGGATATTGCAACCACACCCCTACCATTCCAATGTCTCTAAATTTATCGATCAGTGCCCTTACAGTGTGACGATTCGGAACAGGTGTATCCGGAAACCTAGCTGCAAACTTATCTTTGACTGTCTGTTTGTACTCACCTTGTTCACGGAACACGTTCAACCAGGAATATTCGTTGTTCCAAAGTTAACACCATTGTTTCAGAGACTGCTAACTAGATGCAACAATCACTTCAACGTCACTTTGACGACTGGAATCTAAGAAAGGAACTCCACGCAAGGCGATAGTATAGCAGTGTTGCAAACCTTCGCATAAAATTTTATTTCATGTTACTTTGAATGCGACTTTGACTTGGCATGATTCAGGTGTATAGAGACTTTTTGAACGCCCTGTATAACAGAAGAAGGACACGGAAACCTGTAGACTAAGTAGAAGTGGAAATAAAGCGAATTAAACATAAGTAGGATGTTGCTTTTGATGTAGAAGTTGATAATGGGGTGTCCAACGTAAAGAAGAGTCCAAGATGATTTCGATGTATTTAACAGAGGGACGGCGAGGGAGAGTAATACCGGTAAATATAAGGGATGGTAGGGCGGGAGTGCGTTTGCGGGAAAAAACGAGAAAGGTAGTTTTGTTCCAGTTGATTCTTAAGCCATGTTTGGAACACCAGGTGGAGAATCTGGTGAGAGCAAAAATGAGTTGGGGTATAGCAAGTTGAGAGCAGGTGGAAGGAATATAGAAGGCTAAATATTCCCGATAAGAAAGAACCCGTACCGTGTTACTGGTTTGGCGAAGAATAGGAGCCAGAAAGAGATTGAATAAAAGAGGAGATAATACAGAACCTTAAGGAAGACGTAGGGAGTTGGTGCGACCTTCAGCGAGTTGGAAACCGAGGCAAAGATACAAGGTACGTTGAAACAGAAGGTTGTATATAATACACAGATATTTTGAAGAGATGCCTTGTTGCCCAAGTATATCTATGAGGTCATTAAGAGGAACAGAGTCATAAGTCTGAGAAAGGTCAATGAATACTGCAAAAATAAACTGGGTACGGGAAAAAGCAAACCAAATATCGGAGATAAGAACGGAAAGGCAGTGGGAAACACTGGAACCAATTCGACAACGTATTATTGTTTGTAAAATAAAAGGTGGTGTTCAGAGAACCATTGGAGGCGTTGTTTCAGGAGATGTTCGAAGACCTTTAAGAGACATGAGGAGAGGGCAATAGGGCGATAATGTTCAGCGATACCAGGTTGTTTTGTAATCCCAGGTTTGAGGATGGGAATAATAAAGCAGTCTTTCCACGGAGGGGGAATTCGTTCAGAAGACCATACAGTGTTATATAAGATGAGTAAGAATTGCTGGTACGGTGGAGGAAGGTGTTGTAGGTGACAGTAATGTATGCCGCCTTTGCCAGATGAAGAGTTGAGTAAACGGGATAAGATGAGAGTGAGTTCAGACGTGGTGAAAGGAAGATGGAGAGGGCTGGATGGTTCTGAGGAATAAAGGAGATAGCAGAGAGAAGGGAAAAGACACGTGGATGGGGCTAATTGGGAGTGGAATTGATGGAGCCAGGGAGAAGAAATAGATTCACCAGAGAGAGGACGACACGTCTTGTTACGAAGAGACCGGTAAAATTTCCAAATGGAGGATAGAGAGGAACCATAACGTAGGCTTGAACAAAATTGGCGCCAGGCATCACAACGGGTTTGTTGAAGAATACGGGTGGTGGTGGCTTGTGTTGTTGATATACCAGGAAGTTGGAATAGGAGCGAGTGGTGAGGTATGTTTTAAGGGCTTGACTCTTTCGGAAAATCCATTGCTTACATTCCCTAATCCACCATTTAGGATAATGAGAATGGACAATGGAGGAACGAACTGAGTGAGAGGGATCAGGGTGGATGGGAGTGTGACACTGGCTGGTAAAGGCGAGAACATAAAGCAGAGCAGTGTGAAGATGTAAAGGATCGCGGATAGTGTTGTAAATAGAAAAAAACGTTCGTATTTTTTCAGAAATGTACGTTTTTTAAGAAAAAAACATTGCCTCTCGTTTTTTTTCTAAATTTCGTTTCTTTTCAAATAGTCATTTGTAATGCATCTTACGTCTATCAAAGTATGAAATATTTTTATGTAGGTGTAATCACCGTAAAATGCAACATAAATAGATACTGGTATGCTACAAATATTTTACAATTTGCATGAATACCATACCTATTAAAAATTCGGGTTTCCACAGTTTTCACCACTATCAACTAAGAAATAAAAGTAGAAATGAAATTTTGTTTTTTCGTGAAAAACAGGCCCTTAATAAGTATGAAAATAATGTCATGAACAGTATAAAATTCAAATAACTTGTCTAAAGGTAAAAACTAGTACTAATTTGCCTAATAGTATTTTTCTAAATATCATATATAAATAATTTGTCGACTAGATATATATGATATGCAGAGCCGGCTCTACCATATATGCAACACGTGCATTTGCAAGTTTGAAAGGTCCGGCAATTTTTGTCCTAAGTATATTATTTAAATTAAACATTTCTTGTTGGAAACAGACTTCATGATGATGGTAGTTACATTTACTAAGCTAACCTTCTATTTCAATACTACATTCATAAATCATGTTCAGGTCGCATTAGTTTAAGATCAAATTGACAATTCTAAAGCAAATGGTCAAATAAATCCGAGCACAAATTGCTTGATTGTTGTCAAATGGAAGGACTCAATTCTAGAATAATAGCGAATATCTGTTCCATTTAGTTAGTTATCATATTTTTGATATGACAACTAGTCTTGTTTTTGTCAGAAACAAGTTCCTTATCATTGAAGATAGAAACAAGTTTTAACCCTCTCATGCATACTGGCCTCATATGAGGACATATATTTAACAAATCCTTCCTTATCCAGTTAAAAGCAGAATTTTCTGTAAATGCACGAGTGCCCTGTAGAAGAACAGGAAAGCATCGGTGAGAAGTCACAAGGCTACAGCACGTCTCGTTCTGGTGATGTAGTTGATAGAATATGTGAAAACGCGATTGAACAGTGGTGAGCATATGCTCGTAAATTGTATTTTTTCCAGCGATTGGAATCATTTTTTCAGGTAAATATTTCTTTAGTTTGCTGCTTTGAAATAACTTTATGAAATTGGGTTGTTATTTTGAACAAACGTATTATATAAAGCGAGATAATAGCGAGAAAAGACGTGTACTCAAATAAGGACGTTATGCAGCTGTGGTTTCAAACTTTTCTGGTTGTCATTATATTGCACACACAAATGCATGCGGAAAAGGATGAAGTGCTTCTGAAATGAACTTCAAAATCTTTATGGAATTTATCGTGAAATTCGTATATTTCGATCAGTATCGTTTCGCGTCCGTCCGAATTAATTTCTTTCAGCCATCATCGTTATTTTTTGATTTGTTGATTAAAATACATGTGTGCTAGTGATGTTCAGTATATTCTTGTTTTCGCAAAAGTTGAAATATAAAATATCAAAATATTTGGTGCATAACCTATTTTATTGATCATGAAATAATATACAAAAGTGCCATTATGTGTGATATTTAGTGTCGTTTCATTAGTTGGTGAAAGAAAAGTATCATTTCATAATATGTGCATAATTTAGTTCAGCATCAGGTTACAGGTGAAGTATCTTAAAAGTAGCGCAGTAAAAACATATATTTTTGTCTCTTTGTAGCCATCTGGCGTTACCTATGCTAGTTGTTCCCACCTCAAGCTTTTTTCTTGAAGGTGTTAATAATTTTGCTTTATGCGCGACTCGACAGTGATGGTGGGCACACGGCGTAAACTTTCACAATTGAAAACGCCCGGACCTAAAAACCGTAAGTGTGGATTTACTTCGTAGTAACTGGTTTTGTTGTTCATTAGCATTTAGCTCTTAATTACTGAAAACCAGAATCGAACCCATGACTGTCATAAATTGTCTTCCCAAACAGGGACAGGTAAGGTTCGAACCCCAATACTCTTATAAATTGTTTTTTCCCAAACTAGAACATACGGTCTACGAACCCAGTCTTGTTATAAATTGGCTTAGTCCGACTAGAAACAAATCGAATCAAACCACGCTACTGTCATGTTTCTTCTATCTTGTCACCTCATTAAATTGCCGATTACGGTTGTGCCTTCATTGCTTCCGAATGCGATTGCGAACGCGAATGCGAGTGCGAACTGCGAATTAATATTCCTCTACTACATCCGAAGTTTTGCAAATGCGAATCAAGTTGAAATCTCTCTTTCAGAGCTTCAATGTGAAATATTTTTGTTGAAAATTCGTACCTGAAAGTCTTGAGAGCACGAAGAAGACGAATGTGGATAAAAGACATACTTTGCACTTTGAAAAGGACTAGCTTAGGAGAGTAATGCTCCCGGAAGTAGGAACGGAAAACACACTTCTGATTGGTTGGCGTTATCTATGTCTTGCCATGTTGCATTCAAATAGCAGAATTCAGACGAGCGTTGTTGTCGGTCTTCGTCGCCGAGTGGGCTAGCGCTATATGCTAGTAACGAAACTATCTTTTGGCGTGAGTTCAAACCCGGCCCGAGGAAAGTTTTTAAAACATTTTTTTAAAATTTTATAACACTTTTTAAATTAAAATAATACGAAAATAATGCTCAAAAATGTGATTCACTTACTTTTGTGCAGATAAGTAGTAGTAGTAGTAGGAACGGGTTAGAAGCTCCGCAGGCTCGTTTTGTTGCCCTTGTACTCCATGATATAAGGCTCGTTTTGTTCCCCTTGTACTAAATGATATAGATTTTGTGACCAACTTAAAACAACTGACTAGGATAGCGCGTAAAACAGCTGGCTAGAGTACCGCGCGAAAAAACGTACTTCCGGGAGTATTACTCGACCGAGCGGGTCGTCATTGAAAGGATAAAAGACATTTCATTTGTGTGCAAAATAGAGTGAATGTCGCTCCCGTTATTATTATTATGTTTCCGTGGTAATCGCTACTATTTTCACTTTAAAATAAATTAATTAAATATTATTAAAGATTACAGAATCGACCTACTTTCTAAGAAATTTTTCTCCATGAGTAAAGAATCAAGTTTTTGTTATTTCAAACATGTTTATCAACCCACACAGCAAGGAATATTTTCTCAACCAAAAGAAAATATTTTCGTTGGTTTCCAAAAGGTTTTCCTTCTCTGAAGATTTCCATGCTGGTATCCCCAATGTATTCCGAATATTTCGCGAAAATATTTTCCCAAAAACGTTTTGAAAACATTTTAGAAATTACCGAAAGTACATTTTGAGAATGCTCGCCGGAAAGTAAATCCAAGAAAATATTCACAAAATGTATTAGAAATATTGTATTAGATATAATGTAATATATTTTCACTGTTGGGAAGGAAAATATTTTCGAAATGATACTAAAAATGTTTTTCATATATGATATGGAAAACAATGAAATGAAATATATTCCATATATTCCAAAAAGTGTTTTCCAATACGATATTTGCAATGTTTTCTATTTTTACGAGAAAACATATTGAATATATATTTTAAAAAAAAACGTTTAGAATATTTTAAAAATAAATTATTTCGTAATGTAATAAATATTTTTCAGAAATGTTTTTAAAAAGTTTGCTTAATTTTACGAAAGAATTTTAGTAATCTTCTCTTATAACTTAAATAAAATATTTTTGTACAATATTTTATTATTATTTCCAGAATATTTTTTTTCGAATTTTGAATATAAAACTTTAAAACAGGAAAAAGAAAACATGTTAAAAATGAATAGAAATTGTTTTCTGTTGTGTTTTGGAAAATATTTTGTGTTTTTAGTGAACAACATTTTCTGATATATTATAGAAACATTTTTACATTGTTTTCAGAATATACTGGAAAAAACATATTCCTTGTTATATCTGAGAAGTACTCCAAATATTTACAGGAAATGCTTTTTAAAAAATGTTTGGAAAACATTTTGTGAAGTACAGGAAGTACATTTTAAGATCGTTAGCAGGAAAATAATGTAACGAAAATTTCCACAAATTGTACAGCGGGGGACACTTCTAAATGGTACAGCCATATGGAGATTTACGGCTAAGGTGTACCATTTAGAAGTGTCCCCCGCTGTACTACAAATATTGAGCGTTATGCAGAGACTTTCTGACGCGTGATTAGTGCCATATTAAAGAGTTCGACTAACATATGATTCCTGCAGTAGTCAGGCTTTTATTATGACGCTAATCATACGTCAAAACGCCTCTGCATAGAGCCTATTGTGTTAAGTGTAATGTAATATGTTTTCAATGTTAAGAGAGAAAATGTTTTCAAAGTAATACTAAAAATGTCTTACATACATGATAAAAAAATCAGAATAGGAAATGTAGTCCATATATTTTACAAACGTTTTCCAAAATGTTATTTGCAATCGTTTCTATTGTTACGAGAAAACATATGAAACATAAGTTTTAAAATGTTTCGAATATTTTAAAAATAAATTCGTTCGTAATATAAGAAATATTTTTAAAACGCCTATTCATTTTGTATAGAAATGTTTTTGTTACTTTCTATTGTAACTTAAATGAAATATTTTCATACAATATTTTAGAATTATTTCCAGAATATTATATTCAATGTTGAATAAAAAAATTAAAACAGATATTAATAATGAATAGAAACTGTGTATCATCGTGTTTATGAAATATAGTTTGTGCTTTTAGCTAATAATATTTTATGAAGTGCTTAAACAGTTTGGGGTGTAGAAAATATCCCATATAAATAACAGGGGAAATATTTTTCAGTTCCCAATAAAACCACTCTAAAATTGGACATTTTTATTTTTAGTGATTTATTAAGTTAACGCTAACGAAAACATGCAAGCATACAGCATTTTAAGTTTGTATTCCAATTCCAAGTACCTAAAATATGAGATTATAGGTCCAAAAAAAGACCCATTTAAATATCATGGGGCTATTTTGCATCTCCCCTTTAGACCCCTAAAAATTAAAAATATCCACTTTTGGCAATTTTTCTGTCTGAAAAGCTACAATCATGTCAAATTTAATCATTGTAGCCCTACAGGAAGTGCCCAATAATTTTGGGATGTAAAAGGTGTTCCATATAAATAATATGGGAAAGATTTTTCAGTTCCCCATTAAACCACTCCAAAGTTGGAAAATTTAATTTTTAGTGATCTAGTTAGATAATGCTAGCGAAAAGGAACAACCATACCGACTTTCAAGTTTCTATTCCGATTCCAAGTGCCTGAAATATGCGATTATAGGTAAAAAAAAAAAAAAAAAAAAAAGAGAGAGAGACAGAGAGAGACCCATTTAAATAATACGGGGAAATTCTTCATCTCCCCTTTAAACACCCTAAAAATTAAAAAAAAATATGAACGTTTGGCAATTTTCCTATCGGTTAGTCCCAGAAAGCTACAATCATGCCAAATTTCAACTCAAATCATGCCAAGGTCAACCGGAAGTACCTCTTTAATTTATGTCAGTTCATGTAGTTTTATTTACAGTTAGGATGTGTCACATTGAATTGTTTCTTTCGTATGAATTTGTGTGTCTTCTTGTCTTAATTCATACAAATGTCGTGTTTTCAGGCTGAGCGTATTTAGGGTTTGTCTGCTGTGGGGGTGATTCTTCCGGGAGTTTGGAATACACCTTAGTCAAGTGGGGGGTCTGGGAGTTTCCCGCAGGGAATTGTTACGGTAATATAAAAGCTCGGTTTTTGAGCATTTTCGTGTATAATTCTGTATAATACAACATAAGAAGATATTTTTGTTCAGAATGTAATTGGCGAAGGATCAAAGTCTCTCAATACCCCCCCCCCCCCCTAAGAAGCTCTTCGGTGGTTTTCAGCTATTATGTAAATAGCAGTGCAAACGTTCAGGCAACATACCGCCACTGTATTCCCAGCCGGTATGCCGCGTTAAAATCGTAATATATATATCCTTAGCCACGGGTCGGCGCTTCAGGTAGGACATTCGTTGAAACAAATGTAGTGAAATGTAAAGTGAGTCGAATGGAATTTATATGAAAGTCAAAAGTAAGTCAACGGGCGGGCGCGGCGGTCGATATGAGAGCATTTTTCAACTCGGGAGAATGGCGGCACAATAGTGGTAAAGAAGTTGGCCAGCCGCCGACAGCTGCAAACCCTAATAGACACGACGTTCTGGGGATGTCCAACCAGTTACACTCATGTCCAAAATTATTGTCGCATGTCTATAAATATGTTGTTGTAGGAATATAATTTGATAACGAATTCGCCCGGTATTTCTTATAATGATAGTATGTGTATAATCGGCAAAAACGTGTATGTGGCAAATTTTATGTCAAAAGAGCAGTCAATAAGAACAATAAAACGAAAATAAAACTTTCTTGTCAATTTAGCAACGTTTTGTTTCACTCATTCTAATTTTCGTATTTACAATTATTTTTTCTATGAAATTTACCACAAATATACATTTCCCGATTCTACACATAGTATCATCCAAAAAAAAATATATTCTTACAAGAAGACAGTTATAGATATGCAACAATCACTTTGGACATGAGTGTACATTACTGAGAAATCTTAATGTTATTTTTTCCAAAATAACAAATGGTACATATCTAAGACGTCTCTGCGATATTCCCAAGTGTAGCCTACATCACAAATTTTCTCATGAGAATATCGTAGTAACATTAGCAATTATTGTACTAATTGTAGCAGCATCAAACAAATATATTTTTTTAAAAGTCTGAAAATTATGTTATCCTGACTGACATCACATAGACATCTGTGTGGTTGCAAATTAGCATCGCCACAACAGCCGTCATTTGTTTATCAAAAGTACCAGCATACCCCGCGCGCTACTTGAATTGGAGATGACTAACAACAAGAAGGGTTCGGGGCAATATTGCGTCTTTATAGGACACCCCATCTCGAACTCCAGTTTATTTTTCTACAAATGTTATTTTTTAGTTCTTGTTGGTGTGATACAAAGTTCTACAGTGTCGTCCTGAAGTCGGAGGCACTCCTTCAACACTAATAATAGTGAAGAAGAAAGAAAGAAATCGGTATGTATAACGATCATAAAATATTTTAGTTCACTTTAAAGGCGGATTTTCATGTGTCCTTTACCTCCGTGAGTTGCGAGCGATTGTGCTAAACAGCCAATGAAATCACGCATCGGAGATGGCGCGCTACACTCGCGTCAGAGTAGAAATTTGTTCAATTCTGACGGAAGTAGCGCGCGTACACTATTGTATTCACTGACTGACATGGCGGAAGTCGCAAACTTTCTATTTTACGCATGCGCATTAGCTAGGGAGTAGTAATTTGGCGCAATACACGCACGGATGTATGAAAACGGTGAATACGCTACATGTGATGCTTCCGTTCTAACGCGGGCATGAAAATCCGCCTTAACTCTCTGCGGTTAAAGTGAATGAGTGCATATTATGTTTTATCCATACAGGAATAGCGAATGCCGTGTGAATCAAATATTGAATGTTTTTTGTAAGCTACTGAACATTTGGAAAAGTATTGTGAATTAAATATTGAACGTTTTTTGTAAGCTGCTGAACATTTGGAAAAGTATTCTATCTCTTGTCCGTATAAGAGTGACTTCTCAATTCGGTATAAATACCTATTTTTTAAATTTATAATTTTTCTTTCCGTGCAGGTTTACTTTTGGCTAACCACTCGAAATAATAGTTGAAAAATTGATTCTTTCGTGCAGTTTTAGTATACGGATCCATACTATAAGTAGTAATAGGAGTAGGGGTAAGGGGTAGCAATAGGAGCGAAAGGGGTTAGAAGCCCCGCAGGGGTTCATTCGGTTCGGGAAGGTTTTAGGACACAGATCCCCCCATATAGAGGTTAGTAGCAAGGTTGGTTCCTTTCTGTACCAAAGTTTAAATTTTAATTTAAAGACTATTGCCGAGCGAGTGAAGGCGGGTTAGAGAAAGGCAGGGCACGTCGTTTTGTCTTTATTACAGCTAAATGGGAAGAGGGACCTGTGTTCTAGAACCTTACCGTTGGGTTCTGTTCTCTACATAAAATGGGAAAATTAGACTTCCCTAAGTTTTTCCGTACATTTTACAATTTGTGGATCCGTATAGTAAAATTGCGCCGATTCTTTTACTCATTTCCTTCTTGTCTCCTAAATGATTTGCGCTAGGCGACTTGAAATATCTCACATATAGATAAAATTCAAGAGGGGAATCGCAAGTAATTGTCGATAAATTATAATTATTCGGCAAGGTTCTAGAACACAGGCCCCCTTCCCATTTAGCTGTAATAAAGACCGAAAACTACGTGCCCTGCGGGGCTCTAACCCGCCTTCGCTCGCTCACGCTCGCTCGGCAATACTATTTCAATTAAATATTACATTTCACTACAGAAAGGAATCAACCTAGGTGCTAACCTATATGTGGGACTTGTGTTCTAGAACTTTCCCCAATTATTCTTTTATGATTTGTGTTTATATGTACGAGGCCGGATGTATGGCATAAAAACTAGAGTGCAAAAAATACAAGCCAATCTCTAGTAGGTGGCCGCTAAAAAGCAGCAATGCCATCTAACCGAGTCAGCGCAGATCAAAGATGGGAGACCGAGCGAGAGCGAGGGGATGCTTTCAAAGAGAAAAGGTGAGTATATTACCATTTCTGTGACATGTCATAAGAATTCTGCATACAGTTTTACTTTTGGCGTGCCACTTGATATAATTAATGAAGTATTATAATTATTAGTGTGGAAAAGAAGTAAAAATTAAGGACAGGGGCAATAACCCTACATTCACTATTTTCTGTCGTAAAGGTAAGAAAGGAAGACAATCTAACACTAGTGTATCACTTTTTTTTAAAGGATCGAAATTAGGTTTTTTGTAGATGAGAATTATTACAGATATTTTAAGTGTTTTACCACATCCTCGTTTATGCGTATACCCCCCGTTCCTGACGTGGATGCTACCTGCAGACGCACTCCCTCGCAGCCTCTCCGGCCCCCCCTGCTGTGCTTCTGCCTTGACTCGGTAAGATAGCATTCGTACTTTTAGTTGGTTCGTGATTTATGCACTGTAGTCTTTAGAGCTCCTCATTTAGTGCATGTTGTGCAAAAAGAAACCGGAAAGTGGAAGGAATATGTCAAAATTTGGTAGAATCGTTTGCCTGTAGATCTTCCAAAATGTGGTGCGCCAAAAGTAAATCAGCACCTAAAATTCAAAATTTTTAGTGGCGACTGACTGATCCTCGCACACGACAAACCGCTTAAGTTAAATACTTGAAATTTGGACAGTACGTAGGATTTGTGACGTATGGTACCACTAAGGAAGGATTTTTGGGAATTCTACAGGAAAAGGGGGAATAAGCGATGGAAAGTACTTTAATAATGTGGCCATATCTCTGAATCTCTTAGGCTTAGATACTTGAAGATTTATTTGTACTTGTCATTTAAAATAATTAGCCTCGTATTTCAGTTTTTTACACCAGCCTAGAATGGAAGAAAAGGGGCGGGACAGGGAATAAGGTGGGAGGTATTTTAATAAGATGGCCATTTCTCTGAACCCCATAAGCTTAGAAACTTGGTCTTTTGTGTTTAGGCTCATAATTTAAAATAATTTGAACGTCTTGCAGTGTTTTTTAATATTTAATAAAAATCGGTAGTAATGAAGGGAAAAAAAAGTTATGGTTTGAAGGTTAGAATCATGGAATTTGGTATTCATTTGGTGGACTTCTCATTTAAAATAGATACGAAATTAAGCGTTCTTTTTTTTAAAATATATGTCCTAGAAGGGAAGAAGAGAGGCTCTGATGGCGATGGAGGTAGAAGGGAGGTCGGAAAAATAAGCAGACACGTGTCCGAGTTTTAGAAACTTCCGTTTATTAGGATGAAAGGGGCTGAATTGTTGGTCTAACACACTGAAACGGGTATGTTGAGCTAGTTCTAATAGTTACCCTGATGGGCGCATGGTCGAAAATTTGCTTACAGATTCATAATAACCCACAGGGCATACGTTATGCACATACGATTATTGTAAACGGCTCACTCAACTTTTGCTTCAACTATTCTTTTGTATTAGCTTGTCAAAAGTGGCCATCACAGGACATTGTCAGACGAACTGCATGCGAAATGAAGTGCCACATAATTTACTTATTTTGTTTTAGTTATTTTGTGTCACTTCAAATCTTCTAAGGTGAACTCACTATAACCAGTGGTGCTATTCAGCTGGTTCGTTAGAACCGGTTACAATATTAAGAGTTCGCAGAACCGTTTGTTATACAGTGAACCCTCTGAATAATGGACACCAATGGGACCTGAATTTTTCTCCGCTATAGAGAAGTTACAGAAATTTCTCACAACGGTTAATTGTATGCAGTAATATACAGTGAATGTATTATGTATGAACGTAAATACATAAAATTAAATATGAAAATTTTCTATTTAGTACGTATTTGAATTACTGGGAGGGCTGAATTAGAACTTCATATCTGTTAAATAATATTATTGCTGGGAGATGTGTTAATATATTCGTTCACATACCACCTATCAACTGATGGAAAATATCCAAACATCTTTGGCATATTATTCTTCAATATGGGAGGGAAAGTGTTTTTCATTTATTTCAAATTCTCAGAACCTTCTCAAAAGATGCGTTCGGGAAAGATGCAAAGTCGAGAGGAAAAAGGAATAAATTTATTAGGAGCGGAAAGATCTTTCACATAAAATTCTTGTCCATACTATTCACCCTGCATGAGTGTTATTGCTTATTGAAGGTTTTTTGGGGTTTTCACGAGAAGGCAGTTTATTAGGCAGAAAAAAAGAATTTCAAGTTCAGGTCGAAGTGTTCTGTTTAATGGTTAACTAGGTCTAGACTGAGATACGCTTGTGGGGAAAATACTTTTCTGCCAACTGTAATATGTCACAGAACCGAGAATAATTCTTGTCCGTTTTGAAGAGGTTATTGTAACTTTGAAAAAAAATCGCGTCCATATCAGAGTGTCCGTAAAAGGGAGGGTTTTTGTTCCGTAGGAGAACATATATTTTTGCCGGGACAAAAAAAATCTGTCCGTATTATAGAGGTGTCCATTAAGAGAGGTTTCACTGAACTATGACATAACAGAAAATTTTACCCAGTTATACCAAGGAACAATAAAGTTTAGTTGAACTATGCTGCAAGGGGTCCTTGGTTCGATTCCAGCTCACGCCAAGTGTGCTTTGTGGTGGAAAATTCAGGTGCATGTGTTTTGTTTTAAATTAATATATTTGTTCATATTTGGCGAACGTCACTGAGACAGTGCCGTAGCTTAGATTTTTTCTGGTGATCAAGCATTAATACGTGTATTTTGGCCCCTAGAAAAAAGTTGTTTTACTAATTCTTGGGCCTCCTCTTTCCATCTTTCCTTTACTCTTTGTGGGTCTCCCGGAGCCTTTGGGCCCTCCCGCACGGCAAGGTCTGCGGGGCCGTTAGTTACGCCCCCGGGCCCGTTCCATACATAACAAATGAATTAAGGCGACAATATTGATAAATTTCAAAGCCATACGAATAAGTATTATTTCTAGGGCTCCTTATAGTACATTTTTTTTTACTGAAATGGGCCCATGACTCATTTTTGTTTTATTTACCTTTTGTGTGCTGTTTTATGCAATGTAGTGAACCTGTTTGATGCTTTATTTATAAATTCATGATCGTATCGTATATGGAGTAAGAAAACTTTGTCTTGAAGTGGGCCCCCTCGAACGGCGGGGACCTTCCTTGAGGGGAAGTTGCCCCCACAAGTTACGGCCCTGCACTGAGGATACTGCGATGATTCAATATACATTTGTTCGTTCGTCTTGCCTGTATCATACATACTACAGGGTACCACTTTCAGTCTCGTAAGTTTAAAGTTTCAGGGTACAAGCACGAGACAATTTATTTCTTGTATATATTTGGCGGCATACCAACGTAAAATTTCAAAATGGCGGCCATTTAAGAAAAATATCAGTGAATACAAAATTGTTGCAAGTTGTGACGATGATAATATTGAAATATAAATCACATTTTAACACTTTTTACCCCACAGACATTAAAATATTTCGAAAAAACCCAATTAAACCCGAAAATACTCGAAAAAACCCATATGGGCCCAGGTGGGTTGGGCTTTTTCGAAAAAACCCGGGTTTTTCAAACCCTGCTCATTAATCACTAACACAACAATAGGTTAGTGATTAATGTACGTACTCTCCGTACTGTTCTATAGTCTCGTTTTCAGAGTGTAAAAAGATGTAGAACTTGTCATTTGAAGAGGGATACTCTATGTTTAAATTATTGTGAAAAAAACGTTCTGATGCCCATTTTTTCGCTTTAAATATATACTACACAATACTCTCGCTAATCCGGCGCACATCCAACCAAAAACACGTCCACAATGAAGGGGCCGTGGTGGCTCAGTGGTAGAGCGTTCACTTCTGGTGCTTGGGGTCCCGAGTTCGATCCCAGCCCCCGCCAAGTGAACTTTCTGGTGGACAAACACCGCGTGCGTGGATTCCCTCGGGGTTCTCCCGTTTCCTCCCCCTTTCTTCATTCCACCATTTCATTCATTACTCATCATAACCGTCTCCTTTAGCTTAACCGGCATACCTTGGGACGTAAAACGTGCACAATGTATTATTGTGCGCATGCGCAACAGTGCTTAGTTAAACAATGCTTCATATACTGTATGTATTCGAAATTGTAGCATTCTTTACAGTTCGGTTGCGTGATATAGCATGCCACGTCGCATATCATCATTACGACGGTTAAAAATTAGGGGCACGTTTCATAGTGAGTGATACTACTCAAGGACTAAGTTTTCTTTGAAAATTAATGTACATTTGGATTTAATAAAGTATATCCTATGTTTTAAAATTATATCCTTCGATTTAATAAAGTACAGTACACTATATCCCCTATTTTCTTTAAATAAATAAAAAACAAGATAAATTAATAAATCAAATACATGTCAGACACTCAATCCGGCACCCATATGTGCCAGGAATGGCCGGATTAGCGAGTCTAATGTATTGTGCCATGAATAGTTGTCAAAACCATCTTCCTGTAAACTTTATTTCCCAAAAGCATGTTATAACATTTAAAAGACGTTGGGAATCATTTTCGCAAGATGTGCAATTTTCCCATCTTCAATTGACACGTTAAGCGTCCATGGAAGAGAGAGAGCTGAATATGTATGTCGGCGATAGAGAGGTGAATATGTATGTAAAACTATCAAAACGGCGCGAAGGTTCTGACAGTTCATGAGTCAAATTTTTTCAACGTTACAAGGGTAAGCTACCTGCGATTGTCACCAGCTGACACAGGAAGATTGATTTGCTCTTTCCCTTAAAAAAAAGTTACTTCTAAATCTTGGTCTTACAGAAAAAAATGTTTTGTTTGTGTGCAAACTGTAGTACTTTCATCGCATTTGGACTGGTAATTTTCAGGTTGTGGATCATTCGCTCACGCCTAAAGTACATTTCAACCTTTTCTTCAACTGTTCTGCCATGTTGGTAGTTTGATAGTTTCCTTGAGCATTTCATGATTTATTCCTACTTTCACGATTTCTTGTATTCTTTGCAACGCAACGTTACTAAAATTATTCATTTGTATAAGGCAAAGTAGTATGTATGGCCTGCTCCGTGGGAAAGAAATTGAGGAAGGTAGCGGTGATCAAGGCCTTAGTAACCATCTGGGTATTCACCTGGTGCGACTCAGATAAAAAGAATAACCGGGCCAAGATTTGAGATCGGAGCCTTGTGAATGGGACACTAGCTCTTCATCAATTGAAATGCTGCCACATGTTTTCACATTATTATTATTATTTTTTAAATGTTTTTAAATTATTTTCTATTCTATGTTGCTAATTTGTAGCGCCCCAGAGGATGGCCCGGAACTTCTGAGTGCTACAGAGCGGAAGGCGTCTAACGTACTTAGAACGCAGACTAAAGAAAATCCAGAAAACTGAGTATCAAGGGGTCGCCAGTCTGTGAAAGATGATATGGCAATGAAGTATAGGGCGCACAGACAACGTCCGACAACACGAGGCTTGCCCACACCAGCTCTACGAGAAGGCATGAACAAACCCCCCTTCCTCTTCTTGCTCCTGCGTACACCATAATTTAGAAATAGCTAACCTTAAATTAAACTTATCTAGCTACTAAGGACTTGCACTTGAACAACAACACTTAAAATGGAAAAGATTATTTATTATTTGATCAAAAGTTGGTATTAGGGCCATGGAAGCTTGATATAGAACAGGTACTTTATAACAGGTACATATACTATCATGCACGAGAACATATATTCGTATATTTATAAGAACAATAAAAAAAAGTCATACGTGAAAATATTCAGTTACTGATGCATGATTACATCAAAATTCTTGCAGCTATAAACAATTGAGGAGGGACAACCATCTTCACCTCCCTTGTATAATGATTGAAACATTAACACACTTCATAATAATATACAAATTAGATTCTTACCAAATTCCAGAAGAATTGTCACTTCTGAAGATGATGAAAGAAATAGTTTAAGTTTATTATGCAAAAGATAATATCGTATCATAATTGTTAATTGTTGTACACTGCAACTAGACTTCAAGGATGATAATATAGCTATAAGGTACTAGCCAGCGTATACCCACCATCGGGTGCGCGCCTACCTGTGCACTATCCAAACATAAGTGCAAAACTCAGTATTAAAATTGTTACCACTAAGGAAAGGTATGCAATAAAATTATACACATTCATCTAATAACCCATTGAGACTGATTACCTGTTACTATGAGATTTACATTCCACATGTGGGCATTCTGTGCCCTTTTCTTGATTGAACTGGCAACATTATGCTCCACCCCGGTGAGAGTGAAGCTGCCATGAACACATATAGCATTAAGCTTGTTTATTCAACATTGTGATTCTTACCTGAGAATATGCACAAAGCATACTTACTAATGAATGAAGCATGTATTCAGGATTGATGCTCAATAAGATAAGATAAGATAAAGACACTTTTGTGTAAACAACACAACTGCACTAAAATGCGAGTGGCCAACATTATATGGAGATTATAAGGGACACCTAGCACCAGTGAGAACACAAAACAGCTATTCGTGAAGTAGCACTGACAAATAGTAGAGGATACAGCTTACTGCAGCTATGAAGCAACATAAAAACAAGATAATTAAGTAATGCACCACACTTGTAAACACAGTTCTTCAAAGAACACCATTGAAATGAGCTTGGAGAGATAGCTGGAGGATTCACTATTATTATGAGAAAGCACTGGCTAATATGCCACTTTCACTCAACTCAGAGAGCACTGAACATTATAAACACTAAAGAGGGCTTAGAAAAAGTAAGCTTTCGAAGAGCTTAACTGGGCCTGATAAATTAACAGGCTATATCAAAGATGAGCTTTAATACGCACAAACATGCTCAAACATAATTGAACATAACTAAAAACAACATACTCATCAAAAATTACGAATGTGGTTGCTACGAAGGCAACCTTTATCAGGAAAACACCTTTAAACTGCCCATCTTCATATAAGAAACACTAACACAACAGCATCTCATCTCACTACCAGCTAATCCTGAGCCAAGGCTGGGCGGAGCTAAACCAAAGGGGGCTCCAAGGTAACTCCTTAATAATGGAAAAAAGTATGAAAAACTCCAGAAAAATGTATTGTGGTGTAAGATAACATGTCCCAGAACTGCATTGTCGCTCGACTAAACACTGAGCGAGCGGCGGCGAAAATAACGGGTGGATTCTTCATGCTGCTCATTCACCTGGGCTATGGGCCACTAAAATGCCTCTAAATTATTCCAACTGAATATGCGTTTGGCATAAATCCTGCACCACTCTACAAGCTGCTTGTTAATAGACTAATACTGCTCACTTAAGAAACTGCACTGGTTCACAACACATATGAAAGGATATTGGTTTGGAATAAACATGCTACTTGCTACTAAAATGCCATAAGTAGCTATAGAATCCAATACTTGTTACAGTAACCAGTACACTAGAATGTAAAGAAGCCACATTTTGTTGAAGTACATGGAAGTAGTGTTGTAGCAAATATATGAATGGGAATCAGCATTTAAGTCGTTTGTACGTGAAAACCAAGTTACTTCCTGGGAAGGTACATTGCTGATTTGTTACAATCCTTGTAAAGA
Organism: Thermobia domestica; assembly: GCF_964235325.1. Classification (NCBI taxonomy): domain Eukaryota; kingdom Metazoa; phylum Arthropoda; class Insecta; order Zygentoma; family Lepismatidae; genus Thermobia; species Thermobia domestica. The sequence goes on along the minus strand of NC_137465.1, from coordinate 141,824,131 downwards.
TCTGGACTCTTGATGATTCTGTGCTAGAGGTTGAATACATTGCTTCCTTCACTGATATGATACCGGACAGAGCATGCATGGGGCGGGTTCCCACAGAAGTTTTTAGTGCTTCATTATGATTTCATACATTATCACAACTAAGAAAAACTTCACGAAAATTGCCATTATCGTATTAAATGGAGAATGTCACTAGGACGAACACAGAAACTTAAAATATAATTAATGGAGAGGCACACACTGACAGACAAAAACTTGTAGCTGTAACAAAACACGTGGGAGACCACTTGCTCTTCTTTATAACTTCCTCTTGGAAATTGCACACCAAAATTATGATGAAAAAGTAACAGTAAGGCTTCACTTACACTCAATGTTGCTCTGTCAAAACTGTTGATTACTAATAAAAGGAGGATGGCTACGAGAGGCCTAGATTAACTATAATTTTAGGCTTCATTTTTACAGATATCGAGAAGCCATGCGGTACACAATCTCTTTCTCCGTGGTACAGCGGAAGTCACCCGCTCGTCTTCCCTCCACAGAAGCGGAAGTATCAATGTTGCCAGATCTTACAAAAGAGAGTTAACAATACTACTTAAAAATATTACCATTATAAAATAACACAATTACTAAGGGCACTACAAATTGATATTATAATTTGCCTCAGTTGTAACATTCTCATTTTTGACTTACGTAGTACGACTGAGAGAGTGAACCAGAAGTATATTTTACAGCACAGTGTTAAATAAATTAAATATATTATGTAATTGTAATATTTATAAGAATCTTTATATAAGAATATTTATAATAATAAAAGTGTGACTGCTTCAACATATCATTTTCAGCTGTAGCTGTTGTCTTCCTTGCCCTTTACATTTTTTCAGTGTGTTACGTTTGTGACACAATAGTGTTTTCAGAAGCTGATACAGGTCCTACGCAAACATTTTAAATATTTTTGTAAGTTTAAGATGTAATAATTGATCCTTAATCATTCCCTGCGGTTATTATTTTATTAAACACTGCCTATTGTTTCTATTTTCAGAAACTGCGGCAACACAAGAGAAACGTAAATAACGAGATTATTGAGAATTGCCTTCAACATGCCAAACAGAGATGAACAAGAAAATCTGTTAAGAATTCAGCTGCAGTTCCATAGAAATTTAACTGTCAATTCGCAGCGTCGAAATTAAATTTATTAATCAAAAGTAACATTATAAAGGAGCAAATTTGTATTTCTGGTTATTCAGCAATGTGTATGTTCTTGAAAGTGACATTTCTTGAAGCGCCGTAGATTTGTTGAACTTATTTTCAACAACAACATACGTAAATATTGTTGTTTTTTATTATTATTAAATTAGCGTGTCACTGACATAATTTTCTAGAACAAGTGTTTAAAAATTAGAAGGTGAATTTCTGATATTTGAAAAGATTGTTCTTAATGTGTAGAAACAAATAATATGAGCAGCATGAAGAAGATGCTGCTGAAGAGAAGATAAAGAAATAAAGCTAGAATAATATACATTTATATTTTTATTTAACGACTTAACGAGATAAACTGATATATGTGTATATATTTTATAGTGGATAGTGTAAATTATGACTACATAATGTTCGCTTGCTCTCATAATTTTAAGCATTTTTTAACTCAAAATCTTATTTATATACAAAATGTTTTAGGTGTTCCACTGCTACTACTGGTGTGTGGCCGTGTCGTGCATGTATGTTGGGGTGTGTTATGTGATCTTACAAGGTTCAAACTGCATATTAGTGATCTTACAAGGTTCAAACTGCATTCATAATCATCATCTACCAGTTTTGAAAGCGACTATATTGGATTTATTATCTTTAAAATAGAAAAAGAATTGCTAACAATTGTTTCTTGAATTTGATGTCTAAACTTCAATCCTTTTCCTATTTATTTTAAAAAAGAATCCAATATATCCGCTTTTAAAACTGGCAGGTGACAATTGTGAACACACTGGTATGCAGTTTGAATCTCGTAACGTCACATAAGACACCCCAACATGCACGGCGTTGCCACACACCTATAGTTCATAGTGCAACATCATTGCGACATGTCACAATTTGTTACAATGAGGTAACGTGGATATCCCTAGGATGTACTGACATTTGGAGATCCCAGCGACATCGCATGGGATGTAACCGGAGCGGACATTTGTTAGTCGCATTTACGTCGCATGGACTTTCTGTACCAGGCATTTTTTTAATGCAATAGCCTTCCTTTTTAAACAAGCTGCCCTCAATTACCTGAGAGGTACTACATCAGGTAATTGAGAGATAATTAAGCACAGTATTTGAATACATGAATTCTCCTCCATGCGATTTCGAGAACCTAAGATGTCCTCCCTGGACTGTTATAAGCAGATGTACCTTGTATAATTAACTAGCGCGATTGTCACTAGTATATTTTTTTAAGTTTGTGGGCCGCAATGGTTCCTCGTGATGAAGACAGAGTGATGCAAAAGTGTCTAAGCAAGTAAAATTCTGCAGAAGAATCTTATGTTTTCTTCCAACTGCTGTGTCGTTGCCTGGCCGGTTTGTTTTCAGTCCACTATTTGTCCCCAGCAAGCAGGCGATATATATACAGAGTGACGCAAAAGTCCAGAGCCCATAGACCAACTGGGTTACTATTGCAGATATGAAAACAAGGTAAGGATATTTTTAAATTCCAGCGACAGTTTTGTTGTGTACTAGTGTATCGTCCAATAAAGAAAATACGTTACCGTGCGTCATGTTGCACTACATGAATGAAAGAATGTGGCCTGAAATTAGCTACACCGAGAAGAATTGAAAGGAAACACAATAAAAGATAAACATGCGATTTCAATATCCACGCCAGTGGCGTAGCAACCACGGGGTTGGGGGACAGATCAGATACGAAAGACACGAAATTGAGTCCTGGATTAAATATTTCATTGTGTCTTTCTTTCCGTTTTCTTTGGTCCAAATAATTTCAAACCATACTTTGTTTCATTCAATGTTGTCCAACCCTGGCAGCGTTGTACTTTTCGTTACTATTGGGCGGTATACTGATATATAAACAAAAATTGCTGAAATTTAAAATTACCGTTACATATCTTACCTTGTTTTCATATCTGCAATAGTACCCGAGTTGGCCTACGGGCTCTGGGTTCTATCATGTACAGAAAATATTCTCTAAATATTTTCTGACACAAAAAATATTCACTAAATATTTTTGTCATATAAAGAAAATATTTTGTCATATGTAAGAAAATATTGTCTAAATACTTTTTGTCATGTACAGAAAATATTTTTTGTCATGTATGGAAAATATTTTAGAATTATTAGTTTACAGAACATTAATCTTTGTTAAAAATGAATTAGAAATCTTCAGAAAACATTTCAAGTAATGTACCCAATACATTGTGAAAATATTTAGAAAAAATTTTCTTCATTCCTGACAAATTATTTTCTGTGTTATTGGTAAATAATTTTAAAATATTCCATGCGAAACATTTTAAAAACCATTCCGTTAACATTGTATAAAACATTTCAAATACATTTTCAGTAATGTTTGGAAATCGTACAGTAAACATTTTTTTGGAAAACTTTTTCTAACGGCGTATAAAATATTTCTGCAACGTTTCTGAGTGTATTCAGAGAATATTTTCAGTATTATTTGGAAAATGTTTTCAAAAACATATGGAATATATTTCCTTAAGGGAAGTAGGATACATTTTCTGAAGGAAAATTATGGTACGTTTTAAAAACGTTTTGAAAATATTTCATTGCTGTGTGGGAATAATTACATGTATTCGTAAAATCATTATTTGAGGAACAAAAAGGAGATATAAATTGAATAAAAAGTTGCCGTTTTGTGTATTAATTAAATGTTCATATTTTAAAGACAAAACAAAGAAACATATACATACCTTCCATTCCAAGTTCCTTGCTTGCATCTGCCCACAATTTGTTCACGACTTGTTGTTTGTGGTAATCTGGATGAACTTGGTTCCACAACGGAACTTTATCAAAAGCACAATTTATTAAAGCACCAACATCTATTTTCATCTGTATTTTTATTTAATTTTTTAATCTCCGCACCTTTCAATTTATAGCGAAATATTTATAATATTTATAGCGAAATGCATGAAAATTTAGGATATTAATAATACATACACGTAAATGATATACCACACTGTAACCGCTTTCAGGATCTTCCCCCATTCTGTCCCACCAACGCACTTTCAGACACCTGAACTTACGTATTTAAGACATCAAAGAACTTTTCCAAAAGGAATTAAGAACTTTACCTGGATCGCCCTCCGATCTCAACAATGAAATGAGCATAAGGCACCGAGAGATTCAGATGTCTCGTCTCGAAATCCTCACGGACATCCAGATGATCGCTCACACTGCGACACAGAAAAATATTCATATATGCAACGAAAACACATTAAATAGAATAATATTATGCTTATTTATAGGGCAACCATGAAGCATAAAAAGCAGTAAAAGCATAATGGAATTTTTCACTTATCTATGGTTGGTACCATATCTGTGATTTTGACCACTATTCATATCCAAATTTGCTAATCTTGCATAATAAAGCATAACGCTGAATGCTTTTTATTCCAGAACCCTGTGTATGTGTACAATAAATAAAAGCATCTTAATATATTTTATGCCAAAGAAAAAATATCAACAAGGGCTGTTATCAATCCGCCAACAATGTAAATCAACTGCTAATTGCCCTTACGCGTTAAAATGGAAAGTTCGAATTCCTCCCTCTAAGAAGGATTTTTCTTCTTTCCTCACTTTGTATTACAAGGCAGGCAAGACTGGTTGTGCTTATTCCAAGATGCTAAAATCAAGAGTATATGGAATCTGAGAGAGTAAAAGAATTCCCAACTGACTATTTCAAATTAGAAAGTTGTAATCTATTTTGTATTCTTTGTCCTGAATTGATTAAGTATAAGGAGTCTACTTTGCAAGTGCATGTTTTTCTTCGAAACACCGCTTAAGGAAAACTACACAAAATGAAGCAGTATGATGTATTGTGTGAGGTTGTTGTATTGATGTCATGCTTAGTCGGAAAAATTAATAGTTTCACATACATTTTTAATGCTTCTTTAATAAAACCTGTAAAATATAACAAAATATGTAATACAGATGGGTAAAATTAAAATATAATTCAAGGAACAGCATATTAAGGCATAATTTAAGAAAAAGCATAATAGAAGGAAAAATAAAGCATAATATACAGCTGTATAAAGCATAAAGTTGGTTGCCCTACTTATTTATTAAATGCACTATGCGTAAAAGATATAGAAGAGAAAGGATCACAACACTAGACACTGATATGGATGTAAACATTTAACTATTTCCACTAATATTAAATTACACTTCACACTTAACGACGTTATAGCGATTTAGATTTGTATCACACACATATATAGATGATACTTTATATTTGTGAGTTCGCCATAAACACTTTTCTCACACCACTCACTAATGGACGTAGGGGTTAACGTTTTGCGGGTAACACTAAAGTAATCCCACGACGTAAGTTCCTGGCTGCTGTAGGAAAGTCTATATCCATCAGAATACATACATGGAATCACAATGTAGAATTAGGACATTGGAGGACCCGTACTACTTATACGAACAGGGTCAGCGGATCCGAGAATTCACTAAGTGAGGGCTAGCCGCTATTCAGTCTTTGATCGGCTACTAGCTCACGCCCCTTTGCGTAATGCTATACGATAATGATAAATGAACGTGTTCGCTATATTGTAGCATGGAGAAGACTCCCGGAGTCCAGGTGTTCTAGATGTGAGCTGGGTTGACCGACTGGTCAATGTTGGTGGTTCATTTTAAAATGTAATTAGGTTAAATCATCTGTATGGATATGCAAATTAAATGTTAAAAGAATTTGCGTTAATTCACAGCTCACTGGTCGCAATGCAAGAGAACACGATGAACTTATCGTGAGAACTTCTAAGTAAAAAGTGGCTGAGCAATATGGTTGGTGCCGGCGAGTCATTCGAACCTGATAACTTCTAGATAAAACTGGGTGAACGACATTGCTTCTCGATGGTCTGACGACGCTGTGGCTAGTTCGCAGCTGGTCGGCTCTCACCTGCCACAGTATTTCCATAAACAATTGAAGAAAGCACTTAATTTAGTTCCAAATAACTATAGAACGTAGTCTTTGCATACTTATGAGTAAGGGAGAAACACTGACGACCCAAATAAAAGAAAATACAACTATCATGTATGTAATTCTGATAAATGAACGTAGCCTATGTTACAGACTAAAATCTTCTCACAACAAAAAACGTTTGACATATATGTATGAGTGAACGATGAAAGACTTATTCTTGATTCGTGGGAAATAAATTAAATTCACCAGTTCCCACCGAAGAAAATAAATTATTTGCGTCGCAAAAATAAAGCATAAATCGAAGAATGGTTTCTGTTTTTCCAAAATATACAGAGCTTCCACAACAATTACTTATATAACCTGGTTATATAATTGACTTTCGACGAGGGAGCAACTTGTCAAACACACGAGGAACAGGTTGAAAACTCCTGGCTGTTTAAAGAAATTGGAATAAAATTAAAAATCAGTCATCAAAACTCATCAAACTCGTCATCATCAAATTCATCAACTCATCAAAAATTATGATCAGTTAGTTGGTAACACTGTGATATGGTGTCATAATAAAAAAACATGCATGAAAGTTTAGTGGTTTTTCACCCTAATGCTTATTTAAAAATAGTTAGGTTAACTCTTTTATCACTCACTACAGTCAAACATGTTGAACTTCCTGCGTGAATAATCCAATCCAGCTGTTCCATAAAGTGATAAGATCCTTTTAAATGACTGGTGCAGTTGAATTTCCTTATCTTCCGTTTCTTCGTATGAAGGAATCCTTGTTGTCATCTCGTGTTGAATATCCCACGTTGTTCCCCGGCGTTGAGTTGATTGGGAGGGAAGGGGAAGTCCTTTTTTCACTACACATGGGTGTGAGAAAAATGAGATGTGGTTTAAACACCTCTGCAATACCTTTTGTTTTCCATTTTTTCACCGCAACTGTACAGAAAGCGTTTATGGGGCTATTTAAATTGTTACATTTAAAATATATTTTCGTGAAATGTTTTAAGTGTTCCGATTCGATCACTGTATATTGTATAATGTGAAGTAGATATACACACACAATAACTATTCATAAAAATATTAATTTCAAAAATTATCATGAAACATTTCAATAAAAGTCAGTAAAGAGTCTCATTTTAGAATATACTTTTACATGTATTTAAAATATTAAAACAAATGAATATGCAAATAGCGAAAAAATGTAAAAGATATTAAGGATATTAAAATTACGACAATAATACTTAACCATTATCACTGATATATGTTGGAGAAATGTGAAAATTATTAAAAAAGGTAAAATTAATGAAAATATAGATACATTATCGATTGGCAATATACAAACAAAAAATAAGATTTTCACCTGTATGTTCCTTTTTCCCCTCTCTTGAATAAAGTTAGTGCTTTGTGTTGTTTAGAGAAAAAAAAACGAAAAATCGCTTTTCCAAGAAAACTTAAGTGTCTAAGCTGACATCCATACTGATTCCCACAAGCTAACATGAATCTGCATTTCAAGAAATTGCGATCTCGTTAACATGTATCAAAGAAACCTGATATGCCGTAAGGCCAAAGCAATCTATATTTGCCATGTGAGAGATCGAGACCTTCGTTCAATAATGCTCGGGACAAACGTAATTTGATTCTGAAACAAAGTTATTGGTATTAGCGTAAGCCTAGAATAATAATTTTTCGCTTTCAAAAAACTTATATATTGTAGGGTTACAAGAATGTGCGGATATTATCTGCTGAAAATTCATTAGCAAAAGGTTGAAAACTATGCAATGTAGATCCAAGTATTTGAAAGGTATGTAAACCACGAAAGTTGACTTATTTAGTGCAAACATTCCTGAAAATAAATTGTCATTGCGCCAGGTACTAAAAAGCTTAGAAAGGGAAATTTGTACTACACGTAAACACAAAATGCAATCGTCTCCTACGATGCAAAACTAGAAACGTGAATAGGCGCTTAGAAAATGTTTCTATACATAACTGAAATATAAACGCTTTAATATTCAGTAATATACACATATGTTCCCTAGAACGCAACTGCATACCGACTTCGTTCTTCCACCTAGGAGAAAGATGTATAAACACACAAGATTCAAATGCTGTCGTAGCATCGTAAAAATATGTCTCTACAAGACAAAATACACAAGACCAATTAAAAGAAAATATGGAATGCAAACAGAAGTATAGTCAACAATATTACGATTTTCTGGTTGTGCCTGAAACATTAAAACTAAATTCCCTACAAGACAGTTATGATAAACTTTCGTAGGCATCTTCGCTACAAAACATATTCGAGTCATTCTTTTAAAACTTTAAAATTCAAATTCATCGAGCACGTTGGATAGTTAACAGAAAGGGATTTTCCTAAAATGTCATGGTTTCATGCTGCTGGAAAGAAACAGAATAAGTTTATTTTTATGGAATCTATCTCAGTATTCAAATGGTTTCTGGGACTTACTTTAACTAAAATATAACTTTTACAAAATTAGTATGGAAAAACGTTACAACATATTAACATACAAGTACACATAATATAATTACAATCCATAAACACTAAAATATTCACTGGAATATTACTGAACAACGAAACCTACTGAAAATATTTAGCATACAGATACACATGCTATATTACGGATTACTGTGAAGGAAGAAAAAACTATACTTTACGAATGATGGTAAAAAAAATACAGTTAGCTACGGAATATCCAATGGATTAGCCAAGTCCATTTTGCAATAGAACTGCAATTCCAGGATGTTTCCTCCCTAGAAAATAAATATATTCCCATAAAATTCCTACCCGAAGAAGTTTCCCTACGGCCGCCAAGGTATCTGAAGAAGACGAAAAGAACGTTAATCGGAAATTACAAGAAAATGTAGGAACTAAACATATTTCCACTTATATATAAATATGGGAGAAAGAGGACCGTTCACCATCATAATACTTGCTCATATAGTCCCTTCTAAAATAAAAGATTACTACTTTAGTTCGAGAAACATGCTTTTCAAACGACATTCCTACACATATTCATAGCCAACAAGGAAATGCCTGTTATCACTTCTTAGAGCTAAGTTTAACCCTTTTCCAAGCTTTTCTCTTCGGACAAAATACATCGTGTCATATCCTGGAAATTCAAGTTAAATATTAAGAAAAATAAAATCTTAAGGTTAATTAGAATTATAAAATTTCATATTCTACGCATTATGTTACATGTTAAGTTTCAATCAAAAATCTACAAATGTATATATAATTAACAACAACTAAAATCTGTCTTATCCTGAGAATCTCGACATATCTGTGGAAATGGTTCTAAAAAGAAAATTAAACATTAATTTTTAACCACATGTAATAATATATTTAAGGATTTAGAAAGTAACAGAGGATTCGAAAAAGAATTTTAAGATTGAAAACACTTAATAAAAGAATCCATTATAAGACCAAAATGTCATCCCACAAGCTAGAGTGCAAAAATCTCGCTAGGATTTCAAATCGCTTTTGGAAATGCGATTCTCTTACGCATATAATGCGTGTCCTTATTTACTGAAAATTTTGGAATCTAATATCTTAAATTAAAAATTAATGACACTGAGCTAAAAGTAAATTATTAGTAAAGTTTGCAACACCAGTACTCAGCTAAATAAGTACAAAGTCTAGACAAAACGAAAACCAGAAAAAGGATCAATCAGTTATATCAACACCCTCTTATAATAACATTATAAGAGGGTGTTTGTTATATTGTCCCTTCTTTGTAAACACAAACACAGATGGTCGGGAATTTCAGTTGTTGCCTTATTAAAACAAAAGAAATAAAAAGGTAATACATGTTTATATTTAACAATTAAAAGTCTGGAAGCAAAAAAGAAAGATTAAAAGAAATGCTTAGTTCTCTTTTTCATCGGTAGCTGAAAATAAAACGAAATTTACTTATCTATTTTAGTCCTGTTCAACTTAATTTTGAAAACAAATAAAGTACATAGCTTTCCTGAAAGACCAATCTGTATCAATATAGAAAATCTGAGTTACCTTTTTTCCTTTCCTATGATTACTATTCCTATTTTGATAGTTACGGTTATTGCCTGGTCTATTTCTAAAATATTTACTGCTACGTACAGATCTATTCTTAAGATCGTTACGCAAGTTACGATTCCAGTATTGTTTCTTATTATAGCTCTGATCATGTAGTCGTTGTTTGCGATTCCGTTTGTTTCTATTACTTTTTGTGCGTGATCTTGGTTCTGATCCCTATTCACGTTCGTGTTGTTTACACGCTGATCTTGATATATTTCCTTATTGCTATAACTATTACCTCGTTTGTGCCTTTTCTCTCTACGATTTTTGTTAGTAGCTGTTATAGTGCGCTTACGACTTCTGACGTATACAGCCTTCACTTTAGAATTTTCACTACTACTACTAGTAGTAGTGGTGTCATTACATTCTGAATAAGCAGAATCATTATTGTGTCTATTACGAGGTTGGTTAGGAACAGGCCCGCAACCAGAGGGGAGCTAGGGGGCCTGCCCATCTAACCTTGGTCCCTCAAGACCTGAATACAAAATGCACAGTTTAGATATTTGTAACGTATTGTGGGGTAACACTAAAGTAATACCACGACGAAAGTTCCTGGCTGCTGTGAGTAAAGTCCATATCCAGCAGAACATATACATGGATCACAACGTAGAATTGAGGGCCCGGTGGCGCAGTGGTAGAGCGTTCACTTCCGGTGCTTGGGATCCCTGGTTCGATCCCAGCTCGCGCCGTGTGGACTTTGTGGTGAACAAACACCGTGCTCTTGGGCTTTCACGGGATTTTCCCGTTTCCTTCCACTTTCTTAATTCCATAATTTCATTCATTTCTCACAATCACCGTCTCCTTTAGCCTAACCGGCATAACCGTGAGACATAAAACTTAAAGATTTCATTTCATTTTCATTTTCATAATGTAGAATTAGGACATTGGAGGACCCGTACTACTTATACGAACAGGGTCAGAGGACCCGGGACTTCACTAAATGGGGGCTAGCCGCTATTCAGTCTTTGATCGACTACTAGCTCACGCCCATTGCGTAATGTTATACGATAATGATAAACGAACGTGTTGGCTATATTGACGCGTGGAGAAAACTTCCTGAGTCCAGGTGTTCCAGATGTGAGCCGGGTTGACCGACTGGTCAATGTTGGTACTTGATTTTAAAATGTGATTAGGTTCAGTCACCTGTATGGGTATGCAAATTAAATGTTAAAAGAATTTGCGTTAATTCACAGCTCACTGGCCACAATGCAAGAGAACATGGTAAACTTATCGTGGGAACTTCTAGATAAAAAGTGGCTGAGCAATATGGTTGGTGCCGGTGAGTCATTCGAGCCTGAGAACTTCTAGAGATAACTGGGTGAACAACATTGCTTCTCGATGGTCTGACGACGCTGTGCCTAGTTCGCAGCTGGTTGGCTCTCACCTGCCGCAGTATTTCCATAAACAATTGAAGAAAGCACTTAATTTAGTTCCAAACAACTATAGAACGTAGTCTTTGCATACTTATGAGTAAGGGAGAAACACTAAGGACCCAAGTAAAAGAAAATACAATTATCATGTATGTAGTTCAGATAATGAACGTAGCCTGTGTTACGCACTAAAATCTTCTCACAACAAAAAACATGTGACATAAAGTGAATGAACGATGAAACACTCTTTTATTCTTGATTCATGGGAAATAAATTAAATTCACCAGTTCCCACCGAAGAAAAGAAATTACACTGTTCAACAACGAAAATGTAAATTGAACAAAATCAGCTAATTCTTATTCATTTTGTGGTGCTGATCAGGAATTTGAAAGTTATTTTCGAATATTAGCTCTACTTTTCGTTTTACAGGCATGTCTAATAATAACGCTTTAAAAATAAATATATTCGCTTCGTTTGGGGTAAAATGTTACACTGATCCGGCAATACTGGAGAAACTATATGAACGCTTGGTTTCATTGTGTTCCTTATCTCAGTAGTGTTCTGCTATTGTTAGAAAAGACAGGTTTAGTGCAGTTATCAGCGTTTTGGGTGTGACTTTTGTGTAGTGCAGGACATAAAAATGCAACTACAAGTACGCAAAAATACTCGTATTTCGAATGTATATTTTTAAAAAGTTGTCGGAACTATTTCAAGTAACATTTTGAGGATTTCAATAAACAAAAATGCCGCGAAATTGTGTAAACAGTGCGGATAGCTTTTGCTACGTGTGTGGGAAAGTGACATTTTCCTCATAAAAGCAGACTATAACACCACTAATAAGAAAAGCCTATCAATATTACTTTGGTTGTAAAATTGGAGACCAAGATAAATCTTGGGCACCCCACATTGCGTGTAACACTTGTGCCAGCAAGCTAAGAAATTGGATTAATGGAAAGGGGCGCTCAATGCCTTTTGCAGTGCCCATGATTTGGAGGGAGCCAAGCGACCACATCAGAGACTGTTATTTTTGTATGGTTCCTTTCGTCAAGAAGGGAATTTCCACGAAGAAGAAGTGGGCCTTGATCTATCCTAACATTCCTTCTGCAATGCGCTCTGTTCCACATAGAGAAGGACTACCTGTTCCTGACTCACCTAAAGAATACGATCTTTTTTCTGATGATGATCAAGAAGTTGAAGCTCCTGAATCAAGTACTTCGAAGGACCCTACGTTTGTTGTAGAAGAACCTCCATGTGAACCACATAGACTTACTCAAGAGGAACTAAGTGATCTAATCAGAGACTTGGACCTCTCGAAAAGCAAAGTCAAAATTTTAGCGTCACGCTTAAAGCAATGGAATTTATCACAGGAAAAAGTAAATATTTCAGTGTATCGGAATAGGGAGATGATGTTCACTTCATTTTTTACTATGGAAGACACACTTGTGGCATGTACAGATGTAAATGGTCTCATGAGGGCACTTAAAATTAATTACGAACCTACGGAGTGGAGGCTCTTTATAGATTCGTCCAAGGTGAGTTTAAAGGCAGTGCTTTTACATATTGGAAATGAACTTCCTTCAATTCCTGTAGGTTACGCAGTTCATATGAAGGAATCTTATGAAAACTTGAAACGTTTACTTCAAGCCATTAAATATTACGATTTTTAGTGGCTCATTTGTGGTGACCTTAAAGTAATAGCACTGTTGCTAGGTATGCAGTTAGGGTATACAAAGTATTGTTGCTTTATATGTGAATGGGACAGTAGAGATCGTGGATCTCATTACCGCAAAAGTGATTGGAGTACCAGGGAAACTTCAGCCGGGAGTGAAAAACGTGCAGCATGAACCTCTGCTGGATCGTAACCGAATTTTGTTTCCCCCTCTACATATTAAATTAGGTCTTATGAAAAGTTTTGTTAAGAGCATGAGCCAAGAGGATGAGGCCTATAAGTACCTAAGAGGACAATTCCCTCGATTAAGTGATGCCAAAGTTAAAGAGGGTGTTTTCATAGGGCCACAGATTAGGCAACTATTCAAAGATCACAAGTTCGACGAAATTCTACAAGGTGAGGAGAAAGCTGCGTGGGAAAGCTTGAAGAGTGTTTGTTCACAGTTCTTGGGAAGACACCGAGCAACAAATTACAAACAACTGGTAGCAAAATTGTTATTGTGCTACGAAAATCTTGGTTGCAATATGTCTCTGAAACTCCACTTTCTTCATTCACATCTAGACTTCTTTCCCGAAGATTGTGGAGCAGTAAGTGACGAACATGGTGAGCGTTTCCATCAAGATATTGCAGCCATGGAGAAGAGATATGAGGAAAAGTGGAGTTCTAAGATATTGGCCGACTACTGTTGGACTATTGCAAAGGATGCTCCAGATGTAACCTACAAAAGGCAAGCCAAGCGAAGACACTCAAAATAAAATAAACATAATCCTGTACAAGGGATCGCTTGAAACTTTTGTCTACATTGCAGTGTAGTTCTTGCACAAAAAGGTATTTGTACATATTTTTCATGTTTTGATGTTAATACTGATTTTTATTACGGAATTGTTAATGTTTAACTTGACCACGGTTGCTTTATTTTCTGTATCGCTGTGAAACTGGTATTTGCGCAATTTTGAAAAAGGAAGTACAAGGGTATAGAAAGCTATAGGTTAGGGTACTTCTTAACTCCCCAGCTTATCACATCACAGTGAAATAGATAAAAAAAAGTGAAATGTAGGTTTTTACAAGGATTTTGCTTAAATGTTCTATAAATATTAATACATTTGTATATATACAGCTACTGTTGTACAAGGGCGTTTTTTTTCACAACCTGAGCTAAGAAAATTCTTCTATTATCATTTCCTTTCATATTGTGCTTAAATGAATGTAAAAATCGCAATTTCAAAGAATTTGCATACTTTCGATCAAAATTTGTTGAACAGTGTTATTTGCGTCGCTAAAATAAGACATAAATCGAAGAAGGTTTTTTGTCTTTCCAAAATATACAGAGCTTCCACAAAAATTACTTATATAACCTGGTGACGGTTATAACACTATGTATTAGTCATCCAGTTCCAAACAGCTCTTGCCCATTTACTGCAAATCCCAGAAAACTTACAACAAACTGTTTGATCTGCATGTTTGTAGAACTGGGAAAACTTCAGTGTGTTCATGTGAAAAACTTGAACATCTTCAAATATTTCAAGTTCTACAAAACGCATCGGTCCTGCAGTTTTTCTCGGGTTTCTGAGATCTGATGTAAATGGACAAGAGCCGTTTTGGAACTAGACGACTCAACTAATAAAATATAAATTTTCCAGTTATTCATAACAAAAGAACAATTTATTCAACGATTTCAACCATTTTAAACTGAATACATTTTAAAGCAAATCTTATACAGAATGTTCCGAAAGTCACGAATGGTGATACATTATGCAAATGTATAATGTAACATAGAGACGGCATAACAACGAAGAAAAATTCCTTTTCTACAACTCATGTGTTACTAGTGCTCTTGGCAACCACTTAGTAATAGCTGAGAAATGTACTTAAAACAAATGATGAGTTACCGAGTACCAAAAGTGCATATAGACAATGCCTACCAACAGTAAATAAAACAATGACCTGTTATGCATTATGGCATCGGCATGGTAACAGGAAAGCCAATTAGGACTAAGTTCAAATAAATGGAAAATTTTATGATAAAGAATATGAAAAATAAAACGTATAAAAATTACAATTAATTTTGAAGATATTAAAATCTAACGCTATAAAATGAATAATTATTGATTTTTATGCCAAATTTTCTACGAAATTGAGGAAAATGGTTATTTTGTGAAGTTTAAGTATGGTATATCCTACATATTTTTAAAATAAATTAAATATAGAAAATTTTGAAATTAAAGTGGTTAAAAGGGGCAATTTACCTAAATTACCATAGATTACATATTTTAGATAGAAATAAAATTATTTTACGTCTAAAATTTTTATTTTCTATTTTGACACAAACTTATTGATACTACATGAATATATTACACCAAAATATATAGGGTGTCCCAAAAGAGAGACATATTGATCGGATTGAGACATATCAGGCGGAAGAGCTTTACTAAAGGAATGTATGGTTTCATAATAAAAATGCACAGTAGCGGCTTGTAGTCTGTACAAGCACCGGTTGCAATGTTGCAATATCAAAGGTATGTAGGTACGCGCAGGTGTTCCACTCCCCCAGCATTCTTGAGTCTTATCCAAAAAATATTCAGGAAATATGAAGAGGAAAGTCTTTTAAGCTCTATTTGTATATTATTGATTAAATTATTTCTCTAATATTGATTTAATATATAAGCTATTTCCTTTTTTTCAAACAACCACTATCAATGTACGTTTATACACTATTTATATACAAAACCTCTACACTCATGTTATTGAACACGAGATAAATCGAATATATAGTATGTGCTGTAAGCCATGAATGGTGGCGTTAATCCGAAAAGAAGAAAAAAGCAAGAAAATTGCACGCACGCAGTTAAACAAAATTAATTAATTATATAAACTATGCATTATTTTAGAATGGAAGGTCTTTCTTCGATTTTCTGGGCTTCAAATTTTTCTATGACTTTATTAAAATCTAAAATGCTGCTCGCCAAGTTTCTCTGAATAGAAAGCATCGTTATCGCAAATATTTTCTGCTTTATTTTTTTAGGGTCCAGAAACACCTCTCTACTCCGACAATATGTATTTTGTTAGTATTTCTTTGTATAAATTTACGGTACAAAAAGTCAATTTTCAGAAACCACGTATTTTTGTCTGTAAAGAAGCATGAAATCTAAGATGTTTTCCTTCGAAAATGAAAAAAATTAACATTCCAGGAAATTAAGCTGAAGAAGACAGATGAGTATTGGAAGTGAATGATTTGATATTAATTTATGGTCTACGCCGGAAATCGAACAGTTAATCATGTGTACGAAAGACACAGAGCTAGGCATTAGACCAGTAGTAAGACATCTTCTTCGACACTCGATCGATCCCCCCCAGACTAGGATTTTTAAAAAAATAAAACTTATTCCAAGAATTTTCATCTTTGTATTATAAATGTTAAATAAAATCTATTGACTTCGAACGACCGCCCCCCAAACTTTCAGCCTGGATCCGTCCCTGCTACCACCAGACATATTTGTTCTTTGCGAGTTTATGTTTTGTGAATAACTTCTTTCTTCCAAACGTTTGTATCTCCCTCACGCTGTCAATTGAGTCAAGCCCTGCTAAGCGGAGGAATTCATAACTATTACAGAAGCTGACCAGTTGCGGAAGAAACTGCAACCACAAGAGAGCAATATTCATATTCATATTCATATTCATATTTATTTGCCTGTTCATAGCTTACATTATGAAGACAATCCCCAATTAAGCATTACAGTTGTCAGATATGGTTTACAATCTCTATATGTTATCAGTAAGATATGTTTCCACAGAGTAATAGCTTTTTTTTAACAAAATAATTGTAACAGAGTATTTCTGAATATCCGTTTTTCGTTAGTCTTTATACTTTGTTGGTAATTTGTTATATAATTTTATACAATTCATATATACAGTTTTGCTAAAAATTTGCATAGTTCTGCTGGATAATATACATATTACAATTCTTCCTAGTATTGTATGAGTGAATCGTATTAGCTAATGTAAATAGATCCTTGTGTTCGATTACATACATAATTGTGCGATATATATATATATATATATATATATATATATATATATATATATATATATATATATATATATATATATATATATATATATATATAAACTAGGTAATGTCAATAATTTATATTTTTTAAAAACATTTTTACATGAGAATCGTTCAGGCATACTAAACATAATTCTAATAATTTTTTTCTGTATTCGGAATGTACTAGCACTTATTCTCGAATTCCCCCAAAATATAACACCGTAGTTTATTATTGAAAAACCTTTGCTGTAATATAAGGACATGACAGCTTCCTTGCACAAACTACCTTGCAACCTACGGAATGCAAAGCACAGTGAACTGAGTGTATTCAACATGAGTATTCCATGTTAAATTTTCATTAACAAATATTCCTAGAAATTTAATAGATGTTGTTGCCATAATTCTACAGTGTCTACAGTTATTGGTACAAGTTCATTTCTTTGGCCCGGGAGTCGAAATTTGACAATGTTAGTTTTTCCTAAATTAATAGTTAATTTATTTATGTTTAACCAAGTAATAAATTTTGTTAGCGTCTTTGTAGTGAGCCTTTCTGCTTCAGTTACTGAGTCTCCACTGACAAGAACATTTATTTCATCAGCATACAATGTTGACTACACAACCTAGACTGTTAGCCAAATCATTAATATATACAACAAAGAAAAGAGGACCCAATATTGATCCCTGTGGTACTCCTTTTGTTATTTTCATTATAGATCATTTAAACATTTTCCTTTTGCCATTTACCTCTTTACAGATGCCAACAGTTTGACTATGTTCTGATAAATACGACTTTATCCAATACGGGAAGATAGGGGCGATGCAAGAATAAATCCACTTCCCCATTTTAAGAGATAGGAGCTCGCTGCCATATGCTCAATGTTACTGCTTCCAGTGGCAAAGTTCGCTGCCACTGGAAATGTAAATCTCTCTCTTTCTTTCCGTTTTTAATTGACTTTTTTCAGAAATGCATCAATACTGTTTTGCGCTTAAGAGCAAAGGTTTATTTTTTACTAATATACTACTTTAATACTTAAAAGTATTTTTAGTATTAAAAAAATATATCCGGTTGCACAACCATGCAACATATAGTACCATCCGCCGCTGAAAATGCATATAGTTTAGCTAGATGGAAGCACTTGTCAAAAATTAAGAATATCATTTAGGTAGAAATATATACTCAATGAAGTATATCAGGGATATAGCATGACGGAAAACCTAGGTTGTAAGTGAAATCCGATAGCTGAAGAAGCAATGACACAATACATTTGCATTCGAACTTGGCAGTAAACTTCAAGATTCTTTCCAATGCGAAAGAAATTAAGCCGACCACCTTTAACTAGTATGTTTCTCACATAGTATTTCTCCCGAATTTTTCAACCTCAATCCATTACACACCACACGCTATCGTAGGGGGACTCCTTCTATAACTGTCTGCACAAAGTTTGTGGATCAAAACACTACGCAAGTATGCAACTAGTAATTATAAATGCTATGGGACAATCGTAAACGAAAATGCAAAATTCTAGAAATTTGAAATGTTACGGTATGCATTAACCCAAACCATTACGGTATGAGGCAAGGAAGTCATAACAGTAAGCGTAAACACAATGCAAAATTTGTGATTTAATTTGCTGTGAGCAGGATAGCAGTTATAATGACTTTTTAAAATATTTTTGCGTTGCATTAGTCTATGTAGAATTCTGTGAATTCTAATACGGAAAGATACCTTTGTCCATTCTAAGAGCTCCTCACTTATTCTTAAACTGCTCAATGTTTATACACCTACTTAGATAATACGTGGAAAACTATATGAAAAGATATGAGAAGACAGAGGATTATGAATGAATTAATGAAATTGAATATTTAGAGGAGAAGAAGAAGAAAAGTTCTAGATAAGTGATTGACGTTTCGCAACTGTCAAGGTTATTGTTGATATATTTTGTAAATTTAGGTGAGTAAGGAATTCAATTTCAGTAGTAATTTCCAGATTTATTAAACGTTACTGTAATGTTAGTATATAAATAAATAAAAAAAAGTGCTATTTTGTCTTCCATCCTTGTACTTCAATAAGTGCACGGAAAAGACATTGGTTAGCTAAGTGTTTGTGCACTCTTTCGTCATATGTACTAATTGACTTCCAAATCTAGGAAAAAAAAAAAGAGGGGGGTTCAGTATTGCAAAGTAGGGTACAGATGTAATGTACGGATCCACATACTAGAGGAAATTCATAGTAATATTTCACTAGAGTAGTAAGTAAATAATCGAAGTATGATGTGTTTTTAATTGTGAGATGCGTATCTATGTAGAAATACGTTAATGAAAGTCTGATCTTTTAAGCATGGAATCCTCTATAAGATAGCCGTTAACCTCCTCCCCCCACACACACTCATAGTCATAGATAAAGTACAAGGGCACTACAGATGCAGATATAAAGTACAGGTCCGTTCTTTGGTTATAGTTAAGGAGCCGTACTTCCCATTTAGGGAAGGACGGGAAACGCCATATTTTCAGGAATTATTCATTGACTATCTAGGATGTTAAAAAGTAGGTAATAGACTGAGTTCTTGCCCTTGTACTTAGGGTGTTTAGGTAGTACAACAGTAAGATGTATCCTCGTGCACGAGAGATGAGAAGTAGCTGTTCTTAACTATTACCCGTTTATAGTTAAGGAGCCGTACTTCCCATTTAGGGAAGGACGGGAAACGCCATATTTTCAGGAATTTGTTACCCACTTTGTAAGTTCGTACATACTCAATGAATATTCCCTAAAAGTATGAGCGTCCTGCTCCTTCGGGAACTGATGCAGCTTCATGTATACTATATCCACCACATTATACAAAGTAAAGTTAGTTGAAATTAAGTATTTGAAAGAAGTGTGCTAACTCGATGTACAACCATAAAGGCGTCCGAAAGTTTAGGGATCTATATGCTTTTGGAATTTACGTAATAATGTGTTAAGTTACTGGTATTTTAGAACGCCAGTGTGTAAGCAATGAAAACGTGAGTGACATTTAGTATCTCCCCCATATTCATCGACGGCTCAGGAGTCGGTACTGTGACTTATAGTAACCTAACCGTAATCATTACCAAGTGATTTAGGGGAGAAACTAGATAAAACCCTGAAAACGTTTCGAATTATTACCCCTGACGTCCATAGTAATGGAAAATACATAATCCAATACATAAGGTAATTTTAAGTGTTTTTATCCACATACTGTGTTTTGCGCTATCCTCGTTTATGTGATACCCACCGTGACTGACGTGTCTACTCCACACAGAATCGCTGCGCGCGGGCCTCTCTGCTGCGCTCCTAACCTGATTCGATTAGATAGCGTTCGTGCTTTTTAGTGGCCGCATAGTGCAAATTGGTTAATATTTGATGCACAATATGTTTTATGGCATAGGTGCACTAAAAGCTCTCCTAAAGGGTATCTGCGCGGAGGAATGCAAGCCTTGCCCCAAAAATTATTGTTTAAGATACAGAGATTCGATTTACTGACAAACAAGTGAGCAGTGAATTTATGTGTAGATCCGTAGAATAAATTTGTACCCAGATTAGATCTAGGGATACCGAACCTAACAGACGCTTAGCTAACCAAACACGCACATCATATTGTATTAAACTGGAATAACTATTCGTACGTAATCGCTAAATATAGTTTTACATTGTGGGTGGAGAGAGAGAGAGAGGGAAAAAAAGTTCATTATCATATTGTTGATCGACTTTACATCCAAGTTCTGCAAGTATTGGAAACCTTAGGAAGACTTTTTAAATCAAAGGGGAGGGTGTTCATCCCCCATCAGTAGGGTAAATTCACCACTCACCCCTGACACTTTTTAATCCCAAGGACTGACTGAGTACTGTGGGAAAACCTCAACAAAACGTTCATGTATCCTAACAAAATCAGATAATTTTTACGAAAGGTATCGTTAATTTTTTAAAAGTAAATCGAAAGAGGGTCTAATCGACCCTTTTATTCTTTCGTAATATTTGGTCCATCTAGAGATGATTCGTAATCTTTACAGAAAGTATTCGTCAAATTGCATTAAAATCAAATACTTTTTAAAATAAAATTTTCGTGGGATATATTTGTTAAACTTGAGAGAAAGGGAGATCCATCTTTTCATTATTGTTAGATTTTAATACCAAGCTGTGGGAATCATCGGACTCCCCTTAAAAGAGTGAACAATAGGTTTTATCGAAATCGAACAATTTATGCGTAAATTACCGTACAACTTTGCAAAGACAGACAAATACATATGTGCTAATCGTGTCGAATGGTAGAAGCTTCGCTAGCGCTTTCTTCAGTTACCATGATTTTGAAATGAAATAAACCGTTTATTCGTTTATTGAAGTTTAGCATACCTTTTAAGCACCAAGGCTATATAAGAACTGAACCTACATTTTAAGATGGAATTCGAACC
This sequence comes from Thermobia domestica, assembly GCF_964235325.1. Taxonomy (NCBI): domain Eukaryota; kingdom Metazoa; phylum Arthropoda; class Insecta; order Zygentoma; family Lepismatidae; genus Thermobia; species Thermobia domestica. The sequence continues at coordinate 141,802,408 of NC_137465.1, read as the reverse complement.
ACCGTAATGTGTTAAAATTTTTCATGGGTCTTTCACAGGGAATCAACTGGGAACCAGTGCACCAAAGAGGCGCGCGTAACATATCGAACAGCAACGGCTAAAATTTATATCTTGTGTGTTTGTAACTGTTTTATTCCTGCTGTATCTTTAAAAGATATCTGTGAATAGGCCCGAAGCCAGGGAGCAGAGGCCTGCTCCCCAAATTTTCCTCTCGCTCACAATTCTCTACATCAGTCGTAAACTTACAGAAGCTTACGGTTCTCTTCTGAAATGTGGGAACGGAACGATCGCTATGCTGCAGATCGGCAGCTTTCTGCTTGACCTAGTTTTTAAAATAATTATACATTCTAAAGACAATCTTAAGATACTGTTTGTGTACCATTTGACGCTTACAATTATTGCACTCCATTATTTTAAAAAATCAGAAACAAATATTTAAAAAATAGCTATGTTTGAACTCCGCACACTATGATTATCTTTTAAAAAAATACTGTAATAGGTTCCAGTGAGAAAGGAAAAGCACTTTTTGCACGAAACCTCCAAATTTCCAATGACTGTTTCCAATTTTCCATGTTGAAAATGTTTATAATTGTTAGGACTGAGGTAATCGAATAAATGAATTGTGCCAGAAATTTGAGTACCATTGGTGAAGGGATTCAAATTCTTTCATTAATTCCAAAATCATGGATGACCAAGAAAACTATTGAACCATTTCAAACAACTGAGTATCTCGTTTGTGCATTAAAAGAACTGACTCACTCAGAAGATATAAGTACAAACAATGGGTTCAAATTGACGGAACCCAAATGGAGACAATGATTAAAGATACAGGCGACTTCATTGAGATTTTTGTAGGAAACAAATTACAAATTAGCGCAGCATTACTTCATAGCCAAATCCCAGAGCGACTACTTCAAATACATACAGTAGAGACTTTGGATGACAAATCATACTTAATTAGAGTTGATTTTGCTGAAAACTACTCCTGTATTATTCAAGATGAAGTTTAAGAGTAGCACTGGACCAACATTCTACTCAACTGTGCAACATTCTAATCTTTTTAAATGCAACATCCTAAGATATCCTGTAACTTCTGTTATCAAATGTTTCATTATGTTGTGTCAGTGATATGGTAAAGCACGACACAGTTACATTTTATGCTTTCCAAGTTATTCTTTCGAGGTATGTTAAGTATGTTTTTCCTCACACTAAACACGTTATCTACTTTGGAGATGGGTCAGAAGCTCGATATAAAGATTATAAAAAAATCTTTATCAGTTTATGCCTGTATGAGTGAGTTTGGACTCCCTTGCGAGTGGAACTATTTTGCCACAAGCCACGGCAAAAAGTATTTGCGATGGCGTAGGTGAGACGCTGAAAGCTCTAGCGAGACATGCTAGTTTACAGAGGCCACTGACCGAATTGTTACTGTTGCCGATTTCTTCGAATTTTGTCAAACTACAAGCAATGTCAAACTATAACCAAACGCTTTTTTATGCTGGAATATGTTGAAGACAATCGTCCAATGCTTCAAATGAGATTGTAAAAGCTATAACGTTGCAAGAGATGCGTGAAATTCATCATTATGAACACATCAGCCTTTTGAAACTTGAAGTCAGTCGTATATCTTCTTCAAAGCCGTGTATCTCATTCACTCTAAATACTTGAGCAGAATCGAAAGACATTAATCTTTTCATGTGAGCAATTTGTTGTGGCATTTCTGAAAAGAAACGGTGGATTGGAAAAATAGTTTAGATTCACAGGAACATCGTGACTAATGTGAATTTTCTTCATCCCTATGGACCCAAGAAAATTTTTTTCTGGCCAAAACACCTTACACATGCTGGATTCCATACGAAAACTTCATCTTTAATATTGAAGTATCCAGTATTTCAACTTGTACTGGCAGAAATTACAGCATTTCTCAAGAAGTAGTTCAAGCTATTTAGAAGACCTTCTCTGAAATTGGTGATAAGAGATCTTAGGCTCAATATTGCAAATTGTTTACAATCAACCAAACATGTAAATGTTACTAACAAAACTACAACTGACCAAAGCAATATATATATTTTAAAATTATATATTTGTGTTACAGTTTCGGCTATGTAACACAAATATATAATTTTAAAATATATATACTGCTTTGGTCAGTTGGAGTTTTATTAGTAATCTTGAATTTTTAGAAAACTACAATGAATAATTTACATGTAAATATTATTTGTGTATTATATAACGATAGTTCGGTGTTTTCACTGTTCCTTTTGTTAAATCAAACAGCACTATATAGGCTGCGTAATAGGCACATATTGTTTTAAAATAACTTTATAAATTACATTTAAAAAAGGGTTTCTAGTTTTTTATTATTATTTTTTCGTAAGAGCCATCAACTATTGTAAAGGAACATACTTAGCCATGTAAGTCGTATTACTAGAAAATTAAATAATATGAGACTTGATTTTTTTCCTTCAACATATCAAAAAACACCCTCCTAATTTTTTAACATGATGAACAAGAATACCAGAGCTACTTATTTTGAAAATTTGAGGTTGATGTTAGGTGGGCCCTTTTCAGAAATAATTGAAAAATTTTGACATTATTTTCTTCATTTTTCTCTTTGATGGTGAAATTCATATGCTTACTGACACTGACACTGAATCCAACATTTCAGGGTACTTTATCACTATGATTAAGTTAAAGGTGTTTGCAAGAATATTATGTCCTTTTTTGAATCAGGTTTGGCTAAAATACCATGCTCCTTACTGATCTTCTGAGCTTTACTAACAAGATACTCGGTTGTTTGAAATGTTTCAACAGTTTTCGTAGTCGTCCATGATTTTGGAACTAACAGAATCTGAGTCCTTTCAGCAATGGTACTTGAAATTTCAGATTTCTGGCACGATTCATTTATTCAATTACCTCAGTCTTGACAATTATAAATATTTTCAACATGGAAAATGGAAACACTCATTGGAAATTTGGGGGTTTTGTGCAAAAAGTGCCTAAATCCGCCCTCAACTTACATTGTGTCATAATTTGTTTTTCTTGAACATACCAAAAAACACCCTCTTATTTTGATATATATGTTAAAGAGGAACATCAGAGCTACTTATTTTGAAAATTTGAGGTTGATGTTAAGTGGGCCTTTTTCAGAAATAATTGACAAATTTTGACTATTTTTTCTTCTTCTTTTTTTTTTCTCTCTGATGGTGAAATTCATATGCTTAACCCCACTTGAGAGGTTTATTAGTACAATGTTTTAAATGCTACAAATTCTAAGATTGTTTTAGTGGAACCATTTTCAAATAGCTTCAATATCTGAGCGGTTTTAGTACTTTAAGTCGAAGGCGGACGTAGGTGCTTTTTGCACAAAACTCCCAAATTTCGAATGGCTCCTACAGCAGTCCCCTTTGAGGTACAGCTGTAAAATTTTACAAGTGTGTTATACAGCGTGATTCAAAATGATGTGAACGATAAGGAAACGCTTTATAAGTGATAATACTCTCAACAATGAAATCTCTATGGAAATACTTTCAATATTATCCTCAAGTTTTGTTTGGAACGAGCATAGTAGTTTAAAATTTATCCGCTAGGTGGCAGAGTGATTAGTTCCAAGATGTCTGCTTGTGGTGCAGAGAGAGCATTTTGCGTTTTACAGTTTCACGTTTGTCGATCTGTTGTTAGTGTTCAATGCGAGTTCCGCACAAAATTTCATAAAAATCCACCATCAAAGAACTCCATACGTAAGTGGTATGACAAATTCAACAGAACGGGATGCATCTGTAAAGAAAAATCGCCCGGTAGGCCGTCCACTTCTGAGGCAGATGTCGAAAGGGTTCGAACCAATTTTTAACGCAGCCCACAAAAGTCAACAAGGAGAGTTAGCAAAGAGTTTCAAATGCCTCAAACAAGTGTTTGGCGTGTAGTGCGTAAACATTTAAAGATGTATCCGTATCGAGTGCAGTTGTTACAACACTTAACACCTAATGGTCACACGTATCGCAAGACTTTTTGTGAATCATTTCAAGAGTTGTGCAGTATTGATGATTTTTTGGGCAAACTTTGTTTCAGTGATGAGGCTACGTTCCATGTGACAGGAAGAGTGAATAAACAAAATGTTCGGATTTGGGGAACTGAGAAGCCTCACAAAATCTGTGAAATTCTGCGTGATTCACCGAAGACGAATGTGTTTTGTGCAATTTCATCTTCAAAAGTTAATGTCCGTACTTCTTTAACGAATGAACTGTGACTGGAAAAACATTTCTACAAATGCTTACTACGTAGCTTATGCCACAGCTCGAACATGACAATGCAAACTTCATCTATCAATTGGATGGAGCTCCATGTCACTTTCATCACAATGTCAGAAATTTCCTCAACAACAGACTGCCACACCGCTGGATTTGGCGGTCAGGTAAAAATGATCATCAGCTTCTACGTTGGCCACCAAGATCACCGGACTTAACCCCCTGCAACTTTTTTCTGTAGCGACATCTAAAAGACATTGTCTACAAACCCCCTCTACCCGAAGATGTGAATGAACTGAAAGAGCGTATCACTGCTGCAGTGCAAACGGTTGATGGAAACATGTTGAAACGGGTCTGGGCGGAATTGGAATACCGAATAGATGTATGCAGAGTAACAAAGGGGGCCCACATAGAACATTTGTGATGTACTATTTTTATTTTTTTATGTATGCAGGGTAACAAAGGGGGCCTACATAGAACATTTGTGATGTACTATTTTCATTTTTTATGTATGCAGGGTAACAAAGGGGGTCCACATAGAGCCTTTGTGATGTACTATTTTCATTTTTTATCACAAAAACTTGGAGAGTTTTAGCATTTAACTGTAAGATTTGAAGCTATTTGGATGATTAATAAAAAAAGTTATAAGGAGTTGTAATCATTCACATCATTTTGAATCACGCTGTATTAGGATACCACAACACAAGTACAAAATTTGAAGAAAATTTAAAACATATGAGCTACATTTTAGTTTCAAATTCGGGGATTTCATATGGAATGACCCTATATTTTTTTTGGTCTTATTTTGGTATCAGGAATCACCTCCTAAACGTCGGTATTGTTTTGAAACACCCTGTATATATATGTATGTTTGTCTTTTCTCGAAGTTTTAAGTTTAGGTATCTCGAGGAACTCAAAAAGATAAGGTACCGGTATTTAACTTTTAGGCTAGGCTAGCGTTGTAGTTAGTGCACCAAGTTGCATTATCTACCTCACTGGTGAACAAGATAATTGAAACCAGTCAAGATAGCTACCCCGAATCGAACTTAGAACTTGAAAGTATTGTGTGTTGTTTGTTAAATGTAGTAGAATCTACTACTGGAAAACAAAGTTGGTACTGTACAATAAAGAAATCATAAACTAAATTTTCATTTTTTTCTGTTAAAATAGCTTTCAAAAACTAGCGTAATTTGAAAAATTCTGTGTGTTAGCTTTTGTATAAAAATGCGTCTATACTTTTTTCTTTTCACGTGCCTTTATATTGTAAAATATGTTTCACGTATAATTTATCAAATATCGTGAAACAATGGATTGCATTTTCTTTGAACCTTAACGGTCATCCGTGTTATTTGGAGTTTATATCGGTCAACGATTTCTTTCTTCCACGTTAGTCTTCGTTTGGTAAATTTTTCCGGAGTTAATACGACCTGTCAGTCGGATTCCAGAGGCGAGACATTAAATTTAGGTAAGGGAAATCTTGATAATGGTTGGATAATTAATAGAATTTCGGATTAAACACTTTAGAAATGTAATTATTTAGAAAAAAGAAAGAGATGGCAAAAAATTAAAAAAGAATATATTTTTTAACATCTGATAAACCAAATTTAATTTAATAATTGTTAATCAAAATAATGTTTTAAAGTATGACACAGGTTACTATATAATATGGTAGATTTTCAGCAGCCATAGGTTTGGCAAAGCTTAACCCATTACACCGGTACTTGGCATCAATGAAGAAGTTCCATAGTGTAGTCAACATAATCCATAAAATTTGGAAGTGGGAAGAAATATTATTGATTGAAGGAACTTCAGTTTATTATTTTAAGATTCATTACGTTTCTAGTATAAAGAAATAACGTGGTGAATTATTGAGGAGATTCAAATTAGTGTAGTGTGAACGTATTTCTTCGATCAATTACCTGTACGTTATTAGCGGTGTGAAATAAAACAGGTGAAACAAAGTAGACTGGAAAGCAATGTTTCTTTAATTATTATTATTAACCAGCTACAAAGGTTCCTGATTAGTGGGACTGAAAAATGTGTATTTAGGTACAAGGGAAATTTTATATGGAGGACTGGTGGAAGTATGAAAAGTATTGCTATTAGGAAGATGATGGGCGGGTAGTTCTATGGACAACATTTGTTTTCTGCAAATATACGCGCTCAAGAAGGCAATAACGTTTTGCCGAAAGATTGAGATACTTTTGGGATATTTTTAATGAATACATATTCTCACCGTTAATCAATTTGTTATTTCCTGCTTAACTAGTTAAGATGCATAAGTAAATTTATTGAATTTTCGTGAATAATTTTAGCGAATTTCCTTACTTCAGTATTTCTAATTATTTGAAAACCTATTAAACGATTTTATTTATTTATTTATTTATAGGTTACACGAAAATGGTGTGCATTCCATGCATAGTGATTCCTGTGGTCCTGTATATTTGGTACAGATTTCTGCAGCCTATTTTCCTGCGCTTCATACAACCATGGTGGCCATTCACAGATACAAAGCAGAACGAGAAATCTGGCAGTAAACCAAAGTCAGAACTTAACGCAGATGATGTAGCAAACAAAGAAGTGTTGAGTGGTGGTGATGTTGGTGTTCCGAATAAGACTGAACATAGTGCTGTTTCGCCCAGTGATGGGGATAAAAAGCGGGACTAAAATCTTTAATATATTGAACACGTTTTGTTCATAAATTGTTCAAAATTTAATTATAAAAAGACCTGTTTATGTTTGACTTTATTTTTAATGTGTAATTATTTACATTCGTTTATATTGCTTGAAAACAAGTTTTTTAATTAGCGGACTACTGGTTCGTCTTTTGTTAGTTTCGATACATTCATACTAGTGATATAAGCAAATTTATTGTCTTAAGACTCAATATGCTCTGCAATTAACATTTGGCACAATTCATTCTTATCAAAAGTCTGAACACACCACAGTATTATTTGTGTGCGTGTGTGATTGTTGTTCGTTACTATAGTTATGTGATATACAGATCTATTGTATTTATGTTTGTATGTACATATCAAACAAAATTTTGTTTTCTTTACATCGCCTTTTTCTTACAAATTATTACTATTAATTAGTTCGTACAGTGTTTACAATACCAACATATCTTCTAGAAATGCATTGACAATAGAAAAGTTAAATCCTGTCTGTAGAAATTATTTCAACAATGTGGATGAAGTTTACAAAAATATTTGTTAAAATATTCAGTGTTGCCATCATTGTGTAAATTATTGTCATCCGATACAAATATCCATATCTTATTTGAATTTCTCTGATCAGATATTTACTTAAGGAAAGTAATTGGCGCATTTTTAAATACTATTTAAAAAGTGATAGCATGGATCTACCTTATTTATGCCTGACTGGTTTCAGATTTTATTTTATTTTTTTTTAATTGAAAGAAACATCATCGAATCGTTTTACATCAGATAGAGAAAATCCAACATTAAACTAAAATATGGGTTCCGCAGACAAACAATGGGATAGCACTATATATATACAGTTTGTAAAAAAATAACTGCATCAGTTGCTAAAAGTATGGCAGGACATCTAAAGAATAACAGTAGTTACTTTTAGTAGTGATATGCATTCATAGATTTTCATAAAAACAAATCTTGTGTGGTTCTCTTACACAGTCTTTTGTTTTGTTGTTATTTGTTTCCCCTATTTGTCAGCAGGTGGGTCTGTTGTTGGCTAGTGTCGTTAAAAAACTGCATATGCAGCTCGAACACTAAAAATAAATAAATCATCGGTGTTTGTCCGATTAATATTAAATAAATGGTATAAGTTATCTCAGTTTTGGTTAAAATATAGATGAAAACATGAATACAGCTTTAGGAACACACGTGAGATGGTTGCATCCTCCTAAGTTGTTTCGTTTTCTAAACAACGATTAAAGGATTATACGAAAATGAGTTAAGTAGTCGAGGACTGGCACATTTACCCTAGTAATACAAAACATTTATTTATGGCTGTTCTGCGTAGTTATATTTATACAAAAATAATTACTTGCTAACTATATGAATTTTATTTCCAAGTAAATAGTCGGTGTATACGAAATTCTATATACTTATGAAGATGTAATAATGTCTCTCAAATACTCGCCCAGAAAGTATGTACCGGTAAATTCTATTTTCTATTTGGAGCAGGCAGGCGTGCCCACAGGCAGGTTTTAGGGCGTTGGGTGCATCCTTTCCGACTTTTTTTTTTTTTTTTTTTTGAGGGGGGGGGGGGGCATATTTTCTTTCAAAATGATACAATCGCACTTTTAATTATACTATAATTGAATCGGTGAGTTGAAAAAGGTACAAATTCCAAAAATATAAACTTTCGGAAAACTAAGAAAAACTGTTTTGTGAGAAAACTAATTGTTCTACCAAAACATTTACTATTGTCAATTTGTGTCGTTTAGTGTAGCAAACCTATTGCACATGGTACCTGTACCCAATTTTTTTAAATATATACTATATAATTGTCTAAAGATGTTTAGGAATATGTTCCTTTTTCAACTCAATGTTTTTAAATGCTCAATAATTTATCCCAATTAGTGGATTATGTTAAACAGGTTTCAGAAATAAGTGAGTAATATTATTCAATCTTTGTATAAAGGCAAACAAATGTATTTCAAACCTGTTAGCTACACATATTGACAAAAATAACAATGTTTTCCGATAAAACAATGGTCATTGTTGAATTTTTCAGGGTAGACAATCGCCAATCATCTTGATCTAGCGGATCAGCAGCTGAAAAACAAAAGCCTTGATCGAAAAATATTATAAAAACATGTTCCCTTTCAGTTGACCATCATTAGTAATTTTTTTATGTGATTAAAACACACCGAGCTGCGAAAAAGTGCTGAGATAATAATATTAAAACGATTTATTTTACTTTACCATTGCAACTCAGTCTTTTTTTGTTACATACACGGTCCAATGTCATAACCTACCATAAAACATGTCTGTAATAAAGATAGCAATACTTAGGTTAGGTTAGGTTAGATTGTATTATGAAGTTTCGTGTTATATTCAGACTGTAGTTAGGATAGATAAGTTCAGATAAAATGAAAATAGTCTAAACTAATTTACAAAATATAAAATACTGAATATAAAATTTACATGATTTTCATTGTCATTAAGCGTGTTTGATTTAATTTTGGTCTTCAGGTCTTCACAGATACTGCAGACACCGATCTGAGTTCTACCAAACCGGTAACCAAAGTTTTTCTTGAAATATTCTAAATAAAACTCATACTTAATTACATTCTTCAAGTCAGGACATTTTTCTATGAAAAGTTCATGCATTAGGCTGAGCATCGAGATATATGGTTGATGTAAACGTATAATGTGCAACATATTTATAAAATTAATCAATATGTTCTTGTATTTTAAGTACATGTGAGGCTGGAATAGCATTAGAACGGTGTTCCTGTTTACCTCTCATGTCAATAGGGAATTTCCAAGAAGCCAGAATCTTTGTTAACCTAATAACAACTTTGTGTTATACTGCATGAAGGATTATGTACGCATTACGACATACTTCAACTCTGCTCGTTCGTTTCATGGCAAATTATTTGAAAGAGTACTCGTATTGCTTTGGGTTTTGATTTTATAGTGTGAGCCTTGCAATCTCATGCCTCTCAATTAGGCTCACTAATAATGTGTCCTGCTCGTTCTTAGGTCTGCCACTATATAGGGTTTTAATAATATTCTCCTCTTCCTCAATAGAGAAACTATCCATGCATTTTCTCACAGCTTAGGCTGGTTGTTTTGGATGGAGCAAGAACGCCTGCTGAAGTTACAAACTCCTCACCTCGAGCCTTGCTAACTTTTTCATCTTCCGTACACGTTTTTCTTTGTTAACTCCACCATTTTTACGGCTTGGTTCACCACTGTCACTGTTTCGGACATTGTTACTAGGTTAAAGCAAAGAAACACTAATTAACTTCACTATACTACTTTTCGCAATGATCTTCACTTTCCACTTTAAACATAACCAACATGACCTTAAACAGCAGCTCACCTGTTAAATCATAACACATAACTGAGCACTAGCGCTGTGGCGAGTTCCGCCGACACTATCGAGTCTGTGAGTTGAAGAAGGGACATATTCCTGAAATATGTTCCTTCTTCAACTCAATTGCATCTACACATTTTTGGCAAGCTTATTTGCAATAGTGAAATATGTTTCTTTTTCTGCACTATGGATGTAGATACGTCCAAAGAAAAAAATGGCTATCTCAGTTTAATTTGTGATATTTTTGGAATATGTACCTTTTTCAACTCACCCATTCAATTTTCCTTTTAAGAACGGCAACTGTGAAGCTGAATGAATGTATTCTCTGTAGCTTGAAAGGATAAAATTATGACGGAAGGTGGAAGAAAATACTGTATAGACTGATTCTGTTTAGAAAGAATGGATAACGGCTACTAAGTGATGTAACCTGCCATGTATTCGACATGCAAACCAGTGTGGAAACTCATTGGGGAGGGGGCATCTCGCTAAGAATTTAAGCACTCTGTTTTTGGGGGCGAATAGTATATTCGGGGGGGGGGGGAAATTGCGCCTAAGTAGTTGGAGAGATAGGCTACTCTAGGTCGACGGCGGGCTGCAATTCTTATGTGGTTAACTGCTAGCCCAAGATTCAATATTCCCCTCCCCTCTAGAAAATTCGTAAATAAAACACTGACTTAGTCTACAAAATCCCTATTAAACAATGCCAAACGAAATCACAAGAGAAAACTATAGTTAAAGATACAAAGGAAAATATTCAAACCAGTTTTGGCGGTAATGTATCTTTAAAAATGTAGGTAAATACAAAACAATTTAATTTAAACGGTTATTTTATGATACTAAATGATGAATATTCTTGGCCGGATTTCGAGGCCAAATACTCCAGTGTACCTGACAAAACATCAAGAAATTCCATGATTATTTTCTACTTGCTTCTAAGAAATACCTGATGGCAAAGACACTAAAACTTCTATCCCAAGTTGGCCAATGAAAAAAAAAAAAAAAAAAAAAAACGGACCAAAGATACTCCCTGCTTACCTATGATCGTTTTACAGCAGGTGTTATCTTCAGATAGAGAAAAAGAATCTTTTGTGTAGAGAACAAAAATCTACAGTATTTTCGAATTACAATATACCTCTCCCTGCTATTGGAAGAATCAGGTGTCTACCTTGATACAACCTCACGCTTAAACTCATTTCGACCTCACGCTTACATCAGTAGTCTGACCTCACGCTCACTTCGTGAGGTTGAGGTCGAGTGAGCGTGAGTTCCGAACTCGTGAACGCCGACCTCTTGAGTTTGGACACCTATGCTGTTGCGGCGTTACGCCAACAATCTGCACAGAAAGATTCTGTTCACTGACGAAAAGGTGTTGACAATTGAGTAGGCCTACAACACCAAAAATGATCGTGTCTATGCCACATCATCTACTGTAGCTGCTGAGGCAGCTCCAAGGGTTCAGAGGGCACATCATCCTGCCTCAGCGATGGTTTGGTTAAGAGTGAGCTACTCAGGCACAACCCAGCTGCATTTTTGCGAACAAAGTGTTAAACCATCTACCAATGTGTACAAGAACACAGTGCTAACACCTATAGTGAAACCACTGTCTGCTACTATGTTCCCTGGAGAAAGGTGGACCCTCCTGCAGGATTCCGCTCCAAGCCACAAAGCGAAAACAACCCAGGACTGGCTGGCACGGAACGTCCCCGACTTCATTCTATCGCTGATTGGCCTTCTAGCAGCCCGGACCTTAACCCATTGGACTACAAACTTTGGGGAGTCCTTCAGGCAAAGGTCTGCCATAAACGGCATCCATCTGTCGACAGTCTGAAACTATCCTTGACCCGAACAGTGAAAAATTTTCTCATGGACGTGGTGCGTAATGCCATTGACCAGTGGCCGGACAGACTTCGTGCCTGCATCAAGGCCAAGGCGGGACATTTCGAATAATGATTAGTGCGTCAGGTGTACAACATATCAATGTAAAACAATGACCAAAATAAATTGCCTTGTTGTTAATACTTTGTGTTATTCATATTCAAACTTGTGACAGTATTTATGATATAACTAGGTATAAAGAGATAAAATGTCTTTCTCCATGTGTCAGTAAATTACAAATCGAGAACGCTTCACTTGAAAAAGGAAATTACTAAAGATACACCTCTATCTTCTCAACACTAACGGCAATCAGATCGCTCTAGTGCCCCCTAATTCTTCTTGCGTATCTGATGGAGTATGTGAAGCACAGTACGATTATTGTATGCCACAAAACAACTTTAATCGTAAAATATATTGTAAGAAACCAAATTGGCAATTGAAAATGAGAAAAAAAAATCCATTTCCAACATTTCAGTTCTTAGAAAAACAACATCCATTCAGTAAAGTCACTTTTTATCTCTGGCTCCTGAACTTGATCTACTATCCCAGTATTTACCCCGCGTTTTAATTGAAACTCACGACGGCTGGCTGAGTTATTGGAATTATAAGTGCAAGAGGGGATTTTATTCCTATTTTATATTACGTAAAACTATCGACCTCTTTGTTAGTCTAGAAAATTGTGTACTTCCTTCTTTCTACAAACCGAAATACAAACGAGTGTCAATGGTGCAAAGTGTGCCCCACGAAACGCGTATGGGACTTCACGGATTCCTTGTGCATTATTATTATTATTAGTTATTTCTAAGATTAGTTCAATGTCTCATGATCATGTACCACGGCTAAGGGAGAGTGCAAAAAATGGATAGAGAAGCCGGCTTTTTTGGAAAAAAACGAGAATTTTGGAAATTTTGGCTTTTTTCATTTTCATGATTTTTCTATCTAAATAGCTTTCTTATAGTATATTCTATAGTTAGATAAGAATTCCATGACCTAAATGCCAAATTTCGCTCTGAAATTCACCATCAAAATGGATGGAGCACATATTTTACGAATTAAAGCTAACATGAAGAATGTATTTTTTTCTTCTCTAGATCATTTTAGTTTGTCATCTGTGTTTCATTTCTAAGAGCTTAGTACTCTAGCTTCTAGCGCAAAAGTTAAACTTACGTTTTTCTATATATCCGTCAAAGCGTACGTTTTTCAATATATCCGTCAAACCATACTTCCAGATTTCTGTTATACTGTAACTGTGCAATGATTTAGCAATAATTTTCCAGATACAACCTTGAATACTAATTTATACAAATAATCAGTAGTGGATTTAGAAACGTACTTTGGGAGGGGTTTCTCTGATTGTTTCGTTTTCTAAAAAGTCCTAATTTTATTTGGGAGGTGCTTGAAGTTTATGAGTACAGGCATGACTAATATTTCGTTTCGTTTATATGTTTAGCAATAATCTTCCAGATACAACCTTGAAGATCATTTTATACTGAGAATCAGTGACGGATTTAGAAAAGTATTTTGGGAGGTTTTTTTACTACTGTTTAGTTCTTCTAAACATTCGTAATTTTTATTTGACGAAAGCTTAAAGTTTATGAGTAAAGGCATCATTAATAGATATTTAGTTTGTTTTAGACATTCCGTAACTTTGGGGAACAGGCTTCAGTCCGAAAGACCGCCCCCTAACCTTCGCAAAACCGTCACTGCTGGTAATTAGTACACGCACTATTTCTACATTCAAAGATGGAATGAAAAAAAGCTTTGTCAGAATGGTCGAATGCAGGATTGAATCCCGGACTTCCCAATAGAAGCGCAAAAGCTAACCACTCAGTCACGTTTGTTGTACAGTTGTATTTAGTTTAACTTAAATATAATATGTCCCGTAGTCCTTTTCTTTGGGGGGGGGAGGGGGAAGGAGTTCCGTAATGATATGTTGAATCCCTCTTGTTAAAATTTCAGAAAACTTGTGGATGGGGTAAACCGTGATGGTGGTTATATAAAACAACTGTAGATTTTCAAGAATATACAGAATCAAAAGCTCTAGATGTGCAGCCTTTAAGTGTATCATATAAAGCCATTGTCTTCTTTGGGACCTTTTCCGAACTTTATAATTGTATTTAATAGCGGCTTTTTACTAGTCAAATATTAACATTTCCTATGGACGATTGCAAGAATATAAGCTTTAAGAGAGGTAAGTGGTCTTTTTTTTTTTTAATACAAGACTGTACATAATTTTTCGTTCTGATAACATTTCGATTTGAATTGAATAAATTTTATAAATTTTAAATTCTGAACTACTGGCTGTGATTAATCAAGACCGGATGTTTAGATATTAAAAACCTGGAAAATAGGCACTAATATGTAACTCGAAGTAATGAAGATAAATACTCAATACAATTAAAAAATAAATTCAAGTCGTAGATAATCTTCAAAGAATATAGAAGTATACCTATTTGTTAATATTTTCTTTTACTGTATATATAAAAATTAAACTTGACATGCATTCCATACAGAACTTTATATATAACAGTCCAAATTTTATATACAGTTTATCAGTACACACAGCAGTTCACAAAGTTTTACAGCATTTTATCGCACAACATAGCAGTTCAGCATGAACACTATGCTGCTGAAATGAGGACTTAAAAAACGTTTCTTTTGTGTATTTGTGGAATGCATTACTGTGGCAAACAAGAGGAAGTGGAAGGGAAAAAATGTGGATCATACTCTGCCAATGCTTTCAGCGACATTCTTTTATTGTAGCAGAGTGAAGCCTGACTCTGACCTGCCCATAAGTTAATCTTATATTTCTCGGAAAAGGCAGAATACTTTCTTGAAATACGAAATTATATATTTTCCCCCCAAGAAGAAAACGCATAGAACAGGCAACATAGGCAGTAAAGGGGGAAATAGGCAAAATAAAATTAGTTTAAATTGAAACTATAACCCCGCATATACACTTCAAAACGTTATTTTTTTTATCGTATCTTTAATATTAAAGAGTAGGCATTTTGCTTAACATCCGGTCTCTAGTGATTACCAACAAATTAAATACAAATTTTTGTATGCATAAGAGAACAAGAGCCATCACTCATGCCAAGTAAAAAAAATGTCCACGCTTGAATATATTTATAGTTGTGCTTTTTATAATGATTTGAGAACGACGAGTACAGTGAAACTATAAACTATCCGTTCATGAGGGTCACAAGAAAAATGAAGTGGAACGTTTGAATTACTCATGCTTGGATAAGTTTCTAATTCCGCTTTTTACACTAACTAGCGGATATATCCGTTCTTCGGACCCGGAAAGTAGTATTTGGAGAATAATCTGAACAATCATTCCGCATTTAGATATACATTCCAATGAAACTTTAATGACAATAACCCATAATTGTTTTAGGATAACTTTTGAACTCTCAGGATGCGCCCTTGAATCAGTGATTATGTAACTAGCTTGAGATAGCTACTACATTCCAAAATTCATTTCAAATGGTTCCTCAATTTTCCTGTGATGTGATCACAAAAACAGACTACTTCGATGTGACGAAAAAATATTTCTCCCTCCCTCCTTAAAACGGACAATTTCAAAAGTTTCTTTTTAATGAGGGGTTTATATACCGATTTTCTTTATCCTTAAATGACTCGTGAGATACTGTATTTTTTACCTTAATTTTCAACCACCTCTACTTCTTTAGGATATTACCTTTCGCTAAAGTAATTTGATAAATACACAGCTCGCGGTAGGTGTTTCAAAACTCATTTGAAGCTGTTCAAGCGTTTCCACGTTATAAACTCACAAACAGGCAACGTGAAGTAAGAAATTATACAAAATACTCTCCCCCTAAAGCAAAAATTTTTAAAAACGCTGGGACAAAGGTCTGCTTATTTTTAATAAAAAATCAATATATAAATTCTTATCTTCCTAACTTAACGAGCTCGTGAGACACTCAATTTTTCGCATAAATTGTCCCCCGCTTTTCCTTAAGACACACCTTTTAAGTCAGTTCAAGATTTAACTATATCCAAATATTCATTTCAAACGGTTCAGCTGCTTTCCTCTGATTCGATCATCCATAAGACCACTTTCATTCTTAATGGAACTATCTTGAAACCTCAAATGATTTTAAAGTTGGGATATTTATTTATATCTCAATTTTGAGATATTTTGACCCCATGGACCCAATTCCATTCAACGTCCTCTAATATAAAAATGCGCGATTTGAAATATATCCAACTATTGGCACTTCTATTGGCATGAACGATATTTCTTTAGCTTACTATTATGTTATATTTCTAAAAACTGTTTTACAGCGTTAGTCATTTTTTTTCCGTTACCTATATAATATATTCCCGTTCAGCCTATTTGCATTAAATCTATTTTCTTACGCGTGTCTGTTCGTGAAGACTGGAAATGTTAAACTAGTGACTGTTTCATTCGTACCAGTGCAAAGAGGATTAATTCAAAGTGAGTACAATGAGTGAGACAGTTTCTCAAGCAACTTAAATAAACAATGGCCAATAAAGAAATTACCAATGATTTCTGAAACTATATTTAGGGTTAGCAATCACAAAACAATAATACAAAATTTAAACGCTTTATTTCTCGTTATGACTGATAACATGTATGACATTTCCAACTGTATTCATCATCATTTGTCCAACCATCCACAGGAACAATCAACAACGCAATGTACAGAAAAACTTAACACCTTCATGGCACTTCACTTAACAGCACCAACCATTCTTACAACTACTTTAAAAGTTCTGCATTTTCTCTCTCATTACATAAAGACAAATTTAATGACGTGGATGCAGCTACTTCAATGAAGTGACATCTGTACATGTAGATCTTTCTTAGGATATATAGACTGAACCATTTATCTTGAAACGCCATTGGATCTTTTAAACTAATATACAGAAAACGCTGAAATTTTGCAGTATGCAAACATTGGTAGGAGGGCATTAGTATACTTTCCAATAACATCAGGTTAACAGTGTTGCCAATTTAAGATAAAATTCATATCATAGCTATAATATTCATTACTAAGGTACTACGGATGTGTATTACCTTGCCCATCTCATATCTGTTACTACTGTACTGGAAGCCTCCAAAGATTGGACGTTCGTAACACTGTAGTGTTCTTATTTTGTAACTCTGGGTAATTAATAGGGTATAATAAGTTTGCGTTTAACATGAAGATTTGAAATATGGAACAATCTGATGTGTTATTTGTAAACACAAATAAATAAAAATACCACTTTTGTTGGGTGACATCGCAGGTATTCTGATAATTTCGTCATGCCAATATTTGCTTCTTGGAAAATTTCACATTTCTATACATTAGTACGGAAGTTATAAATGTGTTTCAAGATAACTGCTATCACAAAAGCTGATAATTTGGAACTTATACAACTGATAACCTTTACGGATTTCGAGAAGAAAATGAGTACTACTTCTTTCAACACTGTACAGCTAGTCAGTTTTACATGAATGTAAAATTTTAGTTTGGCCTCTCTCAGAACCAAAAATTTCTTTCTCACTAATGTCCAGCCTTGCAATGCAATGGTGTGCGCCCCACTTTTACTCAAATTTTTAGAATCTAAACATTGCAATCAGTCATGTACACTCATATCAAGATATTACATATATAGACTCCGAGCAATCATGCTTATTTATTTAGCATTTGGTCTACTTACCTTCTTGGTCACTCATATAAAAGTGTCACTATAAACAGAGGAAAATTACTTTCTACTGACACTTTGTGATTGGTGTTTAATTATGAGACTATAGTTTAACGAAAAAAAAAGGTAGAGTGGATAGGATTGTAACAATTCAGTGTATTTTAACTATATGGTAAATGGAATGAATACAAAGAAAGTTTAAAAAGATATGCCGAGAAACAAGTTCATGTAGATCCAAATAGTAAAATCACACACACTCCCATAATGTATTAGAACAGTATCACTCAAGTTGCATTCATCTTTCTTCTCAAACGTACATTGATGAAAATGATAACATATTTCATGAGTTCTCCAGTCTTTACAGTTAATTCACAGATTTCAATTCCACATCGAATACTAACGTACTATTCGGAGGAATTACTGGTGGCGATCCCTGCTTTCCATACCTGCAAAAACAGTATACCAGTCAAATTCGTTTCACACACTTGATGCGAAAAACTATTCCCGTATATAGACGGAAGTCCTCCAACAACACTTAAAATACGTTTAAAAGGAAAGCCCAAATGGATTCTTCACGGGAAAGTCTTCAGAGTAATTTTAGGCTTCTCTACTCACCTACAAGGGGAGGAAACTACCTACAGACACTTATAATATGAATTTAAAAAAATACTTTCTGCCAGTGTTCAGGCATGTAGCCAAGGGGTGGAGGTGGAGGTCCGGACTCCCTCCTTCGAAATGAAAAAAAAAAAAAAAAAAAAAAATACGGATGAAAAACAAGAACTGGTGTTAAAAATAAAAAGCCACAGCACGCGTTTGGTTAATCTTTCTTATGAGGAACTTTGTGTGGAGGAAATTTCAAACTTTCGAAAACACAGTGCCGTTCTGTAATAGTGTGGACAATTTTTATAATTTTTCTGCAGTATCAAACATGTTACTTCAGAAACAGTTTTCTACTGCTCCTTTAACTTGTCATTTGAAGCAGACAGTAGTTGAAGAAATAATAGAAACAAAACGTTATTTGTAAAGAAAGTTATGTTAATATTTGACAACAGAGAAAGGAATGTAGATATTGTAAAATATTTTACAACACATTATTGGATATGTATTTTTTATAATAACTGACGTAATAATGAAAAGGAAATTGTTGTATTTGAATGAACAGAGAAAGGAACGTAGATATTGTAAAATCTTTTTTAATACTTATTTTATATTCTTTTACTCGAGTTTGTTACTAAAATACTTATTAACATACCCTCATTTTATTGTCCTAACAATATACGTTGCCAATAAAACAGTTTAGAATAATCGAGCCCCTGGTGATAACCATAGTATTTCATGTCACGGACTCCCCCCATTACAAAATCTTGGCTACGTGCCTGCAGCGTTTGTTGTAGAACTGAAAAATTAGCAGAAATGATTGTTTACTAAGATTCAGTCTATTGAACTACAACTTGTTTCGGATTAATCTTTCTGTGAACATTCAGGAACTTCATTTATTTTATGTACTGTATTGAAATATAGGAATCTACGTCCCTTTTTCAGTCTATCTTGGTCTTTTTAAACAGTTTTCTTGTGAATATCCTCCTTAATCATATTATATTAACAAATCAAAACTACAGAAACTTTTGTTTCTTTCGGTAATATATTACATTTCTGAACTATGAGATCAGGCAATCTATAAATAAATAAATAAATAAATAAATAATAATAATAATAAAAAAAAGATGTTTTTGCCCACGACATGGGGTTAGTGTCCCAAGGCTTAATGTCATTGGACAGCTAACAGCTGCAGCTAATGGATATGAAATGAAATGGGGGGGGGGGGGGGAATGAAGAAAAAAAAATTGAATTCTAATAATCAGATCTAACGTATTACGCCGTGAAAATGAACTTTCCGCAAAACTGCGCTATATATTACAATATTATTTCGATAAAGGTGCAAATGCTGCGTAAGTCCTTGAAGTTTTTGCTGTTTATGAGAAAGATATGTTATCAAAAGTACCAGTCAAATGATGGCTCAGTCACTTTCGTTCTGGAAATTTCGATGTTAAAGATACTTCTTGCAATGACCAACAACAGCAAAACTGAATATTTTGGCAAAATTCGAGCCAGACCTGCATGTAAGTAGTCATGGCTTCGCCAAGGACCTACACATACATCACCATACACTGTTAAATTATTTGGTGAAAGTTGAAGAGTGCCAAACTATAAGAAGAAGAGTTGCACATGAACCGATTCATAAAACATTTACTCGAATTTGTATCTGCGAATCTCTATTGAAACGTAAAGAACTCGAGCCATTTCTGAAGTGGCTGATAATGAGAGAAGCTGATAACCTGCAACAACAATGTTAAAAGGATCGTGGACGAAGCGGAGACTTTCCTCAGTCTGTGGCAAAGCCCACACAGACGTACAGGAAAGTTATGCTTTGGGTTTGGTACGATTGAAAGGGCACTGTGCATCACGAGCTTCTGCAGCAGAGCACAAGGGTAGACATGGAGCTGTACCATGGACAATTAGCGCTAATGCACCTAGCTATTCAATAGAAACTATCTGATTTGGCCAAATGAAAGGATGCAGGACACAAAAATTCTGGTCGGCAGGTTGCCATTGGCGACTAGAAATTCAGTAGGAATAGTTTCTGCCTAAATTCTCCGAGTTGTGCAGTTTGTTTCGCATGAAAATAATTGTCAGTGAGTGAGAGAAAACACAGAATGTGAA
Source organism: Thermobia domestica (assembly GCF_964235325.1). Taxonomy (NCBI): domain Eukaryota; kingdom Metazoa; phylum Arthropoda; class Insecta; order Zygentoma; family Lepismatidae; genus Thermobia; species Thermobia domestica. Next base: position 141,781,856 of record NC_137465.1, on the reverse strand, counting down.
GTCTTCCCAACGAACATGGAAAGTGAAGTTTTCCCAGCGTTGTAATTCGCCCCCTCTTTTTCCTACCCTCAGTCGAAATGGTTTGCCTCCTGCGTGATGTAATCTCTTTCTTTGTCAAACCAAAAGCGGTGCGGGGAGAGGGGGTGGGGGTACCTCTCATAACTTGTACGTGAGAGATACTGGCGACCATTATTTTTGGATTGGCAAGTGCGTCTGCTTTAGAATTTTGAGCCCTGAAGGATGTGATACACACACATCTTTACCGACCCGTCAAACTATCACTTGTTTTAGTCTCTGTGTAGAACTCCCTGAATGTGTTAAATTAATATATGGCTCCATAATGTTTTCAATTCATAATAAATGTATTCTCAATTTTGACCTACAAAGGCTCAATTCTTTTTAGACAATCTGATAGGTGGGAGTACGGCTAAGTTTTATAGAGCTATTTGTTCGTGTGTCCCTTTATATGTATAGAAACAAACGGTAATAGGTAGTAAGTTTATATATGTGATCAGAAAAATGGAAACACCTGAACGAAATTGCAACTTACCAGATTAATATGGTGTCAGGCCACCTTTCGCCTTCAGAACAGCCTTGATGCGAGTGGGATGGAGGCATAGAGGTCGTGAATGGTAGCAAGTGGAATTTTACACCATTCCTCGTGCAGGCCATCGGCCAGTTCTGTGAGAGAGGATTGAGGTGGAAATCGTCGCCGGAGTCGTGTTTCCAAGACGGACCACAGATGTTCAATTATGTTGAGATCTGGGGATTGGGCGGGCCAGTGGAGGTGTTGAACTTTATTCCGATGTTCCTCAAACCACGCTGCAACAACGCCAGCTGTGTGACTGGGTGCATTATCATCTTGGAAGATGGCGTCATTGTCCAGGAACAACATCCGGACCATAGGATGCAAGTGGTCTCCTAAAATTGCGACGTAATCGTTGGCAGTAATTCATCCGCTAAGTGTGACCACAGGACCCAATGGAAACCATGATATTGCGGCCTACAGCATCACCGAGCCGCCGCCATGTTTCACAGTTAGGCGGAGACACTGCAGATCATAAGCTTCTTTCGGGGTTCTCCACACAAACACGGCCCGTGGTTGGGAATAGGGTGAAGGATGATTCATCCGACCATATCACACGTTTCCAGTCCTCAACGGTCCAAGTTGCATGGTCGCGGCACCATTTGCGGCGTGCGAAAGCGTTATGGTCCCTGATGAGCGGTTTGGCCCGTACAACACGACCCCGTAAGTTCATGTCATGTAATTCGCGACGGACTGTGATTGTCGAAACAGGGTGGGGGAGGTGCTGATTGAGTTCCTCCGTCACTTGCTCCGCAGTGGCACGACGGTTCTGCGTGACAATGCGCTTTAATACCCGGCGTGACCTGTCCCTCATAATTTTCTTCCGCCCACTGTTCCGGTTCCCCGATGTGTTTTTCCCGTGTGTTGTGTAGGCCGTCATCACCTTCGACACTGTCCCACGCGACACCTAACACAGTAGCCACTGCCGTCACACTCACTCCACATAACCGCGCACCAACAATTTTCCCTCTTTGAAAATCTGAGAGGTCTCCCATTTTACACTACCTCCGTCTGCTGCAGCCACTGGACACTGCTGTTCCACTGCGCCTGACGCAGTATGGAGACCGACCTAACACACCACCACCAGCGGTCCGGCGCTGCGGGCGCCACGACACCACTGCCAACCCATACATCTGACGTGTTGCCAACTACAGGTGTTTCCATTTTTCTGATCACCATATATATATATATATATATATATATGGATTCAGCGTTGCAATGATCATTTCCGTCTTTATCCACCTACAACCTTTCGTTTCAAATTGGATTCCAATAGTTTGAAGTATATCGAAACTAATGTATAACAAATGTAGATTGTGTGTAGAAAGAGGTTTACATCTACCACCATTATTTGTTACCTTTGGTGTTCAGTAGCAATGAGTAAGTGCAGCATATTCAGCGATTCTGAACATGGTAAATCTAGTTTTTAGTCGAAACATCAAAGGAAGACATTAAAATTAAATGTAAGAAGTTACAATTACGATCAAAGACATTAACGTTGGCAAAACTTACGCCATATGTGGTGGGCATATTATCCTTCTCTTTCCTCCAACTTTCATGCCTGCAACTCCTATATCCCATCCCTTGATAACTTCATTGGCTCCTAATCGGAATTTGAAACCAGGACCTTGCTGGGTAGAGTCAAATTGTTTGTTGTTTTGCTTGAGTCTACCTACGTAATACACTGTTACCTGTAACAGTAAAGATTAATTAGAACAGGATTCTTTGGTAACTTTCTACAGTTGAAAAGAAACATAAACAAGAATGATCACTTATACAGTTATATTTCCGGAGGAAGGGAGTAATTGCTTAATAGCTATAATCCCATTGAAGATGACGCTATTGACACAGTCACTTTCTGCTATTTGTTCCTTAATTTGGCCTTAACGAACTTTATTTACTTTTAAATTCACTTCGAAAATTTTTCTCCTTAAACATTCTGTGCTTACAAATTTAAAATAGTGTCCTCCACATCCCGGCTAGCAGAATATCTGAATATAACAATATGATCTAGTTTCTTTAATATTGTAACACTTTTGGAAATTATACATATTCGTAATTATAAACGAATGCTTATTGGTGCTACAATGGGAACCCCCACCTTCATCAACGTGATTCAAACAGATGCTCGTGAGAAAAAAAAAAGCCACTCACGAAAGGAAAGTTATTACCATTTATACCTCATTATTATTATTATTTTATTAATAGTACACATTATATGTACTAAGTTTTACGATTGGCATTATAAAAACTTGCATGCGAAATCAGTAGTACTTCGTATTGTTCGGTTTCCAATATGCATTGCTTTTAATTATTCCCAGTTTTTCATTGTCATAAAGCTCCTAGATGCTTTTATAATTTTTTTTCCTTAGTCATGACTTTCTAAGCATTTGAAACCAAGGCTAAAGAACGCCCCGGAGAAAGCTAGTTCATCTGGATTTTGCTTTCGGGAACAAAAAGCATACAGTAGGTATTACGTCTGGCAAGGGTAGATAGGCCACATCGTAGCTTTCTTGGTATAAATAAATAAATAAATCAATCAATCAATAAATAAATCAATCAATCAATAAATAAATAAATCTATATATATATATATATATTTAAAAAAAACTGGTTTAACGTCCCTTATTACTCCCGAGGCTATACTAAGTAATATTTAGAATCTGGTAACTATGAATATGCTATACCAATATGAATACCTGCTACATTTTTGTTTTTAAGGATACTGGACGAGGGAGGAGCTATTAGTCGCAAATTTAATTTGTTCAAGTAACATTTTTTTTTTATTTCGTTTGTTTTCCCTAGAAGTATGCAGTTTAAAGCCAGCCGGTAGGAAAAGTATAAGTGTTAATATAGTATTTATTGGGAGTCGCCATGCATTTCACTTAGGGGAATAAGTTATCAAGCACATTTCTTTTAAGATGCCTATCATTTCATTGCGGGTGAAAAAGACAACAGACAACCGGTTAAATTATTCCAATCTATTTAGTACGTAAAAACTAATTTTGATTCCCATGTTACACACCGTTGTTTCCTATTACTAATTTTTAAGTTTATCTTTAATCAGATACCATATACACGTGGCCAGTGGCGTAGTCCGGGTCCGAACGTCAATGTTCAACATGTCCAAAGCTGCACCATTAATCATAAGCCAAACGAGACGAACAAAACGAAAAATCTGTCACAATCGAGGCTCTACTTGTCCCGTGACTGATCCGATGTTGCAAGATGCAGTTTTTCCGTGACGGAGGATCAGTCCAACACAACCCCCAACCTAGAGGACCGAAGGCTATTCTAGCATAATGTTGGAAGATGGGAGCGTTACTTTCCACACGCCGGTAATTAGCAACAAAGAAGATAAAGAACATACATTTTCACGAACAATCATTGGCTGAAACTGGATTTGGCATGAAATATGTCTGTTGGGTTAACACTGGGTAAGTTGAAGGGAAATGGAATGGCGACAAGGACTGATGGTAAAATGGATGGTTAGTCGGAAAGAATCTGGAAATGGATCTTAGCTTGACCCTGAGGGTATGTCCCGGACTTCAATACGGTACAATACAGTACTGTACAAAAAGTTTTAACTGAAACGGAAAAGCTGGAATTCTATTGTAATGTTATACGTAAGGATAGTGAAAAGACGTATTACAGATACTGGTTGAATAGAACATAATGATTATACAATTAAAAAAAAAAAAAAGTAAAAGTAAAATCAATGAAAATGTGAATGTCAGAAGAAAAGTTTAGTATGAAAGTGTAACGCAGATAGTAAATAAATAAAACCAATATACTAAACCAAAATAGTACAAATAATGAAAAAACTGAACACGAGAAAAGCCAAAACACGAAATAAAAGAGAAAGGAAAAAGATGGCAAAGGGATAAATGAACTCTGAAATTTTATTACAGTTTCTTTTGTAGGCATATATTCAAAGAAATTTACGAAAGTATGAGACTAGACTGTGGATCACCTTTATGCTGGATACAATTTTTCATGCTACGTTGGACAAATTCGGATACTATTACAGACATGCTGCTAGAATATTTTCACTCACGGAAGAAAATTTAAACATTAGAATCATGATATGTTACGTGAGTAGTACGATAAAGTTTTTGAAGTAAGATAACTGAATACAGTTTGAAATTCGCGTGCTCGCGAGAAAGAATACGTGCACGCTCCCTGCACTCGTTGCATTCAATCGAATGCCATTTGCTTTGCAGGAAGTGGTTAACATGCTGAAGAAAATCTGAAATTGGTATCATTTGTTTCTTGTAAGTAAACATGAGAACCGTTAATATTCATCGCCAAATAAGCAAGGTGTATGATAACAGAGCAAGGAATGAAAGTATGAAAGTAAGATTCGTTGAGGATAGTCCAAGAAAGGTTGGTAGATGTTCATGAAGAATCGTGCTATAGGGTAATGACATAACCATACGATTTGAAAGAATTTGATCATTCGCCACAACGCCCAGACCTTGTACTTAGCGACCACAACTTCTTTCTCCATCTTAAGACTTTCTGGGAATTACGAGTTTAGGCAGGAAGTGAAAACGACTGAATAATCTGCTATCATGATATATGATGGTATCCAAAACCTCGCTGTTCCTTACGATAACTGCCACGAAAATTACGCAGAAAAGAATTTTACATAAGTTCAGAATTTTAAAAATGCTCACGTATTTAATTTTTAATTGCAAAACTGACCTTATAACTCTAGTATGCTACTCGCTCAGCGAACGATTACTTCACAATATTAAGACCGTGTGCACACTGACCAGAACAGGGCAGCCAAGCAAAAATACAGTATGTTAAGCTATAACCAAGCCTTGTACTGCACATTCATCGGAGCATGTGCTAAACAAAGGCCAGGACATTCTCTCCGTCCCTCTTACATGGCTTAACTGTCTTGCTTGTAGTCACTTAAGACAGCCTTCGTAATTAACTTGATAGGAAAAAACACCTTCTTAAATACTTACAAATTTTCCATGTTTTGCTGCAGGTCCATTTCCAACCTGAACGTCCTCAATGCTAACACCACCTGCTAACGTCTTCTTTAGCGGAGTGTTTCCACCAGGAGTTTTTGGGCTGTCTGCATTAGGTGTTCCTGAAAGAAAAATAGGCATTGACCGTTTCATTAAAATATATATTAAGTGTCTGTTCCCATATTGTATGTAAGTTAAGTTTTTTGTGTTCAAGTGTTTCGCTTTTAATTGCAAAACGGACTTTAAAACGTAATCCTAGCATGTTTCCCGCTCAGTAAACTGTTATTTCACACTACCAAGTTGTCCCAGAAGTCCTGCACCATCAGCACATTGACTTGCATGAGGTAAAACTTTGGGAGGATAGGTGGCACAACCAGTGAAAACTGTTGGCAGGCATAGAGGACAGATTCTCGAAATCAAGTGTAGGCAAGTACTGCGTGTGTAGCGAGTGTTCCTGTAAAGTGAAGAAGGGCAACATGAGTGAGGACCAAATTGCAATTCGAGCTGTGCTACGATTTTTATGGAAAAATGACTAACTGTAAAAGCTGAGCGGAGGAAATTTGTCGTGTAGAGAACGTAGTAGTACTAGATCGATCGATTTTTTTTTTTTTTTTTTTTTTAAACTTCGGGTGATTTAAGCCTCGCGGACAAACCCCACAAGAGTATACTTCCGATGGACACTAACGGCCCTCTCCAAGATGTTACCTGTGTTAGCAAGAGTAGTTGGGGCGTCCAAATCGACAGTAAACCATCGACTGCATGACATGAATTACGTCAATAAACAGCCTCCACAAAGTCCCCATTAGCTGACAAAGGAGCAAGTCAAGCGCAGAGTGGAAATTTGTGGAGAAAAAAAAAAAAAAAAAACGCGTGATCTTCGTTCCTGGAGAAAAAACGCGTGATCTTCGTTTCTGGAGGAAAATTATGACAGGTGATGACAAGTAGGTGTTTGTGAAAAACCCTGACACACGTAAACAGTGGGTGAAAAAAAAGACAGGAAGCCCTCGCCGATGTGAAACGAGACAGATTTGGGAAAAAGCTCATGCCTGTGTTTGGTGGAATATTGACGGGATAATTTATTTTGAGTTTGTTCCCGACGGTCGTGCTATAACAGATGAACTGTATTACAGTGTGAACAATTACAGAGTGTATGCCATTCTGAACGAAAAATATTCGGCATTAACGAGGAGGAAGAGATTATTGCTGCAAATTGACAATGTTCCGAGTCATCGATTTCGAAGTGTGACCAACACCCTAGCTGAACTAGACGGGTTTGAGTTGTTACCTCATCCTGCCTATAGTCCAGGTGTTACACCCTCAGATTATGGTTTGTTTCACTTTCTCTCACATTTCTTGTGTGGTTGGCAATTCATAAGATGAGGTGTATGCTACCTGCCGCGAGTTCAATTCTAAACCTGCCACCTGGTATCGCTATCAGATTGAACTGTTGTCCCAAAGATGGGTGAAGGTTATCAAACATTAATGACCTGTACTTTGCTGAATAAAGGTTTGTCTTTGTTTATGATATGCGTGACATTTTCCTCCTAACTTTTGGGACAGCCTGGTATTAAGGCCAGCTTAATATCAGATGTATTAAATACAGGGTGTTAATGAATTATACTGACGAAGAGGTGATTCTTCACATCGAAATAAGAAAAAGGAGGTCATATTCGCCTGTAGGGAAGTACACATTTTCAGACCTAGGCCCGTCCAAAAGCGTGGGAAAGCTCAATTTCAACACGCGTTATTTTAAACAGAAGAAACCGTGCATGCGGCCCATATCAAAGGAAAATAATTCACATACGCCTTCCAAATATGCAGATTTCAGTAATATGCAATGGATTCTCTACAGGACACAATTGCCAGATATGCTCCCAACAGAGTTCTTAAGATATGCTCTGATTTCAAGGTGACTCCCAAGTACGTAAAAAGTAAGTCCTGTTTCGGCAGTAAGTCGGAATTTTCAGGGACTGCCAGCTCTATGGTTCCTCGTGTTCGGAAGAAGGCGTGCTGCGATGTGTCAGGATTTTTTTTTCTTCACGTTTTTGACTGCGTATACAGAGTCTTCCAAAAGTCCTGCAAAACAGTAAAAAACTAACTTTGAAAGTACTACTTACAATTTTATATTTTGTTTGTAATGTTTACTGGAAATGTTAAAAGTTTTGTTAGCAACAATGCGGATGTAAAGGTTGACATCATAACCGCAAATCATGTGACAAAGATGGCGTCTACTCAAGAGAAAGCGCAGTGTGTAGTGTGGTTTTATAAGTTAAAACCTCGTGTTTTCGTGGGAAGAAAATTCCGACAAAAATATCAGAAACAACCACCTGCAGGTTCAAGTAACAAGAGATGGTACGATAAGTTCCGAGCTACCGGAAGTGTCTTGGACTTGCCTCGTAGCGGAAGGCCATCAACCAGTGTTGATGTGATTCAGTCCGTGCAGGAAAGCGTGTTGCGAAGTCCAAAGAAATCGTTGAAACGCAGATCCTTGCAGCAGCGAGTGCCAATGACAACGCTATACAATATCGTTCGTAAGAATAAAGAGCCTTACAAGTTGAAACTTGTACAGGAATTGACGGAAGAAGACTGTGACATAAGAAGTGTTTTGTGAAATGATGCTTACACGGTTGAACAGTGATCCAGGGCTTCTTTCAAAGTTAATGTTCTCAGATGAATCCACTTTTCATGTGTCTGGTAAGGTAAACCGACACTATTATAAAATCTGGGGAATTGAGAATCCACACGAATTTGAGACATATGTTCGTGATTCTCCAAAGTTAAATGTCTGGTGTGCCCTTTCAATGAACGTCGAAATGCCATTCTTGGATTCCCGAAAAGACTTCAGCAATGTTTGGACGTAAACGGTGCTCAGTTGGAGATTTGGCGTTGAAAAAAAAATGCTTGGAAACAAAATTTCAGACTTTCTTACAAGTCCACTAAGTTTTGTACAAAAAAAATAAATGATACAAAGTTACAGATTTTTACTTTTTTGCAGGACTTTTGGAATACCCAGTATATGACTTTCTTAATATGATCCGTCATTCCACGGTTTCTCGAATTAGAAAAGCTAAATTTCAACCACGCACTATTTCGAAGATTTTGGACAGTCCTAGCTCTGAAACTATGCACTTTTCCCCACAGATCCATGTTAATATTTTCTCTTATTTTGATGTGAGGTATCATCTCAGTGTCGTTATAGTTCATTAACAACCTATATACAGAGTGGGTCATTTACCCTGACACACTCTTGTAACCTTTATAGTGATTGACAAAAAAACGCTGAAATTTTCTACCAGGCAAACATCGGCAAAGAAACATTTTTCGGCATACTTTGTGATAAAGTTAATTCTGTTTCCAACCCAATAGTTCTTACTATTATTATTATTATTATTGACTTAAAGATTTATCGTGCTATAAATGATGCTAGTGATTGTACTAACAAGTAGACCTCACCACTTCGCCGTTGCGTTAGCAAAAGAAAACAACTACTGTCCTAGAATAGGGTTGAATATAAGATATTGACAAAAATTTTAGCTGCTAATGAGCACTAGAAATATGGGAAAACGAAATAGAAACACGAATGTGGGAAAGCCATCTACAATATAATTTGATAGTTGCAAGACTGATATTTTTTCGAAATAGATGGAGGAACAATAGTTATGACTTCAACTATGTAAATCGAGTTAGGAGGGATGTTTTTATGGCATTCCAGATCATGGCCGCCATCTTGAAATCCGCCATATTGAATCGACGTCAACTTTTTCAAATGGAAAGAGGGCCATGTGAGGTATCAAACAACAATGATTTTTTCCACCCAATCTCACACACTAATTAGTTTGTCCATATCTAGAACGGTTTACAACTTACAGTTCTTTCAATGTGGAAAAATTCGTTGTTTGTAGCAGATAACAGATAACTATAGTGACAATGAATATAGCTCCATAGATAGCATTCTTACTGGAGAAAATTACGGCAATGCAAGAAATGAAAGTCCTCAGCATTCATAAAATGGTCAACACAGAATTTTGCAGAGTACCATGAGCACCTAATAAAAAATGAAGCATCAGAAATATCACAAAAGTTAATGCCGGGAATATTAAAAGCGTGCTTCTTCGGCACTTCGAACCATTCGATCGCTCATCGATATATACGGTTTACAAAATGCTTATTGAATCATTCCTGTGAAGCGAGGAGACTGAAATTGATTGTACACAAGGGAATGCAGAGTGACAGTATCTCTGTCATCTCTAGAATATCCAGAGTTTATTCCATTTCGAATTCCAATTCTTCATCCGCTAGGAATCTAATTATGTCATCTGCGATTACTCTTTCCTGTTCTGATATATTTGTTGCATTGTGCTTGAACTGTAATGTCTGTAACTGCTGCAGGAGGTACTACCATGAGCAAAATAAATGACGCGTCTCTTTATTTTGAAGTTTTTTGAAAATATCTCAGTTTTCTTTATATGTTCGAAATTTCGGAAGGTTTCCCCAGCAGGACAGGTTAATAACAAACCCGTTTTTAATATTTGTGTTAGATATTAGCTTAAAATAAAGAAATTAGAAGCAAAAAACATTAAATCGACAGAAATCTCGAGAATTACCAACTCTGCTAAAGTGGGAAATTTTCAAGAACACGAGGGAATTCTGCATTTCAACACGAAGCAGCGACATCTATGTCATTGAGAGAAATGTGGATTAAATCTACAAACTAAACTTTTAACGAATATTCCTAGTATGTCTTATTATATGCATTATCTGCAAACTCCAAATATATGAATATATGCTAAGTATTAACATAAAGATAGAGCAAATAGTGGAAATTATCTATGGAAAAGGACGAATTGGTAGGACGATCGTAATGAAATATCGTCTTTACCGGAATAGGCTCAGTTCACGTTAAAAAACAAATAGCTCAGTTAGTTAAAGCAACGAGTCTGTATGCTGAAGGTAGCGGGTTCTATCCCATGGAAGTGCCGTTGTCATTTTTATCTCTACACTACGGTTATTTTATTTATTTTTTTATGTGGGAAAGAATTAAATTGTAACGTATGTGTAAAACTCATGACGATACCAAAAAAAGAAAAAATGCCGTTGTCGCACTTGCATTAGCGTCCCTAATTTTGTTTGCAAACAGTTTGGTAATCATTTCTCCTGTGCTCACTGCTCACCATATGCTCGCTGGCGCATAACGAATGTTTCCCAGTAAATGTTAATTCTAATTTGGAGAATTTTATAAAGCTTCCCAATATTTCTCACTAGATAGTCTTCTATCTACGTGTTTGGATATTTTGATAACAGATGTCCCTATTAAATGTTTAATTTTCCCTAGATGTTTAATTACGGAAAAGTTTTACAATGTATTTGTATTGAATTGAAATTGTTTTGAATTTACTACATAAGGTAAGTAGACCGAAGGAGGAGAACTCAAGTAATTGATATTCTACGTAAAAGCAACCTATTGTAGAATGATGATGCTTCTTACCTTCAGCACATAATCTTTACGTTAGAGAGTCACAGAGAAAAATCCTGGTTTTTCCTCCTCTATGACCACCCATCTTAAAGCTCTACCTATAATGATTCGTGTCACATAATTTCGGCTCTCCAAAGACATTCAAATAATAATAATAATAATAATAATAATAATAATAATAATAATAATAATAATCCTGAATATGCCATCCTTACATAATGTAAGGATATCTTAGTTTCCTAGTTTAAATCTTAAATATCTTAGTTTAAAATGCTTTCTTTAGTACTTATTTGAGCAACCATGTAGGAGGGGTACGACTTTTTATTTTGCCCCTCTCATTTCAGTACCCTTCCAACAGAAAGTAATTTTTGATAAGCAGGACAGACAAAATGAATAAGAAATATATTTACAGCATCCTCTCCCCTTTCTTGATTGGAATATCACGTAATATTTTTTATTCTACGAAAGATGGCCCTGTGCGGTTAGGGGTAGGTAACTAAAAAAATACCTAATATATAGCGCTCCTTGATTGTAATATTACCGCTTCTTTATTTGTACGAGGGAGCCCCTACACAATCAAGGGTGACAAAAAGAATAGGAAGAGTGTCTATTGATTCCAGTGGTGGATCCAGCACGAACTCCTGGGGGAGGGGAGTTGAAGTGAAACATTCTTTTGATGATGTGAAGCTGTCACAAATTACCACTTAACTAAACTAAACAATAGTAGGCGGAACCGAAACCCAGTCAGTTTAAATTGATGTAAAAGTTTAATTTTTGGCTTCATATTAAAGTTTTGGTTTCAAATGAGAATTTCAGTCCAAGTGGTCAATGATCAAATCTCGTGGGGCTCTTCAGTGTAGGCTAATATGAGAAAAGGCAAAATTATTAACATGTTTATAGCTTTCGAATTTTTCGTCTATTTTAAAGAAATATTTTGCTTCGTATTAAAGTGTTGGTTCCAAATGACAAATTCAGTCCGAGATCTCCGGGGGGGGGGGGGCTCTTCAGTATAGGGGGCTACGGCTCCCTTATGGGAAAAGGCAAAAATATGAAAATGCTTATAACTTCCGAATTTTCCGTCTATTTTAAAGAAATTATTAGCTTCATATTAAAGTCTTGGCTTCAAATGACAATTTCAGTCCGTGTGGACAATGATCAAATCTCGGAGGGCTCTTCGGTGTAGGGGTTTCGGCTTCTTTATGGGACAAGATTCACGTAGTTGATATTGCAAAATTGTTTTGTATATATAAGTGGAAACTTGCACCATTTGGTTAATTTTACCTCTTATGTTTTGCAGATTCATATTCCAAGCAATAGTTACTTCGCAGAACTAAAAGAAGACACTTACTATAATAGTTTCATTAAAATGAAATGTCTTTTATGAGAAGTTCTCATGGAGCCGACGAACGAATAGGCACCCAAACGTTGGTTGAGTCGTACGGTTGAAACTCGTTAAGCTCGCTTCAATTATTATTATTATTATTATTATTGTTATTATTATTATTATTATTAATAATAATAATAATAATAATAATAATAATAATAATAAAGCATTGCAGGGACCTTTGGTGCAGGGGGTCCGTGGCTCGATTCCACTTCGTGCCAAGTGAAATTTGAGGAATACCGTGTGCATGGGTATGTGTTTTCTTGAGATTTTCCATTTTCCTCCCACTTTCTTCATTTCACCATTTCATTCATCATCATTCTCCCTTAGCGTAGGTGCATAATCGTCCAACGTTAAACTAGATATTGCAATTTCAATAATAATAATAATAAAAATTAATTCAACTGAAAGGACTGTAATTTATGTGGACAGCAATTATCATAAATATGCAACCATTATAAAAACAATGCTTTGAGTAGAAAGATAATCCTTTCCAAGTGTTAACGAATGCGCACGAGATAAGACATGTCTCGAGAAAGAGACAAGACGCGCTTTGTGACATCCAAGATAATACGAGGCAAATGTTTTGGACACGAGATAGCTTGTAAAATGTCTCGTCTTGTCTGGAATGTCTCGAAAACAAAAGTCTAAGTTTTAGAATTATTTTTCAAGATCTATTCTCTCAGAAGTAGTTCTCTGCCTTAAAATTAATAACGACATTTGTGATTTAAAAAAAGATAAACAATGCCTAAAGTTAATAGTTAACTTTTCGAAAAGAAGCTTCATTAAGGGTGAACCTGAAAGATGTCCACAAACTTCGGGAGGTGATTCGTGACATCAAAAGGAGACAAATGGTCCTCTTGCAGTTTTCGAATTCAGCTTCGTTGTCGAGATACAGGGTTGCCAACTGGTCGTGTTTGAGAAACTCACTGAGAATAAATTCAAGTCCAAGAATAAACTACTACTCATATATTTTTCAGGTCAATTGACTTATACCATGTTGTAAGGTCAAATATTTATTTATGAAGTGTGTACAAAATTCGCCATGGTCTTTTCTGAGAAAATCGTCGAGAAAAAGTCACCTCCAAGAATAAACTACCCCTTGTAAATTTTTCTAAGAGAAATATCTGATACTGCAATATAGGGTTGTTAATTAAATATTGATTAATGAAAAATAAACAAAATTGTTAAAAATTTTTTTGAGAAAATAGCGTTTTTCGATTTTCGGCTGTTTGTAAACCACACTTATTTTAGGTGGTAGGAAAAAATGGAAAAGCTCCTGTAAGAATACTAAGTAAACCCTAAGTTTAATATTTGGTGTAGATAAGTTGAACGGTATGGCCTCTAGGCGAGTGCATATAAAAGTGTGCCGAACGGACGGACCGGAAGGACGGGTGTCGAAAAGTCACATTTTCGGTATGTAGACGCCATTGGCGTCTCTGACATGTAAAATTTGGGGGGGACATCAAAGGAAATGATCTAACTGCTAGTATCTCAGCGGAATTTTAGATTATGTCACTTCAAAATATTGGGGGGGACACGTCCCCCCGTCCCCCCGCCAGAGACGCCCATGGTAGACGCCATGAAACATGTAAATCCGTTGAAATCTGAATTTGATATTATTATTTAACGAATATATTGAAAATTGTCAGAGACACGTATGCAGTAATTTATTTCGGGAGGGGTCCGACTTCAATATTAGGATAAATTATAATAAAATTTTAAAAGATAATCCCCAAAATTAGGCTAAATTTACAGAAGAGTTGGGGTTTCAGAGGGGTCCGGACCCCCTGGACCCACCCCTAAATGCGTTCTTGTTTGTCAGTAACATTTCCTCATTTTGAAACCCTCAAAAACTTCGGATAGACTATATAAAGGAAAACGAGTTATTTTCGATAAAATATCACTTCAAGGAGACGCGTCAGTTTTATTGCACAGTGTGGTATCCCACGTTCACAATGTCAAGAATTTCTTTCCTCTGATTCTCTGTCATTGTGCTCTATCGAAAGGTTAGGTTTGTAACATATTACTCCTACGAACAAGTATGATTGGCAGATAGGAATACTGAACACAACTCCAGAGAAATGCATGCTGGAACTTACGTTTATAGCTACGCTTTGGTGATTTGCCCTCAAGGTCAATTGAGTGGTAATTCAGTTCCGTCTCTGTTCTTAAGCCATGTTCGTATTACTTCGAACAGTTTTGATAATGAAAAGCATGCCTCTTAATATAACAGACTTCTTTCGCGTAAGAAATCGAAACTCAGTTGGTCAGAGCAACTAGTCTGTAAGAATTAGGTTGTTAGTTAGTTAGGAGCCCAGTACGAGTAAGGGTTTTTATTACTATTGTTTTTATCTTTTTTATGTGAGGAAAAATCAAATTGTGACGTCGCGATATCAAATGAATTTGATTAGGTAGCTTTGTCTTAGCTAAACTTTAAACATCAGTAACCGTCGAAATTATTTCACTAACCGATCACTTACTGAACATTTCAAACACGTCAAACCAGTGGCATAACATGAAGGTTAACCTCTCCTCCGCAATCCTTAGTTATGCGTCCGTACTTTCAAGGGCGGACTAAGGGCCGGGCGACTGCCCGGGGCGCCAGAGAAAGAGAGGCACCAAAACGAGCCTCAAAAAGTAAATTTTATAATGTGCTTTCTACTGACGTTTTTGGTTTATATTCTTGTAAAGTAGTGGCAATTATATGATCTTTTTCTATTTCACTATGGAAGAAGAGAGTTTCATAGTACTAAGGGGGCTGTATCGAAAAATTGAGAGATGGCATGTAGAATAAAGTGTGCCGGGAATTAAGTATTGTTTGTTTGTTTGCTTGAGTTTAGCGTTCCACGGTTATGCCTTAATGGGCAAGGGAGATGTGGATACTAATTATAGTGGAATCCGAACCACTTTTATCGTTCAACAGTAATCCACCGGGAATTGGACCCGGTACCACAGAACGCAGGCGTGCTAGCCACTAGACCAGGGGGTGGAGTTGGTATTGTTTATAGCAGGCCATATTCTTTGTGAAGTTTTCCTAGGTAATGGATTTCTTTTTGAAAATGGGTTTAAAACAGGGGCGTCATTTAGGGAGGGCAGGGAGGGGCATTTGACCCCCTGAGTTTGAGATGTATATAGATTTTATCATTAGAATAGTAGTAAATCAGTGAAAAACGCGAAATTTTACTTATATCAAGAGGTCTTGCCCCCCCCCCCCCCCAAAGCAAAATCTGAAATGACGCTCCTGGCTTAAACTATTAAAAACACTATGATAAAATGTAAAATATAGGGGAAGGGCGCCAAAAAGTCACTTTGCCCGTGTGAAAATTTGGCCTGCTCCGCCCCTGCGTACTTTCTGTATATTTTTTGGCCTTGCAGCTTGTGCGGTCCCCACGCCACATTGTTGCGGGGGCGCTATTTACGCCTACCCTTCGAACGTAATTCAATAACTGTTTAAGAAATTTTACCATCAGCGTGGAAACGGGAATATATTTTTCTAATAGTCCCATAGAACTTTCACTCAGAACGCCAAATGCAATTTTTCAGAGTGGGCTCTGGCTAAGTAGAAGGAAGATCTGTTTCCTAAGTATTCTTTCCCAAATAAAAAATAAATAAAATAACCTTAGTGATAAAAATGACAACAGTACTTCCACGGGATTCGAACCGTCTACCTTCGGTATACAAACTCGTTGCTTTATCTAACTGAGCTATTTGCTTTCTTACGTAAGCTGAACTTGTTCTACAGTAAAGACGATTTTTCATTACGATTGGGCTAACAATTCGTTTTTTTCCATAGGTAATTTCCACTATTTGCACTATCTATACGTTAATACTTAGCATAGATTCATATATTTGGAGTTCGCTGATAATGCATAGAATAAGACATACTAGAAATATTTCGTTAAAATTTTCGTTTGTAGATCTAATCCACGCTTTTCTCAATGACATAGATGTCGCTGCTTCGTGTTGAACTGCAGAATTCCCTCGCGTTCTTGAAAATTTCCCACTTTAGCAGAGTTGGTAATTCTCGAGATTTCTGTCGATTTAATGTTTTTTGCTTCTAATTTCTTTATTTTAAGCTAATATCTAACACAAATATTAAAAACGGGTTTGTTATTAACCTGTCCTGCTGGGGAAACCTTCCGAAATTTCGAACATAAAGAAAACGGAGATATTTTCAAAAAACTTCAAAATAAAGAGACGCGTCATTTATTTTGCTCATAGTAGTACATACCAATGTTTTCCTTATTTAACGCCATGGTGTGTCTTTTTTAGTCCATAATTGTTGCCTGCACACACTCTCCCTAACACACACACGTACGCACCTCACAGAATTACAGGCTTAATGCAATAAACGAAATAACTATTTCTCAAGCACTTCCAAGTTCACGGGTAGAACTCTCAGTGAGAATAATATATTTCCTGCACTTGTCTCCTTACAAAGAGTTTGTCGCTGTAGAATGGTACACGATGCATGTAAGCTTCTACATTATACCGTAGCTGCTACGACCAGGAATGCCATTGGCAACCAATATTGCTATTCTCTTCATCGTGCTGCCCCAACTGCTTATAGTTTCAGTTTGAATCTACAAACGCACACACGAAGTGGCGAGATCAGAACCACTTTATGAATGTTGAGGACTTTCATTTCTTGCATTGCCGTAAGTTTGTTCTGTAAGAATGCTGTCTCTGGAGCTATGTTCATTGCCACTGTAGTTATCTGTTATGTGCTACAAACAACGAATTTTTCCACATTGAAAGAACTGTAAGTTGTAAACCGTTCTAGATATGGACAAACTAATTAGTGTATGAGATTGGGTGGAAAAAATCATTGTTGTTTGATACCTCACATGGCCCTCTTTCCATTTGAAAAAGTTGACGTCGATCCAATATGGCGGATTTCAAGATGGCGGCCATGATCTGGAATGCCATAAAAACATCCCTCCTAACTTGATTTACTTAGTTGAAGTCGTAACTTTTGTTCCTCCATCTATTTCGAAAAACTATCGGTCTTGCAACTATCAAATTATATTGTAGATGGCTTTCCCACATTCGTGTTTCTATTTCGTTTTCCCATATTTCTAGTGCTCATTAGCAGCTAAAGTTTTTGTCAATATCTTATATTCAACCCTACTCTAGGACAGTAGTTGTTTCGTTTTGCTAACGCAACGGCGAAGTGGTGAGGTCTACTTGTAAATTACAAGATGATAATATCATTGTTAATTGGTCAAAGACTAACGCTTCACCTTTGAATTTTAAGAAAACATGCTTGGTATTTTTTACCTTAAAAACAAATCCTGTTTATTGTAACTACGTGGTCGAAAATGTCTTGGTTAAAAAGCTTGTTCCTATAAAAGATCTAAGTTTTACTTTTGATGCCAAATTGTTATTAAATACGAGGGTCACTACGAAAGTTTTGAGACACGCATTGTTGTGGCACAGAATTTGAATTCCAACAATTGCGTTCGGTAGTGGTATCCAGAGCGAAGAAGCGAAGTAAGTTTGAACTCGCCTCGCTTATCGGCGTGGCCGTATCACCTTCACTTGTTTGTTGATGTGAGCAGTATTCGGCTGCCTAGAATGGAGCTCGAAAGGGAACATTTTCGGGCAATGATCCTTTACGATTTCAAAAGTGGTTTGAACGAGACACAAAGCCTTGACCGTTTGCAGGGGGCATTTGGGGACCTTGCTCCTTTCCGTGCTACAATTTTTCGGTGGTTTGGTGAATTCAGAAGAGGACGGACATCGCTTAAAGATGAAGAGAGAGCTGGACGTCCGGCAACAGCTGTGTCAGATGAAAACATTGCCGCTGTGGAACAAATGATTCGAGAAAATCCTCGAACAATTTTCAAGGACATTGAATCTACAGTGAACATTGGATCGCCAGCAGTAAAAAATTCTTCATGATCATCTTCGGCTCAAGAAGGTTTCATCTCGTTGGGTGCCTCGCACCTTGAACAGCAAAGCGCATGCGTGTGGAATGGTGTGAAGAAATGCTTGCAAGATTTGATGGAGGCAATTCTCGACGTGTCTCTGACATTGTTACTGGTGATGAGACTTGGATCTATCAATTTGACCCTGAAAATAAACGCAAGTCTACAGTTTGGATCTTTCCAGACGAAAATCCACCCACGAAAGTGAAGCGATCACAAAGTGTGGAGAAGAAGATGGTCGCAACTTTCTTCTCCAAATTGGCCATGTTGCAACTGTTCCACTTGAAGAACAAACGACTGTTACTGCTCAGTGGTACACCACTGTTTGCCTAACAAAACTGTTCCAGAAGCTTCGGGAACGGCGTTCAAGTACTGGATTGCGTGGGATCCTGCTTCATCATGACAACGCGTCCACACACACGGCCAACATCACAATTCAGTTTTTAGAATCTACGGAGGTCAAAAACTTATGACTCATTCGCCGTATAGCCCTGACCTGGAACCGGTTTTTTTTTTTTTTTTTTTTTTTTTTTTTTTTTTTTTTTTTGTTCCCCAGGATCAAAGATCGCATGCGTGGGAAGAAATTTTGCAGCCCTGAAGAAGATTTAGTGGCTTACGAGAATGAACTTTCAACACTTGAAGAAAAAGACTGGCAACACTGCTTCCAAAAATGGTTTTCGAGGATGCAAAAGTGTGTACAGTGTAATGGTGAATACTTTGAGAAAATGTAAGTGTTAAATTGATTTTAAGTATGTAAGTTATTTCACATCTCAAAACTTTCGTAGTGACCCTCAAACATTTGGAAAATATAGTTTCCAGAGCGAGAAGAAATCTAGGAATCACAAAATGGATCTCTAGAGACGACTTCTTTTTAAAAACTTGTTTAATTCTATATTACGCAAATGTTAGAAGTCAACTTGAATACTGCACCAGTATTGAACAAAGGAACCCAATATTTTCAAAGGGATAGAGAAGTAGTATAAAACTTGTTTCTTTCATGGTTAAAATGGAAATTTAAATTTCTATCAGGAAAAACTCATGATGAAATTAGGTACCATCTTGGCCTATTAAAATTATCTGAAAGAAGAACTTTATTTGACATTAAACTGCTTCATAATATTTTGTCTGGTAGGTTACCACTGATTGAGAACGTTAGTCTTGGTGTTCCTAACATGGCTAGAAGAAACATTTTCAAATATAACCCGATTTTTAGTGATGCGTCTATATATAAATGTTAAATGCAATCAACTATTTGCATTCATTGATCTTTTTATACCTGATTTTCCTTCTATCCAAAGAAAATTTACGACTTATCACAATCTTTTTATTTTCATAATCACAATTTCATCACTGTTTGTGCATGCCTTTTGCTCTGTTTTCTTTTTTATAATTTGATTGTAATTTTAGTTGTGTTTAAGTAATATGTGTTTGCTGCTATTGTATGTATTCTATCTTTTCTCTACTTAATATTATTGTATGTATAATTGTTTTATTGTTTATGTACTGTACTTGGAATTGTAAATGAACTATTAGTCTGTAATTTCCAATAATAATAATAATAATAATAATAATAATAATAATAATAATAATAATAATAATAATAATATTTTTAAATGGCACATCAGGTTACTAAAATACCACATTTGTCATACAGCGTTGCAAACTAAGAACGCTACAGTATCACGAACATCCAAATTTTGATAGCCTTTACAGCAGTAGTCACGCAAATACAACAGACGGGGCAATTCACATCTAAGGTACTGTACAGTTAATACGATGATTGTGGTATGACGAATTTCGAATAAAAGGAATTCACAAGGGATTGAAAATTGACTTTTTCAAAATACTATTTAAAGAACCTGCTTAGATAAGTACCTCATCCCATTGCATAGATGGTTTTGTAGATGTGAAATCACAATGGCAATTTTACATTTAAAGTTGTTCTGGAGATAAGGTTAAAAATGTTAAGTTTGCAACACTGCTTAAAATTATGCCTAAAATTCCGAGAACTTATTGCAATTACATCTACCAAAACTTATTATTGTAACTTTAGAGAAGGACAGTAAACCAAATGCTTTTATAGAAAGTTCTCACAAATACGCTATTTTAAGGAATACCAAGGACATCAAATTTTATTTTTCTTTCATATCTCCAGAGTGGTTTCAGTTATCAAATTGCTGTAAACGGCATTATGATCTTTATGTTTTTGAAAACCATGTATGTAATTCGATGTGGTATTTATCTAATAGCTTTTTCGAAATACAGTGAAGTTTCTTGAAAAACTATAATTTCTCAATTTCTGTAACTTCGTTTCTATTTATTTGAAACACGTCATATGATGATTGTAGTAATCAACATTAAGGCATTTTTGATGTGCGTTAACCCTATCCATCTGACTTTCGTTATTACTGTTGTAGAGCTTTCCAAAATTTGATTGTTTCTCGATGTTTGCCATATCGTAGCGTCCTTAGTTTGTAACACCGTATGACAAATATGGTGTGTGTTTTTCGTTTACATGTAGATTTGAAGTGTGTAATAACCTGACGTAATGCCATTTGAAAAAAAAAAAAAATGGCTGGCAACACTGTTAGCCTTGTGGTATCAAAGCTTATACTAGACAATGTCCCCTTGCCAATATTTGGTTAGTACAAATTTCAGCTGTGTTTGTCAATTAGCTTAAAAAAGTTAAAGGATGGCAAAATACACTGACACACTGGAGGCAATACAGAAAAAAAAAAGAATGTCTAATGAACATGGGCAGAAAGCAGCAGTTTTCACGTGAGAGAACTTGCAAAACTGGTTGATATAATGCTGAATATCTCATGAATGTGGAAAGGTGTTCTTACAGACAGATAAGTCTATGCTTAATACTCGCCATCTGTGGTGATTCCAATTGTGCGTCGACCGCCCCACTTCAATCTGTACGTCTTTGGAATTTGTCGGGCACGACGATGTATAACCTAACAGCGATATATTTGCGCATTCAGGAGATATTCGGATTATTTCAGTTTCTTTGCAGATTTTTTCAACGCCTCTAACGTGAAAACTCTGCCGATCTCGTCCCGTGTTCATTAGACATTTTGTTTAGTCTCACGTCTACTATAAACTGCCGACTATCCGGTTTAATGTTGCGAAAGGAAGGCCAGATAATAATAATAATAATAATAATAATAATAATAATAATAATAATAATAAACAGAATATGCCGGAGTTCTTTAATTACTCATTTCTGGTCCCTCCCATACCATTAAAAGCACACTTTTTATACCAAAACCCGCTGTTGCTCATATTTTCTGACCTCTCAGTACAAGCTAGTACTTTCCTCAACATTTGTTATGTACTATGATATAAGAATAAAAAAATGCATACATTTTAAAATAAATTTTATCATGTCTAACTTAATTCCAGAAAACAAATTAGATAATGTACATTGCACATACATACAATTTTAAATAAATAAATAAAAAGAGTAAAACGTTGCTTAATTTTTAAAGGCAGCATTGTAAATGGGAATATTCAGACGCTCTTTTCTGAAAATTGGCCTACATATATAGTATATCCGTACAAGATTCCCGTTATGAAGGAACTCATCACCATAAGCAGTGGGAACTTATGTTCGTTCGTTGGGCTGGGGGTAAGCGACGCTTTTAAGTAATATTTATGTGCTTTTTGATTCAAGTAAATCCGCGATTGCTTCATGAAAATCATATCCGAGCATTATTAGTGTGGGTAGCAGTTTCAAATCAGTCTGATTGAACCTTTCTTCTTCGAAGAAACAGTACACAATCAGAGGTACTTGACTGTCACACAGTAGCTGTTTCATAGTTGTATGTCACTACTCTGCCTGTCAACACACAGTGCTTTATGGAAGATTGTACAAGACCGCACGCTGACAAAATTTTATTTGATTTTTTACACAAAATTTTAACTGGTTATTTCAGGTCTGTTTCATAGAATACCATTCTGGTTCCCACACAATCTAGATCTTAACCTATGTAACTATTTCCTGTGGGGTTACCTCCCTTTTTTTATTATTATTATTATTATTATTATTATTATTCCCCAAAATTTGATGAAACTGAAGACTTAATGTTCAGGTGTGCGATAAAATTACGAAAAATCTGTGTCATCGGGCAATCAGTAACGTCTATATTCGCTTAAATGAATTTTAAAATCAAATTGGCGGCAATAGTGATCATCTGCACTAAAACATTTCTCCACAGTGTACTCTTTCATTTGATACTAGTTCCATTGCAATATTCTAATAAAAGTTATCAAAAAAAGAAAAAAGTGTGAATAATTTCGTGCGATATTCTGTACTTTTACGAAAGCCATTAGAATTCTAACCCTTTAAGCTTAGTCTTGCTCACGCTTACGTAATGGAAGTTAAAAAAAAGGGGGGAGGGAGAAAAATAATTACCTGGGTTTTGTGTTCCATCGAGAGACTTTTTCTTATTTTTCTTCTTCTTGCTAGACTGGTCATTTGGAGTTCCCTGCAACAAAGACACGTGAATTGAAAACCAAAATTCTGCTTGTTTGGAAAAGACACGAATTTTTTAATAATGATTTAAATTCTTAACAATACCTCTGAGACTTATAAGCACTATACAGAAATCACATTAGGACTGTACTTGTGTGTTAATTACACAAATCTATACTTAAATATGTCAAATCCTCCAGACTTCAAAAGAAAAAAGGAAACTTACCTTTTCCGGCGATTTTCCAATTTGGTTGGGTGTTTTGTTGTTTTGATTAGGGGTCTTCACTTGATTTGGAGTTTTCTGCTGCTGGTTAGGGGATTTTCCTCCTTTCGGTGTTTGACCCTTTTGGTTCTGCAATTGCTTATTCTGTTTCTCTTTTTTATTTGAAGGTGGAGTCTGAAGTTCCTTCTTCATCTTTGTCGGAGACTTGGACATGTCCATATCCTCGTCGCCTAAACAATAAGTATTGTTAAGTTGTTTAGTTTAAAAAGCACACAATTAACGAAAACGGAATTTCAACCATAAAGAAATTATTTCCATAATGTGACTGACAAAGTGGTGCTGCTTCCTTAATTAAATTTCTCTCAGTAACTCAAAAGATATAAATAAATTTCCCACTTATGTAACAATGGATTTATCCTAAAATTCATTGTACTGTGGGTACTACATATATACGTCTCTATGTTATAAGTAGCTAGCGTGAAATATACATCATGATTAACACATTAAGTAACCATTCAACTTGCACGAAATTACTACCAAATATGTCTTTCATTGGTGCAATTCATTAATAAAGAAGCAATGCACTTTCGAGTAGGTAAATTCACAACTATAACCTAGTTTTATTTCATCTTGATCGCTAATTTGCGAAGTGGACGTATTTAATATTACAAGAGTTATTATTTCAGAATATTCGAGTTACAATAATATGGAACTCAAAATCGAACGCCTCTTACTAACGAAACAATTTGTTTTTACTTTCAACAGCAGTCTAGAATCCAAAATAACAGACGCGGATATGAGAGCCTATGTGGGAATCAAATATGACGGAACTAAAGTCGCCGAACAAGCCATGGCCCTAAAGGCTGTAGGATGTGATGTCAGAAAGTGTAGTTTTAAGAAAAACTGAAATGACAGATTGAGTTCAGAATTTACATCAAGTTTCATACCTTCAGATACCCCTTTCCCCTAACACGAAACAATACGTCCGAGTTACCATGATTAGCAGCGTCGAGATTTCAAGAACAAACGAGAGAAAGAAAAAATGTATGGTTCAAGAGAGTTAATTGCTGTAATTAACTGAAAAATTAAAAACATTTTGTAATTTAATAGTTTCCTGATACATTTTCATCATTAAACGTATATTGTACCATCTGAGTTATCTATGACAATGTCTTTCAATGTTTCTCTCTGATCTTCGTTATAATCCTGAAACTTTTGGTGTGTTTTATTCAAAAGTTAGGATAACAAAGCACCATACCGGCTCCAGCAACACAGATTTGTGATTTTCTTCCTTTGTAACTTCAATGAAATTAAAATTTATACTGATTAAAATAGTTTAAGAGTGTAAATGAAGGTCACTTTGTGCACTTTTAGCAGAGTAAATCAATGTAAGCAACGAAATTTGTTATACGTTTGCAACTTACAAGCAGAAAGAAGCTGACATACAAATAATCGAAATTCTACAGTATCACTATGAAATTCACAAAAACACTATTTCGGATTCCTTTTCACCCGTATATAAGTTCGTCGTCCTTACTGAATTAAAGAGTGCAAAAAGTCACTCTTACTTCTGATGTGTGCAGATTAGGTAGTTTTACAATAAAAAGTTATAAAAGACATCAAAATGACACACTAAAATTTCTAAAACTAAAAGTTCTCTTAAAATTCAGAATAACTTTACGCATTACCATTTTCATTTCTTACTTTCTTCAGAAAAGTTCTCATGTGCTTGTTTTATCGGGTTTTTGAAATGCAACAATTTTAAGTGTAAAGAAAGTTATTAATGGATTTTAAAAGTTAAAGTTGGATCTTGAAGAATTATGTATGTAAATTACATTTAGTCGTCACAAAGAGGCAATGGAACTATCGTTTCTATTTTTTACATACTTATGTAAGAATGAAATTATATTCGTACTATAATATCGGAACTTCGAGCCCCTTCCAAGATTTTAACCTGAGAATAAAGGAGGTTATGAGCACAATAAAGGAGAATTCAACTCATTTTTGACTATGGAAGATTCCTGGAATCCTAAACCCGCAGTATCTTGCTGGAAAGATTAATGTGTAGTACAACTAATGGCAATGGTTGACTTTAAAAAAACTTAAGAAATTGTTTTATGTGAGAATGTTTGCTTGTTGAATTGACAAAAGGTAAGAATATTATGCTTTGTTGGAATTTAATGGTAGTGCTTCCAAAGTGCAGGATATCTTAGAATACTAGAAAATGTTCTGAATGTTATATAAAGAGAATCAGAAACCGAGGTCAGGTGCGCGTTATCCTTAAGAGTACCATGAACAGTTACGTATTTTATGCTCATCCTGTCAGAACAAATCCAAGCGAATTTTCCAAGATCAAAATCCTAGCATTTGATTTCAGTTGTGTGAAGTTGCAACTGAGTCTGGATGATCAGCACGAAGATCGAACAGATCTTCAACAGTAGATCTTAGCATGTCTAAATATAACGGGAAAAGATCAAGTGCTGAGCCCTGTTTCCGAAAAGGAAATATGGGTTATCTCACACAATTGAATTTTACGAGTACAAATGGTGTAATTTTAACATATTAAAAAATTAGTGTTACCAGAGATCAGTTGTTGCCTGCATTTCTTTACGGTATATAGACAAGCAAATTCGTGAATGTTCCTCCTTAGCAGCACAATTTCGAAGTGTGTGGTCTCGAATTAGTTTCCTATACACTGAATTCCATCCTCTCGTAGTAACGGAAGGAAAACAAATCAAATCGATTAAATCGAGATTACAAATTTTATATTATATTATATATATATATATATATATATATATATATATATATATATATATATATATATATATATATATATATATATATATATATATATATATAGTGGAGTCTCGTTAATTCGAACTTGGATAATTCGAACAGAAGTCAATTCCCTTGAAAACTATATTAAAAACAATAGTAAGAAACCGTGGATAAATCGAACTTTTGAACCTATATTTTGGATAATTCGAAGTAAATACAGTTGAAATTTTTTAATATTGGACAGATGTAGAGGGAAATACAGTTTTAACGTGTTTTCAGTTATCCAGATGCAGCCATAGGGAAGAGTAATACAAAAGATAAATAGAAAATCTATGTAATGATAAAGATGAAGGTGAGTTGAGGAAGAAGTAAAGATAGAGAATGTGTGCCAATCTCATCTTGTTTCAGAATTGGTTGAAAATTTAAGATGAATTATTGATAAAGTCAACCAAATGTTATTAATATTGTATTCCACGCAATACATGAAATTCAAGACTTATTGACCGTACAAAAACAATTAAATTTAAGCAAATGAGGTTTACGACTTCTTAAAAGTGAGAACAGAATATTCAAATTGTTACTGGTGTTTAATTGTTTGGGCTATTCAATGTATGTTGCAGTGTTGTACGTAAATATATTTTCCATTGTACACGTAGTTTGAATTATGTGGAGTCAATGTCGTTTGTAAGTTTGCGGTATTCGCTCACGCAAATAATAACCTGCTTTAAAAGTAAAGTCTACACCATATGAATATGTTTTTGATGCACAGTACTTTGGTTTGTTTGTTGTTATATATATGAAAATGAATGTTGTTGGATAATTCGAAGTTTTTTCGTGTCCCCTTGAACTTCGAATTAAAAAGAGTCCACTGTATATATATATGCTTTAATTCCCGTAACTCTCTTTCGAGTTATCGTCAGCAAGTTAGTGATAACTACCTTTGTATAGATTTACTACGATTTTAATAATGGAAGGTCAGACTTGTCTTCTACCCAATCGCTTGTGAAACTAAAAATTCGATGAAGCAACAAGTTCCCAGTATTATTATGACATTGTATCCACAGAAGACGCTAATGAATGTCATCATTTCACTGCACGAAAAATGGAAAAAAGTAAAGTATTGGGTTAAATTTCTTCAAGCAAACCTTACTGTTTGTGATAAAATTAAATCAGGGTTCCTACTGATCTGGAGAAATGTATTTCCCTGACTTTCCATTACCTTTGGCAGGATATTCCTTGACTTTCATGGTAGGTGTCGGATGATGTTGACATGTAAGGAATATATAACTGAATATTTATATGTGAAAACATTTATTCTACGAGACAAATAGTAATCAACTGCTCTTACGTACTTTCCACTTACCTTCTATAAAAATATGAACAACGTCCATTATAATGGTTTGCTAAGCTGAAATTGGTATACAATTAATGTGAGAACTTATTTTATAAAATTTCCCTGACTTTCCCTGATTTCCAGTCTTTTTCCCTGACCAGTAGGAACACTGTAAATCCAGTATTATTTGATGATAATTAGTGGTTATGTGTAACTTGGAAACAGGAAAGCAAAAATCATTATCATCTTCACTCACATTACAAAGAATCTAACATGGTATCTTAAATTATCGACAATTGTTAAGTCAATCCACTTTCAAGCCTTAATGATAATAATAAGTTTATATTCAAGAAAGAAAAGTAAAGTTTGAAAGTACAAAAGCTATACTTTTCATGTATTTGTAATTGCAGAAATTTCTTTCGTCACAGTTTGAATGTATTAAAATTGTTCCCCTCTCAAGAATTAATGCTGCCAAAGCACTGCAGTTTCAGAATTACAGTGATAATGCTAAATGATCCAAAGTAAACTTGTAAGAAGCCAAGAATCAGCAACATTATACAAATTTAACCCCTAAAATTAAATTTGAATTATTATAATGTTAGCAACTAAAATGCTTCAGCTGAAGTTCTTACAAGTAATTGAGTTCATTAAATATACTTACAACTACAGAATGATACAGGGTAACAATATACTTACAAGCAAACCTTTCTAATTATATAATTCATTTTGAACACGACTATACAAACTCCTCAGAGTGATAGCTCCGATTTTTAAGGTTACAAATATTAAAATTACGGTTTCACATTTCATGAAATATTAAACGAGGAAGCAAAGCACTTTTAAGATGAACTTACTCTCCTCTTCATCCTCCATATCCTCATCTTCACTTTCTTCCTCTTCTTCAGATTCCTCCTCAGAGCCTTCTTCCTCTTCTAATAAATCCTCCTCGTCTTCATCGCTTTCTTCCTCA
This sequence comes from Thermobia domestica, assembly GCF_964235325.1. Lineage (NCBI taxonomy): Eukaryota > Metazoa > Arthropoda > Insecta > Zygentoma > Lepismatidae > Thermobia > Thermobia domestica. Next base: position 141,753,708 of record NC_137465.1, on the reverse strand, counting down.
TCAGAGTCCTCATCTAAGGGAAATAAAGTAAGAAACTAATTCATTGTTTGACGAAGCCTAGATTTCTTATTTATGTTAAGACTCCCACCCTTCAAACTAGATGCATGTTGTGCAAGAATTGACCCGACCCGTTGTTGTTGTGAAGAAATGGCTACATATGTTCAATAAATTTTGCAGTGCCGTTAAGAAGGAAAGACTACGGTTTATGTAGGTCAATAATGTAACTTTTGAAAATTATGATCTTGAGTAGTTGTAGATGGCGATGCTTTAGTATAAGAATGGTTTAAGATTACAATTGAAGATTCGCTGTAGAAATAAAAACAATGCAATTTCTCGTGCCACCTTGAAATTGCTTCACTTATTTTTCAATACGTTAATGGCTTAGACGTTCATACTTCGTTATATACTAGGTTGTATTTCTAAGCAATAGTATTTGCTATTTTGTGACGCTTGGGAACAATTTATTATCTTTTATCTCTACTGTTAGAGTAACTATTAGTTTGGCACTTACATTGTTTTCTACACCGAGTCTTCAATTATCTTTTAGTTTATGATGATGTCATACTGTTAGGCAAACGTACGGACAGTATACTCTTTGTATCAACACATATGGAGCAGAAAGGAAATAACTGTGTTCTCATTCAAAACAGAAGTACACAATCTGGTCATAATCAACCCGTATATGTAACACGTATGCAATAAACTACCCATATGGTTTACGTTGGATACGGGTTCTGCCGTTACATTAATGAGCTATAGAATATAAAGGTAAAATATTTTTTTTTTCCTAATACAAGTATAGAGAAGTGCAATGAAATGTTACAGAGTGCTGATGGTTCACTAACTGAAGTAATTGGTCGCATTTGGATGTTAGTAACACTCGTACAGGAAAGTCACAGACTGCCTGTAGTGATGATAAAACGTGATATGAGCAATTTTTTCATGCGAAGGTCGTGGTTGAATTACATAATTTGGACTATGGAGAAAGGATTAATAATTAGTATGAGTCAAAACTAAATGGCATCAATATAGTAATGAGCATCGGGCTTGCACGTGTGCAATTAAACTTACAGTGAAATATTAAGAGCTAGAAATATTGTGTGAGCAGATCATTGAAAAGGTGGAATTTTTGGATTGGGCAACATGACCTGTTAAAAAGAAAAACGGTAGTTTGAGATTATGTTTACATTTCAATAAGATCATAAATTTAGAAAAAGTCAGCCATCTTCTACCACGAATAGATTACCTATTAAACATGATAGTTGGGGCACAGTATTAGGTACTTTTAGACTTAAAACAAGTTTTCTTACAATTGGAAGTTAGGTTCAAACTGTGCTGCGCAGATTAAAAAAAAAAAAAAAAAAAAAAAAGCCACTAAAGGTTTAGATGGAACACTATCTTGATGTTCTTATATTGTGGACATCGTTAGAAGAGTGGAAACACCTAAAAGGTAAAGATATTCTGCCAGCACAAGGTAAGATTTTAATCATTCTTAATGCTATTGCACCTACCAACGTATTCACTAGAAATATAATTAAACTTGTAAAAAGTAAGAAATATCACCATAAAAAATTGAAACGTGGAGGTTTTTTTTTTTTTTTTTTTTTTTTTTTTTTTTTTTTTTTTTTTTTTTTTTTTTTTAAAGAATATCACGAAAAATTTTGTAGTATTAAAACTTGCCTTAACAGAGAAAGCAACGAAATCATAAAAAATATGTACACGACTGTGTACAAAATATACTAGAAAATCCAAAAACTTTCTGGTCGTACGTATAACACAAAACTAGAAAATCAGATCATAACATTCTTTGATTTAAAAACAATATTTTAAAAGATAACTTAGAAATTGCCAATGCTTTTAAACAGCACTTTCAAAATATTGTCAGCAACTCGTCACCTACCTATGACATGCAAAATACTTCAAATCTTGAAACTTCTGAAATAATTGACAATCTAAATTTTCACCCCATACATGACCGAAGTAGAAAATGCAATTAAAAATTTTCTACTCGAGCCTAGAAGCTCCCCTGGCCCGGACAATGTACCTCCATACGTAATAAAAAGATGCGCTGAAATCCTAAAATATCCACTACTAGCTATATTTAATAAATCGCTATCGTCATCCCTGTTCCCATCTTAGATACCAAAAAGCAACTGTGACAACCATAACGTTCAAAATTATCGGCCCATTACCTTAATATCTGCCCCAGCTAAGATATTTGAATCTATCGTTTATTAAAGAATTTTTAACCATGTACATACGTTAATATCTTCTTATCAGCAATGTTTTCTGCCGAAGAGATCTACAGGGAGTCCATCAAGTCCTGCAGGAAAGTAAAACTCTATAACTTGGAAACCGTTACGTTTAAGTGTATAAATTTTGGGGGTTGGAAGAAGGGAAGTTTAAAGTTTTGTTCTGGCTCGATGACGTTTGCGCTGGTAATCATGTGACTTAAGATGGCGTCTATTAAAGAAAAGGCACAATGTGTTTTGTGGAATTAAAATCTTGCGTTTCAGTGCGGAGAAAATTCCAAACAACGTATGGGAAAACACCCCCAGCAGAAACAAGTATAAAGAGGTGGTACGAGAAGTTCAAAGAAACGGAAAGTATGTCAGATTTACCACGCAGTGGAAGGCCAGGAACGAGTGACGATGTGATTCACACGTTGCAGGACAGTGTAGCCAGAAGTCCAATGAAGTCGCTTAAACGTAGGTCATTGGAACTGGGAATACCGAAGTCAACGTTACACAAGATCGTACGCAAGAATTTGAAGGTCCGGCTCTATAAGTTAAAATTTGTGCACGAGCTGATAGAGGAAGACTGTGACATGAGAGTGGAATTCTGTGAATCCATGCTTACCCGCTTACAAGATTATGACCTTCCTTCGAGACAAGGTGACCTTCTGTCTCGATTTGGGTTTTCAGATGAAGCCACATTTCATGTGTCGGGAAAAGTGAACAGGCACAATTGCCGAATTTGGGGGGTGGAAAATCCACGTGAATTCGAGAAGCACAAGCAGGGTAGTCCCAAAATCAATGTGTGGTGTGCTGTTTCAATGGACCACATTATCGGCTCTTTTCTCTTCGAGGAAGAGACAGTAAATTGTAACAATTATCTGAGCATGCTACAGATATTCCTTTTGCCAGAACTTACTAGGTTAGGCATCCTTAATGAGGTCCACATGCAACAGGATAGGGCACCGCCGGACTATGCCGTTCAAGTTCGACAGTTTCTTGAAGAATTTACGGAGAGATGAATTGGCCGAAGAGGACCCGCACCTTGGCCTGCAAGATCACCAGATTTATCGCCTTGTGATTACTGGCTGTGGGGACACGAAGACCAAGGTGTATTCGCAGAAGCCAGCTAATCTGCACGATCTGAAGAACAAAATAACTGATGTGATTTTCAACATTCCAGACGAGCACCGACAACACGCAATTCTTGGTTTCCCAAAAAAACTGCAAGAGTGTTTGGACGTGAATGGTGTACAATTGGAAGTTTGGCGATAAACCTTAACTAGCTGAAACAAAACTTCGAACCTTTCTGTAAGTACACCAAAAAGTATTTGTTAATACATTACGTAGTTTCCAAGTTATCGAGTTTTACTTTCCTGCAGGACTTTATGGACTCCCTGTACAACAACTAATCTTGTTGAATTCATACACTTCATTGCGGAGCAAATTGACAGTAGAAATCAAGTTGATGCAATATATACGGATTTCAGTAAAGCTTTTGATACACTGGATCATGATATCTTATTGAACAAGCTTATCTCATTCAACTTCACTCTCAAAGCTAGACAATTTCTAATGTCACATCTCTTTCATCGCAGACAGCATATAATATATAAAAATATAACTGCAAGTTTCATTGTAACGTCAGGGGTCCCTCAGGGCTCAAACCTTGGTCCATTATTATTCGTAACTTTTATACATGATCTCCCAAATGTGCCATCAAATTGTACTAAATTATTATTTGCTGATGATGTAAAACTCTATCGAAGAATTTCGCAGCCCTCCCATGCTCTCGCACTACATACTTGGTGTATATCGAACAAATTTAATCTTAACATAAAAAAATGTAACTCCTATGCTGAAAGTCATCCTGAACTTGACATATTTACTATAAACGATCGTTCTCTAAGGACTATTGTGCAATCTTATTGAAGACTCAGTTAAAATTGCCTTAGTTAAAATGGCCTTATCCATAAATGTGTATTTGTAATTATGTAAGTGAATTCATGCATGCTCTAATTATAAACAAACAGACTAGGTCACTATCATTAAGTAATAATACCGGTTGTGATCTATATGTAACCATAAATAAATAAATACAAATTATCGGCACTTAATACATACCGGTATACAATACGTGAATTGCTTAAGTATTTTATACATATCATGCATTACTTAAATTCAATAACTGGATCTAATTTGGATTTTTCTATCTACAGTCTTCCGCCTGGGTTCTACTTAATATTTTAACGAACGAATTTTAATGCATAGGTAAAACTTTCAAATACTTTCAGTATATCTTGGCAACTTCTGACGTCACAATACGAAGAACTAGAGAAATCTGAATAATCATGCATCAATTGTATACTTTATACTGTAATTTCAAATGCAAGAAAATTTATTAAATTTAACAAATTAATATAGGAGCAAGTATTGTTACATGTAGTAGATGTTAAGTGTCATTGGCGAAATTGCACGCTCTTTCCGTTAAATACACACCGTAAAGTAATAGAGTACTTACATTTCCTATCACAAAACATTACTGCTTACAACGTAAAGAGTGAGAAATACTAAATTACCTGTACTCTTATCTAGTCCCAGAGATGCAGGTGATGCTTTAGCATTTAACTTCGGCTTTTTAACGTTAGAAGAGGGCTCTGCTTTCTCAAGTTTTCTTTTATTATTCTGCTCATTAGTTATTTTAAATACTGGTGATGATGCAGGTGTCTCTACAAAAAGGAAAAAAATAGTAAAAGCATTAAGTGAGAAGTTCAACATAATTCAATAAAATGTGCGAACCTGCAGCAGCTACATTCAGAAGTACTTTCTCTTAGTTTAACTTCCCAAAGATATGCCATTTATGTTAAAGATGGATAATTAATAAATGACAAATTCAATTTTTGTGCTCTCCCACCAGAATCGAACCTAGAACCATGTGCACAAAAGGTGCACGCGCTAGCCCCTAGACGAGCGGGGAGGGATGAAGTATTTCTTAGGTGGAATTCTGTATATTCAGATAATTCAAGCTAGTTAAGTATAGATCAGCAAAAACGATACTTCCTACTGGAAGTACAATGTTTTATAGTAAAGTCAATTAAATTACTGATTAGCTGCTCCTCCCGAGACTTCGGCCCACTCACTGTACACACTAAAAATCGTGCTTAAAATTCTCTGAATGTTTACATTTAGAAAAAGAAAAAAAGGTCCATCAACCACCCCGAACACCACTATATAACTGTATTTAGGCAATTCTTCAAGGACCTTGTTATACAGAGAAATAATTTTAAATTAGCAACTCGCTTGCACAGATTAACACCCAATAGCGCAGACAGTGGTATCTATTAGAATAAGTTTATTATTAGGAATTACCGTGACGCACAAACTGAGATGTTGGCCATTTATTTGGATACTGAAAACTTGCCGACTGAAACATGACAGTTTATTACGAGTGCTTACATTTGAATACTGGCAGTTTCACTGCAAACTGCCCAATTATTGCATTCACGGCCAAGACTAAAGTGATCTGAATTTCGAGATCAGCTAGACCAAGGTGGAAAGACAAGGTGACTGCATGTGCATGTGGTCTGGAGTATCATCGTGGCTGTGATGTCATTTGAGTAACAAGGAACAACGAGGAAATGCGCGGCTAGAAGTGACAAGTGAAAATTCTTTCGTCTTCGGTTAAGTGATATCGAGAATATCTAGTTTCTTCTTAGTATTAGTAGTATGTAATAGTAGCATATACAGTGACTTGTGTTGCTTCTGCATATGAGTCCAATAGTACAATTTAAAAAGACTAACTTCGAGGTAAGACCAGGATCCGAAATCATGGGGGAGGGGGTTAGCGATAGAAGTAATCATTTCTTTCTACAAAATTTTCCCCACAGAGGCAGACATGTAATTTCAGAAGGGAGACTCGATGTTCTAGAGGACATTACCTCCCTCGAGATACGCATATGAAGACCATTAAAAGCGTTAAAGTAGTTCAGATCCCCTTTCATTCTGGAAGTCCCATTCCCTGTAACCTTGGTGCTGAAACGGGACAATGGCCTTCAAATTACTAACTAGAGCCTGTCTATCTCAGGTGTGCCCTCGGAAACTATGTGAACTATACTTCGGCCCCACCCCCGCCGCCCTATGACGGAGGAAACTCTCCCTTTGCTTACGGAAAAGAAGTGAATGACCTCAGGCGTGTTGCCAATTTGTCATTCAGTCGTTTGGTCTTGACGAGTGAAGATCGTAGGATACTTAGACTGGCTAACAAGACAGTGCACAATGAAGCCTGTGAAATAATTCATTGTGGCAACGCTTCCACATCTAACAAATGAGAAATCTCGGCCGCAGCGACTTGTCCCTCCTCTTTCGAGGAAGGTACAGGAACACACACATCGACAGTAGCGCCAGAAGGGGCACAGTTCAAATAGAAAGGCTCTAACGAATGGAAGGTTCGTAATAATGATGATTAACGGTTACAAATGAATTGGACCAAGATTATAAAGTATCCATCTCCCATGTCATGGACGACATTGTCGGGGCATGTTTACACATTTTAAATTTTTTTGTTCATTTTAATCATAACTTCGGATAATTATGTATACATATTAGGGCACCTCCAGAACTACAAAATTAATAACCGCAGTAAACCGAAATATGGTATATTCTCGAACAATCAAGGAAGCACGGTAGCTTAGTGGTAGAACGCTTACCTTTGGTGCAAGGAGTACTGGTTCGCTTCGTTAACGTGAGTTTGTGGTGGGCAACAGTGTCCGCGAGTTCCTCGGGATATTCCCGCATTCTCATTCCACCAAATTCTCTCAGTCACTTTGCATTTATCGTTTGTCTCCTTTAGTCCATGACAATCATGAGACACTTAAACTAATAATTTCAGTATTTTGCACAATTAAAAAAAAAAAAAAAAAAAAAAGCTATTCGTTTTTCATATTGAATAATCAAAAACTAATTTAAGATGAAACAAGCAAAACAAGGAATTTCCTTCCATTCTACCCAAGGTATATTTATTATTACACACTAAACAGTTATTTTGCACAGTAAATAGCAAAAAACGATGCAACAAATATCTACCATCCTAGTAACTAACAGTACTAACTGTGCTTATCACTGTTTCCTGAATTTATTGTAAATATTTTGTCAAGTGCTGTGTAATCACTCTACCTGCTCGCTATCAACTCCTTTACCCGGTCCTACGAAGATAAATTAACTATAAAACGAGATAAGAAGGCCTATACATACTCGAGTGTATTACTTCATATAAAAAAATAAAAAAAAGGAAAGAAACAAATAAATAAAGGTAAAACATGTAGTGAGCAATCTAGTTTGTTCAAGCTTCAAAGTTGTTTAATATAAACTGATATTGCTGTTTCTTTCGCTATTGTAAATACTTTTCTTTGAATTCACTTAGCTTAAGTATTGATTACATTACGTTTATATTATTACTGTTTGTACAAAAATTTTCACTCCGTTGAAGATTACTACAAATACAAGCGAAGTTCGCGTGTGAGATACCAGCAAGCAAGCGCTTGTTAAAAGTACATCTCCCACTTAGATGACGTCATGCGCCAGAGTGACAATTTAGCTCCGCATTGCATCCACCTAGTCTTTCCATCATGAGCTAGATTAGGGTTTCATGTGTAATTACTTCCTTTCCCTGCTTTATACCTGTATTTGTAATCCTCCGAAGTCTTCCTGTAAATGTCAAGCTCTTCCCGAAAGATTATGTATTAGTCTTTAATTGCCTCCCCCTCAAAAAATATGTGACGTAGTTTAATTATGACCACCTTGTTGGCATCCAGTATAAGGGCTAAGGTTGAAAATTGCCTCAAATTACTCTACATTAAGAGACTATTTTAAAGTGTATAGTTCTCGTTCTAAAAACTATTAGTCCTCACCAAATTCAAATAAGTAACCCTACCTTCATCATCATCTTCACTTTCTTCTGCGGCATTCATCAGATCAGATAAATCATCTTCTGGCACCAAATATCCTACAAAATATACGAAAATATATGTACATAACGCAGGGAAACCAATATACATTTACACTAACCTAAGTCATATGTAAAGTAAATTCTATAAACATCAATCATTAGATGTTACTTGGCATAAGGCTATATTCAAAACTACACCGCAAGACTTCAATACACTGTCACAAATTGCGTCATTCACAATGATAAAATCACTAAAGCGCTTTTAGTGATACTATTTATCACACTGAAAAGGCAGCATCAATACTTGTTATAATGAAGGGAACTTTAGTTTCACATTTTCGAAATACAGCGGAAAACAAAATATTAACGAAATTTTCAAGTATTTATGTGCCGGGAAAGAACTCTTCCAAATTATAAGTTTATACATATGAAAGTTGTTTAAAAATCTCTAAGTTTATAACTCGACGTGTAGAACTTGACGACAGTTTTTATGTAAGAGGTTGGGAGTGGATGTGTTATCCTGCAAAGGTCTCAAAGCACCACCTAAAATTCAGTAATAAATCTGCCACGAAAGAAAATGGAGATAAGATAGAAAACATGAAAAAACAGTGACAAAAGCAGTAGGCTAAAATCAGTAACACAGTAGAATATTAATCATCTTTTGACGAGGATCCGTGGCAAGGATAAAGAAAGGCTCAAGTTAGTATGAAAGATAAACGAAGTAAAATACTTGTCGTAATTATCAATTGAACTGGAAACGAAAAATGGGTGTTAGTGGCAATAGACAGGGGACAAATACATACGTGGAAGCAAGAAAGGAGTTAAATACAAACCTTAACACAATCACAATGGGGTAGGACATGGAGATGAAAAAAAAAAAAAAAAAAAAAAAAAAAAACTTAGAGACATCATTTGGTGCTCATCCCCCAGCAGTGTTGGTTGAGTCTGCTAGTAGGGCAAAGTCAGCTCGAAGCTGATCATGACGAGGACAATCCACAAGCAAACGTTGAATACTTTGTCTAAATTCACAGGCTGCATACAATGGTTAGTCTTCGCCACAAAGCAGAAATCCCATGTGTTAATAGAGACTGGTGGTCCAGACAATAAGTGCAGGTTTGAGTAATTTATCGTTGACAGCCTGGTCCCATTCGAGCTGCCAGTGCTGATGTGACTAAGCAGTGAATAGCGAACGCACATCCGTGTCAAGTATGATAAGATAAAGCTCCTTCACGGGCAGCAAGCTCTTTTCCTTCCTTTCGCTAGATGGTCTCTCTTCATTACTAGCTATACCAACATGCTTTGGGACCCAGCAGAGTTGTACCTCACATCTTTGTTAATCATCTAGGATATGATAGGAGGATTTACTGGACGAAAGGATGTTTCCCCTGCACATCAAGGATATTATTCAAAGAATGAGAATCATAAATTAAGAACCACCGTATACGACATGCACAGACATAACGTAAAGTTTGTAAAATGGCAACAAGTTTAGAAGTGAATATTGAAGAAATGGCGTGTAATTTAATACCGGAAGTACATGTAGTTGTAACAAAAGGCACAGCATCCTTGGAACCATCAGTAAAAAAGACAGTAAAGTCTTAAAACTGCTGAAAGAGGGCGCGATATTCTTGTTGCAATCCATGAGGGATGGTGTTTGGCTTCTTATATTGGACAGATGAAAAGAAATAGGTGGGTGAAGGATCTTCCATTGCGGCGATACCTAGAAAACCCAACTGACAAACTTTGACACAAGGTCATCCAAAAGTTCCAGAGCACAAATTCCAAAAAGCTGGTAGCATTGGATCACGCTTGATATCGTTGGTAGCGCTCTCCAGCTTTCAGTGCAAAAGTTGAAGGATGGTGTTGATTTTAGATGGGCAAAATAGTAAAGCATCAGCCAATTGACGGCGCTGCGTTAAAGATGACTCGTACGCATTGACATACAAGCTGGGAATAGGACTGGTACGGAATGCACTAGTCGCCAAACGTATGCCAAGGTGACAGACAGTGTTCAATTCGAGTAACGTGGTAAGTGTAGCGGATCCATTAACAATGCATCATCCATAATCCAACTAAACACTGAACTAAGAGGATTAGGGTACAATACAGTTGCACAATGACAAGACTATCAACAGCCCAAAAAATACGGAACAACATTTTCGGAAAACTGTTCTTCGACAGCAGTATTTTAGGCCTGATAGACCGGTGATCAAACTGAAGGTAGAAATCGGATACTGTCAACAAAAGACAAGCATTTACAGTCCAGATAAAAAATATGGATGATATGCGCACTTGCGTAAATGACAAAATTCGATACAGTTACTCCTGTTGATGGAGAAAATCAATCCAGGGGTCACTGGCTAATGTGAACGCTTCAGCAATATGGAGATCACAAGAGCAACAGTAACTTGCCAAATAGTCCACATACCATATTCCATGAACAGGAGCGAATATCTGTCATAGCACCATTTACTGCCACAGCAAAGAAAGTCACATTTAAGAGGCTGCCTTGTGGAACGTCATTGTCTTACAAGAAGCGGTTGGAGAATGAATCCGAATTCAACTCGAAATTATAAATTTCCAAGAAACTGGTGTAGAAAGAAGCCTATACGGCCTCGTAATAACAAAAGTAGTTGATGTAAAATTTAATAACGCCAAATGGTGTCATAAGTCTTCAGAAGATTAAAGATGGTGACTAGATGTTAGCGATGGCGAAAAGCGATCTGGATTGCACTACCAAGATGATCGGTAATAAAACGGAAGTTCCGGAAACCACACTGTTGACTGGAAAGCAAGGATATTTTAAAAGTACCACACCACGGATGCACTCAATTTTTTCCACTAACTGGAGCTGGACGTAGTCGATTTCCCCTGTTTCAGGATAGGAAGAATATACGCATCACGCCAAGCAGCAGGAATGGATCCTTCAATCCAGATTCGTTTATAGAGGTCTAACAGAAGATATTTGCCAGTGGCAGGAAGACTGCGAAGTATAACATAATGTATAAAGGCTGACCCAGGTGTAGTGCCTTTAATGCTATTTAGAGCAGTGGTAAATTACGCAGCCGTAAAAAGCAAGTTGGAATCTTCACTATTAGCAACGTAAAATGTGTGTCTACATTCGACCCGTGCTTTAACTTGCGGGAAGTCGGGAGAGTAATGAGCCGAACCAAACACTACAGCAAAATGCTGGCCCAATTTATTGGCAATCCGCTTCTGGTCGGTAAATGCTGAAAGTGTAATAGTCCTGAAGACTACGAACTTTGGACCAAACAGCACTTGTTGAACCATCTGCTGTTAAACTGGAGACAGTCACGCCAGTTTAGTGGCTCGGCGTCATGTAAGAATAGCTTGACATTTCTTCCGATCACAAAGAAACAGCATGTTTTCGAAGAACTCCATCTAACAATGGAATCGAAGCACTAGCAGCATACCACACTTGCGTGCAAGGCCTCAAGTTGTTCAATAGAAACCGGATGAGGGGGGGGGGGGGATTGGTATAAAGGCAAAGCTGCCAGAAAACTGACCGTAGACTGCACAGCGGAGATTGTAACGAGGCAAATCAGTAAATACTAAAACACATAGCTCAGTAAAATGATCGGAAAGTGATCACTGCTACATAAATCATCGTAGACATGCTAATGAAGATTAACGGCAAGTCGTGGGCTGTAGACAAATATCCAGAATACGTTTCTGTAGCACTCCCAGTCTCGTCCCTCGACCTTTTTTTTCTGATTTTTAGAAAATTGAAGAAAGAAAAAATACTACCATAGAAGAAAAGGAAAATCATCATTTTCTCTGATTTTCTTTTCTTTTTGAGAGAGCTAGCTTTCTTCTACTTTTTTTCAGAGAGGAAGACAGAAAAAAGAAGAAAATAGTAAACCCAAAAAGAAGATTCCAAGCAATGAAAAACTGTAGCGAGAACTGAAAAGAGGCATCCTTTTCCGTCAGGACAACGTCCTTAGCAATTCACAATGATTGAAGCTTCGAATTAGTTTCCACAAACCTTATTTGTCCAATTTTATATCTTATAACGTTTATTTATTCCCTCAAAAAGGAGTCGAAAGATGTTCATTTAAAACAATTACATGCGTGTCGTAGATATTCTGGGCGGCTTCGAGTTTTTTTTAAGGTATAAACGTATTTGAACTCGCTGAAGAAACTGTTTTGAATTGTTAGGGGACATTGTTGAAGTGTAGCATTGTTCTTCAACCCTCAGCTGCTCCTTCCATAAACTTTTGCAACGACCTTCGTAATATTATGTTAAGTGTTAGAAATTAAACCTCAACGAAATAATTATATACCGGGTGTATGAAAGTCCGGGCCCATAGGCGAACCTCATTATGAGTGGAGATACAAAATTGAAAGAGAAGAGTTGTTGGAAGTAGCTTGTTTTCAATCTAAAATGGTGGAATTTTTCTACTCTTACAAGTCGTTGGGGCTCCACACTTGTAATGTGCCCTATATTAAATTAAAAAGAAACTTTTCCAGGTCAGCACGTTTTTCGATCGGACCGTAAGTGCACGCAAAAATGATACACGTAATATGCACGTTGTTATATAAGGGAACCCAAAATACTTCGAACCTGTCTCCCAAAAATGCTGTAATGTTAATATAATGAGGGCCCAAGGAAAGAGGGTGCTTAAAATATAAAAATGAATAGTCCACTCTTATTCACTACCATTCTCATGTTTCCTGCAAGGCAGAAAGACTATTATCCTATACCCTACGTCTTTTTATCTTACCTAAATGGAACTCAAATTTAACATTGCTCCAAATAAGATTAGTTGGAGTTATTTTCTCATGTTTATTATTCTAACTGTATTTTCGAAACAGCAAGCTGTTCGTACGTTATATCTACCATAGTTTATTCAACCTAATGCGGAAGAGAAACTTACTTGACATGTGATTTTATAAGCGTAATATTACCTGTCAGATGCACAGTGCCTTTCCCTGATGTAAAGAATGCTATCTGTTCTCCAGTCTGGAAGGTCAAATCCAAGGCTTGCTGCGGAATTTTATGCTTCGACAGTGTACATAATATGAATTCCTGCTTTTCAGTCTCCAACATCACACTGACTGGAGCATTGTCTGTTTAAAAAATAAAGAGAAAAAAGTTAAAAATGAATTACAAAACTTTTAACATTATTATTACGTGGTAGAAAAATAATATACAAGTATTTTTGAATGAGTATATGAATCATCATTCAAATGAACCCTTTGTTAGATACTGCAGATAAATATGATGAAATATGATAAATGTTTTTAAAACAGTTCATATTTATCTGCAGTATCTAACAAAATGCTTAGCTCGAGAAATGCACCTTCACATCATATTATAGAAAGATTTGTTCTACTATCATTCATTTATGTCTGACGTACTTCGTATTCGCATATGTTACCGATGTATGTTCTCGCCCGTCGATTTCTCTTCCTGCTTTTCATGTTCGATAGCCGTTCACATCAAACTGATGCACGACTCAACATTATCAATGTACACTTCCGGCCATGAAAACCCGACGGCGAAAAACCAAGTTCAATAATAATAATAATAATAATAATAATAATAATAATAATAATAATAATAATAATAATAATAATAATAATATCATGATCATCATCATCTAGATCCTTACGTCCCTCAGATCTATGCTTATTTATTTTCAGAGACTTATTTTCTCTCCATTCTGCTACAAAGTAACATGACCATTTGGAGCAGAAATATTGACTATCTGGACGCTGCAGTCAAGTAAATATGTAACTGACATATACGAAAAGATCATAAAATATGGCAAAGGAAGACAAATGAAATCACAATTTGGCTTGCTATACAGAATTTATGCTTCTACGCGTTGCAGATCACTAAGGTAATAATATACACAGATGGATAACTTCTAAAGTGAAGTCTTCTTGGTATAGTGGTTAGCATAAGTTGCGTGAAGTAGATTGTTTTAGCATAGGTTCGTATCTTTTTTAGGAAAAACTTTTTTTTTTTTTTTTTTTTTTTTTTTAACAAAGAATCTGCATTCTATTGGAAAGAGTATGGCTGTAAGAAAATTATGTCAACGTAATTTAGTACTTACATTACATATTAAACCAAATCATAAATCCTTCATACAAACACCGTGTTTGTGGGTTTTCTCGCGGTTCTCCCGTTTCCTCCCATTTTATTCATTCCACCATTGCATTAATTTCTCACCTTCACTGTCTCCTTTAGCCTAGCCGGCATAATCGTGAGACGTAAAACAAAGATTTCATTTTCATAAATCCTTCTGTCTCCAATGTGCATTCTTGAGCCGAAAGTAAGCGAGTGTTCATCTAATTCTTCAGTATTTTGCGCAAAGGGAATCATTATGAAAGAAAAAATTATATCTATAGTTTCAACCGCAACCAATGGAATAATGTGGTAGGCCTGTAGAAAACACGCCTGATTCAAATGCGAGAAAACTTTTTTCTGATAAAGAATATCCCAAACAGAATAGTTTTTAAAGTAATGTAAAAGATTTGTCGTATCGAAACATTTGAATTATAAACACCAAAGAATCATAGTGAAATAAAAAAAAAAATAATCAAAGAATCAGGTAAGGAAGAGAAAGTCGAGCAAACAGCAATACAAATATATATTTATACTAATTTTTCATATTCATTACAATTTAAAATACATGATGGGTTTCACTCATATGAACTTATTCATGCTATAGAACACGTTGAGCTTATTTATTTCACACTTGCAAACAGCTTTTTTTTTTTACGTGTAGATTTGAAATATGCAATAGCCTAATGTAGTGCCATTTCAAAAAATACAACTATGTTGAGTTGGTAACACTTAGCCTTGTGGTATCAGTATGCCAAACAATGTCCCCTTTCCTATATTTGAATGATACAAAATTTCAGGGTTTTCTGTCCATTGGTTTAAAACTATATTGATTGATATACAAGTAAATACCTTCGCTATTTTTCAACGTAGTTACCATGACCTTCTAGACATTTCTGGTAGCGTGGTAAAAGCTTCCGTATACCCTCTGTTACAAGGACGCTACAGTATTATAAATATCCCAACTTTCGTGGTCTCTATAGCAGTAATAACGCAAATGAGACACACAGGGCAATGCAATCCAAAATACTTTGAAGACTAATATTATGATCATAATAAATTGATATTAAATGAATAGAGAAAATTAGGAAGAACTGAAAATTTGATTTTTTTTCAAGATTTTCCTTTGAAAAACAGCTTATGTAAATACCTCATCTAATTACATATATGATTTTAAATAGATGTGAAGATCACAGTGCCATTTATGCAATTTGATATCTCAAGCAATTTGAGATATGGTAAAAATTTAAAGTTTGCAACACTGCTTCAAATTATGTAACTACGTAAACTTAGTGTAATTTCACTAACCAACTAGTATTATGGTAATATTCTAGAAGCAAAGTAAATCAAAAATATTTTTAGAAAGTTTCCACAAATATGACATTTTAAACAAAATATAAAATTTTATCATTTTTTTTTCTATTTCCAGAGTGATTAAGATAAACTGCTGTAGACAGCATTATGATCTTTATGTTTTTGAAAACCATGTACGTAATTCGATGTGATATTCATCTAAAACTTTTTTTTTCGAAATAAAGTCCTTTGAAAAAATAAAATTTTTCAATTTCTGCAATTTAGTTTCTATTTGTTTGAAGCACGTCATATGATGACCGTAGTACTCAAAATCAAGGTTTTTTGGATGTGCCTTACCCTATCCATTTGACTTGCGTTATTACTGTTGTAGAACTCTCCAAAATTTGATCTTCGAGGTATGTGATACTGTATCGTCCTTAGTTGCAACACTGAATGACAAGTGTGGTATTGTATGTTTTAGTTTTACATGTAGATTTGAAATACGTAGTACCATTCGAAATCTTGGAAATTCCATTTACCAAACATTCTCCTGCCTTTTTATATGTGAAAAGCAACTATACCTAACATTAGAAAGGCAACTTTTATGCCTTTATAACATGCAATACTAGAATCTAACCTCAAACCTTAATTTGTACGTTAATTAAAAAGAATTAATATCGCATCCTAGTAGTACACTTGGGGAAGCTTTTTCTTCCAACAGAATCGTGAAAAAAACTGTTCTGTGCATTTCATAATACAATCTCAAGTTTCTAGTGTTACCAACAACAAAGCTAATCATTCGGAATGTGAAGTTTAAACTACTTCACATTGAAAATCACAGTTTCCTTCGCTCCCAGCCAAAAAGATGGATGGCCTCTGCTTAATTTCCAGCTAAGTACGACAGAAATCACAGCTTGGTCTCGTGTAATCCTCATACGTAAAGTATAGAGCGATTTAGCTATTATAGACCCCCCTACACAGACTGTAGTAGACAACACTAAGTTCTCTAATTATCTTGAAGTATTTCGATATAATTCAACTGCACTTAGTTTCATTTAGTATACAAAGTATGCTGAAGACATTTAATCATAAATTCGTGAATATTCATTTTTAAAACTTCAATATACATTACATTAACATCAGATATCTAATACAAACATACACAACTAGTATGTAAAGAAGGAACCATTCAAAAAAGTTCTTACCTGCTGAATCTGCATCTAACACGCCCATCGATATGTGAAACGAATTCTGCACGCGCTGCGAGTATCTCTTGCCAGGTTCAAGTATCACGCCTGTAAGAACAAGTTTTTTATTTCATTACTATTACTTTTAATATTAGTGATACCTTACAATCTCCCAAAGTACATTCTTTCTGAAGTAGAAGATTGACGTATCTCCAAACTACACTTTGGTATATTAAAAAACACTACAATAACGACTACCAATGCATAACAAACGGAAAAAAAGTCTTGGGTTCAATTCCTGGTAGAAGTCTTGGAATTTAGAAGTCATTGCGATCCTTCGAAAGCTTAAGTCTCATACAACCTTGCTGCTGAAAGGAACGCAAACCTCCAATCCTAACAAAAAAGATATAAAAGCCATATATCGCAATACAGAGTACTGTAGAATAAACCGTGCTATTATGCTCATGGGCATCAGATTAGGTACAATTTAGACCAATGGGGCGATACATATCCAAAGCACCTTAGTGTCGAATACTACGATAAT
The DNA here is from genome assembly GCF_964235325.1 of Thermobia domestica. Lineage (NCBI taxonomy): Eukaryota > Metazoa > Arthropoda > Insecta > Zygentoma > Lepismatidae > Thermobia > Thermobia domestica. The sequence continues at coordinate 141,736,412 of NC_137465.1, read as the reverse complement.
ATGAGGTAACTAGAAATTGAAAATCTGACTATTTCAAAAAGTGCTTAGATAAGTATTACATCTAATCATGTCGATTGTTTTCAATGAACAGAGATCATAATGCCATTTACATCAATAACATATCTCAAACAGTTCAGGAGAATTGATAAACATGGGTGGAGACTGCTATATCGCTTAAAATGACGATTCTAAATTTTCAAAATAATTGTTGTCTTCTTGTGTTCCTTTTACACTTCAGCATCAACTATTACCTTATAAAATATGAATTATATCTTTGTTAATTATTTTAAATTAATCTTCGGGAAAGAACCGTCTTGCAACAAGTGCTCGGGAAATTCCTGTAATTTAACGCACAAAGTATCGGAAGTGAACTTCAACAATAAAACCATTTATTTTCCGCCAGAAAATATTAATTTCATAGAAGAAATTTTGAAACATTTTATAAAACATGAATTATATCTGTTTTAAATTAATGTATTTGGTATTCATATCTGGCGATCGTCACTGAGGCTCCTGGGATGATTCGATCTATATTTGTTCATTTGTCTGCCTATACCACGCACACTACAGGGTACAACCTTCGGTCTCTTAAGTTTAAATTTTCAGGGTACAAGCATGAGACACTGAATTTCCTGTACAGATTTTGGCGGTATACCAACGTAAAATTTCAAAATAGAGCCTTTCAAAAAAAAAGTAACCACACTACACAGCTCAATCTTCAGTTTTTTAGGTTTTTAGAGTAGAAGCACGAGACACACTATGTATATATATTTTGTCGGCGATCCAATGTAAAGTTTTGAAATATAAATCACATTTTAACACTTTTAGTCCAAAAGACATTGAAATATTTCGAAAAAAACCCATATAGGCCCAGCTGGGTTGGGCTTTTTTTTTAAAAAAAAAAACTCTCAAACCCTGCTCACCAACTACTTACGTACTAGTTTTCATTTTTTGAAAATCATGTCAACGAAGTGGTCGCTATTGTTGTTAACTTATTCCTCAAGCTGGTCTCGAAAATAGTGTATAACGTTGTGTAGAAATGCCTGAGTAATCCCAAATGCTGTGTTCCGGTGACTTCCTCGAGGGTTATTGAATGTCTCCTCGATTAGGGATATTCTTATTCTGGAACATGTAGCAAAAGTCATGGACTGAATATATGTATCAGTCGTGGTCCCATCCTGATAATACTAGATTTGTCTGAGGATTATACTTGTGTCGATACAATTCAGGTTCGACAAACTTAGTTAACATGTTAAGATATCGCTCTGAATTCACTGCCAGGGAGTTACTTTGGTAGCTTCCTAAAAAGAACGACCAATAACTCCACACCAACTTGGACTGTGCAGACTCCTTTTCTGCAGCTGGAGGACTTTCTTCTATTGAGTAACGGCAGTTGTTTGTATTCACGTGACCATAATTGCGTAGTCTGTCACAAGATAACTTCTGATATAATCTGTCACAACAGTTAATAAGCATGCACATAAGTTTCTTTAGCACAACTTGGTAGCATTTAACATTTGCTCAACAAATTTGTAAGGGTGGAAGTGGAAATCCAGATACAATATTCTACGAACAAGCTATCTGTCAATTGCAAGGCCACAGCATTCTTCGCAGTTCACCGAGGACTTCGTATAGAAGACTGCCGAATTTGCTCAATGTTCTTGAAAGTGAACAATACCTGGTCACCTGGTGGTGATGAGAGCGGGTCCTGTCATACGAAACAAGAAAAACTGTCTACAATGGGTTCTTCCATAAGGAAACCATCGTGGTATGTTGTTACTTCTTCTCAAAGGCGTTTTTTTCATGTGAATGTTAGAAATAGTATTTCGAAAATTCACAGGTAAAATGAATATCATAACTAAAAGACATTGCATTACTAGTTTATTTACGAATGAGAAATATATATTTTAATAGAAAAAAAAGAAAAAAATGAACAGCATGTACGATTCAATCCTCCATATAAGAAAAGTACTGTGTAGTATTCTACTTTTTTCTCTTAGCGTATGTTTTTTTATTTTTAAAAGCGTAGTTAGTGTATTAAAACAAAATAGAAGGGTAAGTTACAATGTATTTTAAAAAGTACTGTAAAGGAAGTTATTTATGGAGGTGATAATATTTTCACAGAGTGAAAAAGGAGAAAACTAGCTTGTAATGACCATCTAGCAAAAGTTTGTTTATTCGCGAATATTCCCCACCGTAGTTTCGCAGTTACATATCCTGTGTAGGTCCACAGCTTAGCCCTGCTCTGGACTAGAAGTATTCTTTGGGGTGGGCAGTTGTCCCCTCTGAGTGATAAATGTATATGGGTAATTCCATGTCAGTTCATCCAGGCCATTTAACCCACCACCCCGGATACTCATGAAACTTCTGTCTCTTGTTAGTAGTGTAAGGGCTATGACCTATGTGAAGTTTTTCCTCTTTAGACCAAACAGGTTTGGAGATGGAGGCGATCCCAGTTTGGGAAAATATCACATATACACAGCTTCTGAGATTCTGCTTTGAGATTGCACTCTAAATTAAAAACTTTATAGCTCAAGACCTAACAAACATAGCTGTTTAAAAATTCTCAGAGAAACACCAAAATTTGTAGGTTTAAGGGAAAAAAATATTTCCTCAAGATAACCAACTTTATTATTATTATTATTTTAACGAATGTTATAACCTCCATTTTTATGGATCGAAAACACTGCATCACTAAACAAGAATCCTTATGAAAGGTATAGGTGTTTTGGTGGGCGGCGGTATTATTAGCATTTAGGTAATTGTTACCGGAATTGACCATAATACAATGAATGAATTCGGAAAAAGTTTCTGAAATTGCTTTCCTTAATCTTGAACTTACTAATGCCAGCTTCAGCACAGGCAAAATTATTCCTAATGGGTTTGTGTACCATTACTTACAAATATTAGGTCTCGCCAGTATCAAAATTTCAGAACAGCAAACTACTTATTGTAATAAAATAAGTGGTTATCATGTTCATTTTCTTTTCAACTATGCACATTGTAGGAAACATCAAGCAAATCATCTTGTTCCAGTGTTATATGCTAAACACAGACTGGAGCCGTTCCTGCAAAGTCTGATAAATATCGACGCGTGCGCACTTCACATCCGATAAATACTGATGCGCACTAAACATTTACAGTAAGAATTACCACGAATAATTCTTTTTTCTGTTCATTGCATTTTGCAAACTTTCTGAATTATACTTCTGAACATTAACAATTAATAAAATTCAACGTTACGATTTGTTTTATTTTCAAGATACCTCCATAGACAACGCTAACTTTTGTCACAAATATCATGTCTCCGTCATTCTTACTTCATATACTCGATGAAAGTTTGGGTTGCATTTCTTTTAGGACACACTGTATATGTCCAGATGCTGTACTTATACCTATAACGGTTAAGCATTCCGAAAGCGAATCTGCACTAGGAATGCAACTCTTTCCGCAAGTCGTAAGGTACTAGTACCTAATCCAATTCGTGAAGAAACAAGTAAATCATGACTTCATGCAAGGTTGCGTAAAATAGGACTGCACCAAAGACTCCCCGATTCATATAAACAGTAAAACACTGAGCTACCATAGGGGGCGCAAATTTGTAAATCCTACGTAAGAAATATGTTACTTGATTTCACAACAGAATTGCACAAGTAATGAAAATACATCAGGATCTCACATCTTACACGTATACTAAGGTACAAAGGTACACGTATACTAAGGTACTATACGGTTAAATAGCATTCGTGCTTTTTAGTGACCACCTAGCATAAGTTGGTCCGTGCTTTATGCACAAATTTTTATCCCATACCTCAGCCCTCCTGAAGTCGGTCTCCAACTGGTAATTGAGTTCCTCATTTAGTGCATATGGTAAGATTTGATTTGATTGGTAGAGGTTTCTTAGGAACGTTAGTATCGGTAGGCCTTATGTTGCCGTCATGATAACGACGACTGCCGTAAATAATAATTAAAATGTAACAAAAATACTACTGCAATATATAAATAATAAATTACGAGAATAACAAATATACAAAGATATTAAATATATAACAATAAAGTGAAGATAGAACAATACCAATAAATAGTAAAAACAGAACAATAACAAATAGTGAAAAAACAAAAAGAATAAAAGTGCTGCAATAATAAAATAAACACACAAGCAAGACTACAAAAACTGAGAACGTGAGCAATGTTACAAGCACGCACAAGAAAAAGGATACGCTTAAGAATAGCAATATCGTTGCCCAGTGACAGCCGGTGACGCCCTTGGGGTTCGGAGTATTCATGACGAGACAAGAATGTGCCAAATACTTAATGACAATACCTACCTCACAATACTACGACATAAACAACTATGCGTCAGACGAGTGTGACCGATATCTAAACGCGTTAGGAGCATTTCATCTTCACGACGAGAGCGAGCGGATATGTCCCATTCTCCAAGACGTGGCTTGACTGCATGTTTATTTTCATTTGCCTACTCCCAGTCTGCTTGTCTATGAGAGCCCATCAAGGTATGGCAATATCGGAGCGAGAAGTTTACGCTCCAATGCAAACCCGGCAAAGGTGGTGTGCCTGGCAGTTGTGTCAGCACGTTCGTTTCCCCGGATGCTGACACGACCCGGCACCTAGCCAGGGCTTGCCCAAGTGGACCCAGCCCGAAAAAACCCATCTTAAAACCCACCTGGGTTTTTGACTTTTTTGTTAGTGTATTATTGGTACAACTAAGGTGATCACATTGAAAGTTATTTTTATCAGACTTTAAACTTTCTTTGGGCGAATTATATGCTTTCATGTTAAGATAGACAACAATATTCAGCATAAGACCTTTATAAAGCTCTAAATGCACTGAATGTATATATAAATAAAACCCTCACCTTAGCTTGCGATAATTATAGAACAAATTAATGTGTGGATTATGCTTATAGCCTATTTGAAGTGAAGTAAGCGATTGTATATTTTAGAAAATCCTTTCCGTGAATAGTGTGTTTCTTGACTCGGCGCCGCCGAGGGACGTTATCCCTCATACATTGACGGATTTAAGGTCATAGGTGCCGGTACTAACAGTAAATATGTAACTACATTAGTAAAACTATTAGTATTATTTCTTACCTTTGATGGTAACAAAAGTATTCAGTAAAATTTGGTTTTCCAACAACAACAGTTAAGTTCAGTCATTTGTTGCTAGCCTTCAAATAAGCATTCTGTAGAATCAACACTAGCAATAACGTAAAAATTCTTGTCAAAATTAAGAAACTTAATGCTCGGAGCTCCGAAGACTACGTAACGCTTACTATTTCAAGTGCTGCATTCAAACATCAGTATTAATGAAAGTTTCGATGTACAGTAAAGCAAGCTGCATTTTCAGGGAAAACCCGCCGTGAAAGAAGTGTTCGGGAAATTCCCGCAATTGAATCCACAAAGCATCGAAAGTAAATACTTCAACAATAAAACTATTTATTTTACGCTGGAGGATATTTCATTTCATTTTAGACATTTTGAAACATTTACTTTATAGTTATTTGGTATTCATATTTGGCGAACGTCACTCAGGCTCCTAGGATAACTCTATCTACATTTGTACGTTTGTCTGCCTTTACCACAGTGTTCAACTTTCGGTCTTTTAAATTTTCAGGATACAAACCAGAGACACACTAAATTTTCTGTTTAGATTTTGGCAGCATACCAACGTAAAATTACAAACTGGCGCGCTTTTTTTAAAAAATAGCTGATATCCACTGGCGAAAATCCCGGGGGGATGATGGGGACATATCCCCTACAATCTTAGAACTTTCCCAACTCAATAATCCGATTGAAATTATTGTCTTTTAGGACGAAATGTGATGATTCGTGTCCAACTGTCACAAAGGAAAGTGAGATGAAATTTATACCTCCCAGAATAAGCCTCAAATCTGACCGCCTCCCAATGTTGAAGACAACTCTGCTCCCCTACCCATGTTGTCCCGGAGTCCCACACAGGGAACATAAAATATGACTATATTATTATTACTTTACAACTTTAAAATTCGACTGGCAACATTGAAAACTGTTTACAAGGGATGATCCATCTATGATTATCCCCTATAAAGAGTTTTGAATGTTGCCAGTCGGATTTTAAAGTTATCAAGCAATAATAATGTCGTCATATTTTATGTTCCCTGTGGAGGACGCCGGGACCGACATGGGTAATCCTCCCTAGCATTGTTTTTCGCCTTCATAAATATTTTGTTAATCGCGCGCGCGCGCACACACACACACACACACACACACACACACACACACATATATATATATATATATATATATATATATATATATATATATATATATATATTTATCCCGATACCGATGGAACGACCATACATTGGCGATTTGCATTCCATCAGGCGACCTGGTCGATCAGGCGACACTATATGGTCGTCCAGTGGGAAACCGTGTTAGACGGTCTCCTCTCACCACCACTAGTGCGTAGAAATCAACTTTGAAAATTGACGTTGGTGGTCCCAACGGTGCTGAGATAACTTTTTCTTGTATAACTGTAGTTCAGGGTTTCATCGGCAGGTGCGCGACAGTCGTGAGCGTATAGCTTGTCGAGCGTATAGTTCTGTATACATCAAGGCGCGTTGGACCACCGGAAGTTCTCATTTCGCAGTTGGCAGCTGTGCTCACCATTGGCTCGTGCATGCACTTTGTTCTGTTTGCAGATAGAGAGATTTATCACGGTTTCGGAAGCTAGAAGAAACAACATGAATGAAGGAATCAAACAATGATTAAAAAATAACTGAAAAAAACTGACAGAATATTTTATATAGTAATATACAAGACGATAAGAAAAAGTTACAATGTTTTTTTAGCTTGTACATAGAATACATGTGAGTATCTGCAAATAATTATTATAATACGTTGTTTCAACTATTATCATACATATTAATCGTGTGGGATGTCAAATACTTTTACAAGCAGTTGGGCGTCTTTGGGCCACTTTCACATAATAAAAGCCGAAAGTTACTGGCAGAAGTTTAAAAATGTTTTATATCCATTTATAAGAAAATTGTCAATCGTTTTATACTAGTTTCCTTAAACCTCGGATCCGTTTCCAGCAGAGCCATAGCAAGAAGGGGACGCGCGGGGCGGTCGTCCCAGGCGCTGATGGCTAGAAAGCGCCGAACGAGCAAAAAGAAAGAAAAAGTGCTAGAAATGATTTTTAAAAGTATTGACGCCCTATTAAATCAATGTTGTTGTCGGTTTTGATACAATTTGATACAACTGTAACACTCCGACTTTGATAAAATTTGGCAGTTAGATACCACACATAAAATACACGAATGCGTGTTTTTTTTTTTCTTTTATAATTTTCTGTAGAGGAGAAACAATTATTGGGGACCAAAGCCCATATCCAATATTTCGGAAGTTGACGCTCGAACGCAGTATGAAGTGGACCGAAGTGAATGAAATTGTGCACAGATATTGCACTTAGTAGATGTAAAATGAGAGAATACTTGTTTCGTATTTTTCTGAAACAAAGAAATAAATGGGTGGGGCAAAGACCCTTCCAAATATTTGATTACGAAATATGAAAAGTGCTTATGAGTATACTTTCGAAGTGCCTAAATTACATAGAGAACGCAACGAAAGTATGTTAAGAAACGATACAAAAAATAAGCTAACCCGTGTTTTGTAGTTTGTGCGGAAAAACTGTGTGGATGCCAAGGTCCTGTCCTAAAAAAGTACATAATAAAGCAGAAGCACAGGAAGGAGTGGACCGAAGCGAATGAAATTATACATATATCTTGTATATGTAAAATAAGGCAATACGTGTTTCGCAAGTAGCTAGGGGGCGCTAACTTCAGTCTTTGAACTTGAACTTTTGAGAGCAGAAACACGAAACACTCGAAATTCACCGTATTGATTCCTACTTTTAGGTCATCTATCTATTGCTAAAATTTCACTATTTTCAAAATTTTACTAGTTTTTTTTCTACATATAGTATTTTTTCTACGTATTTTATAGTATTTCGGGGTGCGCCTTTAACCCGTACAGTGTTTTTCCCATAAATAAAAGCACGTGCTGATTTATTTGCTGTTTACTGGTCGACGTGCAAATTTGAAACACGAATCAGTACGGGACACTTGGGAAACACGAATTCTTTTATTTTACATATACAATATCTACACACAATTTCATTCGCTTCGGTCCACTCCTTCTTGCGCTTCTGCTGTAATATTTACTTTCTTCGGAGAGGCCTTGGCCCAACACTATTTTTCCGCAGAAACTAAAAACACGTGTTCCCTTTTTTTTTTTTTTTTTTTTTTTGCCTATTGTCCTTACACAAGTTGTTGTAGTAATTCTCCTTATCCTTTAGGCACTTCTAATATATACTTATTCGCACTTTTGATATTTTGTAATCAAAGGTTTGGAAAGGTCTGTGCCCCACCCACCTATTTTTTTTTTTTTTTTTTTTTTAAAGAAAATACGAAATACGTATTTCTTCGTTTTAATTCTACGGTATCTATGCATAATTTCATTTACTTCGGTCCACTTCTTCTTGCTTTTCGAGCGCCAACTTTCAAAATTCTGGGTTGGGGCTTCTGTACCCTAAAACTGTTTTTCCGTAAAAAGAAAATACGTATTCATTTATTTCATGTGTAATATCTACCTGCCAAATTTGATCAAAATCGGAGTGTTACACTTGGGAATTGTTACATGTTAGTACTTAAAGAAAGTTATTGCTGTATATGATTTTAAATGACGATGTGATATATATAAGGTGCTAAGTAATGATGTACTCAAGAGCGTTTTCAAAATCAGAAAAAGTCAAAGTCTGAGTCTAAAATACGTTGGTGGTGATGAGTTTGCTTACTTAATCATGCTTTTCTACCCAATGGGATTAATATTTCTTGAGAATGAAGATACAAAAATGAAAGGAGTGAAGAGACGCGAGAGAACATGCAAGTTGCTGTTAGCGCGGGAATATTAAAAATATAAGTAAACAAGACGAACAATAACACTTTCGAACTTCAAGCAGTTGTAAAAAAAGAGTCAGCGAATTTTCTCTTTTCCAAAGACTGATCACTACCAGTGTGTTTTTTTTATATTCCTTTTATAGGCTATATGAAATGCTTCCAATTTGAAGGAATTTGTTGGAATCATTTCTCCATCAACCACTTGTATCGTCAGGATATTTTCTTTTGTGCATAAATATCTAGTTTTGTGGTTTTTCTATCAGCATACATACCAAACGTATACACATATATAATATATATGTGTGTATGTGTATTAGTGTATTTTTAATATGAAAATTAATAATAAGCAACCTTAAATTTAGAACTTCTATTGATTAAGAGATTAAGTAATTACTATTATTTCAAAATGTTGTAGCGAACTATATTTTGGATTTGAAATACAACATTAAACATATTCTTTAGCTCCATAGATCAATATTGAGAAATTCGCAAAGAAGGCTCCTTCTAAATGTCCATTACATTTCACAAAATATTTTTTTGTCGTAAAAGAATTGAAATTAAAATCCCATTTGCCTACAGAATAAAATTACAAAAGTTTACAATTATTACTGGAAATTCTAGCTATAATTCATTTCGAACATTTTAAAAGCACATAGTTTCTACTGTACTGAAATATCATTTCTTACCGATAGTATGAAATATTGCAAATAGTTGTATTTTAAGTTTCCATAACTGTTCTCCAAATGGATTTGTATAGAACCAAAGGGAGTTTTGTCAAGTTTAACAAAAATTCCAAAATAAACCTCTTGAAAGCAGCTCTTATTTGTAGAAGAATACATAATGATCGCTTTTGGCTGTTGTAATGCTCTTTCAAGCAGCTTAATAAAAATTCAGTGTAGCATAATAACAAAAGCTGCTTTCTTATGTAAAAGAAAAAAAAAGAAAGCTTGGTAAGGTGTCTGTACTGGGTGCCGAATTCTACTTCACCCCGGGCGCCGAAATCTCTAGTTACGGCTCTGGTTGATGGTATTTTTTTAAGTAAAAAGTTCGAACGGGGTGCGTACAAAACGGAATACCGAGCTCATTCATGGTGTATGGCATGTTTTAACAATGAGAAAGGCAAATAACTTTAAAACGTCGGCACAATCAAGCCCTTAAATGAGATATGAACTTCCTTTTCTGAACATTTGTAATCTCTAGGTTGAAATTGGTAAGGGTAATTTTAAGCTTTCATTGTTGGGTAAAGACAGGAAGATTGTGCTGATATATTTACTGGTACAGTCAACTGCTTTCGAGCTTCTTTAAAAGTACGAGTAATTTTATGTGTTTAGGTACAACTCTTCAACATTGTTCAATCACTCATTTTCCTCCTTAATTATTATTATTATTATTATTATTATTATTTGGTTTTTGGCTGGGGATAAAATTATTGAAGTAAATGATGTAAGATGGTTCTCAAAATAATTTAGTGCAAACATTACTACATAATTACTGGTCAAATAATTATGCTCTATTACTGACGGTTTTATTCAAAGTAACTTATAATATTTCATACTGTGTGTAAATTGAAGAAACTTTTTCTAATAAGAAAGTAACTTATCAATACTTGTATTTTCACTTCCAGTATGTCTTTGTGATAATGTTTGTGACATTTTACATGTTACAAGCTTTGCTTACTTAATATACATTAGGGGGACGCGGTGGCTCAGTGGTAGAGCGTTCACCTCTGGTGCTTGGGGTCCCGGGTTCGATCCCAGCCCCCGCCAAGTGAACTTTGTGGTGGACAAACACCGTGCTCGTGGGTTTTCTCGGGGTTCTCCCGTTTCCTCCCACTTTCTTCATTCCACCATTTCACGCATCTCTCATAATCACCGTCTCCTTTAGCCTAACCGGCATAACCGTGGGACGTAAAACTCAAAGATTTCATTTAATATACATTAATATCATCACTGAGCAAATCAGAATGTTTTAATTTAGAAAGTTGAACATTCACATGGGTCAGTGGGTCAAAATTTGTCAGTGGGTCGTGGTCATCAGGACGTGACCCACTGCTACTTACCAATCACCGTGACCCACTCTGACTCACCGACACACTCAGACCGACTGACTCACTCTATTCAGTCCATAGTAGACAGCATCTTCTGAACACTGGTGAATGTGCCTGTGTTTCACTTTCAAGGAATCCATTTTATTCATTTTTCATTTTTTTTCTGTTTACTTATCTGAGATGAGTATATCTATGTGAAAAAACAACTTCAGGTATCTTGGATATTGATATTTGTAACTGTTGTAACAACAATAGGACTTACTACCTGGCTTTCGAGATACAGCCTTTGAGTTTTTAGAGGAGCTAACTACTGAAAAAAATATATTTGAATCATCTGTAATACATGAATTATTACATAAAAGCGAATGTAACTAAGTGTGAGTGATGATCACGGACAAATGGCAAAGCCAAATGAAATGAATTTTGGTAGATAGTTAGACCCTAATCTCAACTGGGATGTTATCATATCGCTTTTATTATAATACATGTACTAAAGGGGGAGAGGGGGTCCAAGTTTTTTACGAAAAATTGTGTATCTCACAAGTCGTTCAACTTAGGTAGTGAAATTCAGTATATTAACTCTTTATTAAAAATAAACAGAACGTGTTCTAGCAGTTTTTTAAATTTCTCTTCTATGGGGGAGACTTTCCATATATGGGAAATTGGTAGTGGGTTGATCTGTAAAACTAATCAAAAACGATCGATATTAGTTGAGAAAAAATTAAGAAACAATTATTAATTGAGACACAAAAAATACAGTCTCAATTAATTAGAAAGCAGTAATAATTAGAAAGCAGTGGTATCATATATCCACTACTTTCTAATATAATAATTTTTGAATCTTATGTTTATTATAGATCCTTCACTGAATACTTAATTATATGAAAAACTTTACATCTTTATTCACATTTACTTTGGTCCACTATACCTTGATTTGAGACTTTCAAATTTCATCCCATTTTCCACTGAAAAGTATCTGTAATTCAGCAAGGAAATAATTATATATAATATTTCAAATTCATCGTAATTTTACCCATGACAAACACTTTACCATTTTATATTGTAAAGGTCAGATCCACCTTATTGTAACAGAGCGGTGCTTGAGCGATTAACCGTAGAAATTCAAACTCCGATTAGTGATAATTTCACAGCATTGTTTAATTGCAAGTGTAAACTCTTTAGTCAGTGGACAGGAGGACGTGGATCATGGGTTAAAGTTGATTACGATGGGTTTTGATGGGTAGTGGGTCAGAGTGCGTCACGTTAGGAAGTGGGACATATTGGGTCACGGTTTGTTGAAGTGGGTCATGGTGGATGGTGGATCACAGTGAGTCATAGTCATGATGGGTGGTGGGTCAATGGGTTGTGGGTCAATATTTAATTGACATACATCATCTGAACAGTGATCAGAAATAACGAATTGAAGCAAGTATCATTCCTTCTGATCACTGTTCAGACATTTTCTCCTTTATATATTTTCCTTGGAACAACGTAAACATGATAGTCTAAATTAATACTTGAAGGCTTTGAAGGTTGCCATCACTTTTTCAAGCTTGAAGTATTATAAGAATAGTAACAATGCACTGTAGTGCCTTTCTGCTAAACAAACGCATGCTTAATTAGATGCGTAACCGTGGTCTCAATTAATGCGGATAATCAACACTATTGCATTGCTGTCACTACTGGAAGTAAGATTTCTTTATAGATTAATTGGTATTTTAGACTTCAAGACTTTTACTTGCCTCCTGATGTGACACTCGTCAATGAGCACGTAAGGCTGTAATGAAAAATGAGACTGAATTAAATTGTTCATTACGAAGTAACAGCCTGAAAAAGGTTTGGTTTAAAGAGAGTGAGTGTCAAGAAAAAAAAAGTAGATTTTTTTGCAGAGGATGATAGGTAAATATAAAAGTTCGTAGTAAAGCTATACGTATAAGGGTAAAATTTTTAAGGGATGACAATAGTTTCAAGAAGCAAAGAAATATGGAGTTTGTTTACAGGGTGTCCAAAAAGTCCCGTATCATAGATGAGAGCACATTTGTTCAATGTGCCCTCTGTTGAATTCTACCTATGTTTTGAAGCGGAATGTTAAAGAATGAAAATGGGGGGGGGGGACAATTTGGGTAAATTGCTTCCCTTATATATCCTTTGTTTTCGTGCAAAATGAGCCCCGTCGGGAATATATACGCTGAATTACAACATAGATTAACCGTACTCCCAGAAAGCGTAGTTCATCGAACTCAAAGTAAGCCTCGGGCTCCTTGACGATCAATACAGTTTGGCTGAAATCTAGTGTTCAAGTAGTTTAGTATGAGCAAGACGTAGTGTGCTAGGGCACCAACTTGCATGAACCATGCTTTCTTTATATATTCTACTAACAAAGTGCAATATTCTTATCCATGTTCAAGAAATGACCATCTTATCCTCCTGTCCTCCCTTCGTTTTCAAATACCGTATTTACACAATCCTAAAACGCACATTTTTAATTATTTTTCAGCCCAAAATTGAGGTGTGTCTTACATTCGAGTTTGCAAGTTTAGGCCTACATTTTGCACTGTCAGTAAGGCCCAATTTACAGCAGAAAACGATTGAGTTTTGACGGAGATAGCTAATCTCGTTAGTCATGATTCTGTGAAAAATGTGTACTAGGAATACCCACATTTTGCGAAAAATGGGAAATTGTTTTATCCGGAAATTGGAAACAAAATGGAAGACGAAAAATTTTCATTGTGTTTTCACATGTTTATTTATCTTTTTCATTCTTAAAAGTCAATGCCGAGTAGTAGTTTTTTTTTTTTTTTTTTCTAGACTCGCGTAAATGCGGTATCTAAAATGTCCTGCAACCCGCTTTAATTAAAACCTACACTTGAAACTGCTAAACTTTTATTCTTATGAACTTTTAGTTGAGATGCATATTCAACAATTTTTCCTATGGCCACGGACTTTCACTCCAACGAAAGTATGTTGGGAACCTCGGAAAGACTTAATATATACAGAAGTGAACATAATGTTTAAAATTGTAAAAATGTTGTTCTCACACATTTTCACCGCAAATTCAGTTTTACCAATTTCTTGTATATTACAGCACTTTTGAAGTATTCTGTAGATATATAAATGAAAGTCAACGCTTTACTTATACATAACAGAAAATTACATTTGAAGAATAAAACGCCATACAGTTTACCTCAGTTGCATATTCACCCATTTAAAGGAAAGTAAACGTTTTATTTTCAAAGAACTGATCACTGTTTGAAACTGAAAGAAATGTTTTCAAACCTCAAATGTTATTTCACTTAACCCATTTCAGGAATTATGCAGAAATTTTAAAGTAACATGTATACAGGGTGTATCAGATCACAACGTCCCAGGCTTTTTCTCGGTTCGTAGTGCCCGTATACACTTCAAACAACAAATGGTGATGCTTTCATATTTGGTTCTTCAAATAAGCAAACTAGCTTCAGGTATTCTTATTATGATAATGCCATTAAGTGATCAGCTAACTGCTTCACATGGCATTTGATACATAGATTTGGTGACTCTAATACTTCTCTGCAACACAGACTGTCACAGCGAAAGCAAGGAATGAAATTACCTGTTGCGCGTAAGTTAGGATTTGAGAAAACACTTTCCCCGATATGTATGGAAAAGAGCTGGAATGCCATGTGAAACAGTTAGCTGATCGTTTAATGTCATTCTCACGGTAAGAATAAATGAAGATAGTTTGACTTAGTTGAAGAACTAAATATCAATGACAGGTTCAACAAAGATAAACAGAGTGCTGTGAAAGGTTTTTATACGAGTTTAAGAAGTGACTTCCCAATTTATTTGTTAGAACACCTGTGTCTACAAGTATATTTAAATCTTTGAGTTTTATTTCCCACGCTTATGCCGGCTAGGCTAATGGAGACGGCAATGATGAGAAATGAATGAAGTGGTGGAATCAAGAAAGTGGGAGAAAACGGAAGAACCTGGAGGAAACCCACACACACGGTGTTTGTCCACCACAAAAGTCACTTGGCGGAGCTGTGAACGAACCAAGAACTCTATGCAGCAGAGGTGAATGCTCTACCACTGAGAAACCGCGACCTGTAAGTATATCGTGAACAAGTTTCAATAAGGAACAAATTGCAAAGTTCTATACAAATTAGTGCACACCGATGAAGAAATGTTCTTTTCCACCATCACGAATATGAACGCTCATGAGATTGGTTTATCGTGTGTTCATATTAATTCCAAAGTGATATGTGAAAAACGGAAACGAGTTCTGGGCAAGTTGACATCGGGCTAGGGTTGCCAGACTTCCCGGTTTTCAATGAAAGAATTAACTGTCCCGAAAAAGGCTTTCAGGACGCCTGTTTTCGCTCTTCAGATTGAAATAAAAATCAGCCCGCAAGAACTAGTATTTCTTACCTGAAAACGGAAGGTAGTATTTCTGACTCAAATGATGACGCAACAAAGAAAAGAGTATCTCTTCAATCATAAATGGGAGAGTGTGTCGTAATTGGCGCAATATTTAGGGCCTGTTCAACACAAAAGCTCGGAATTCGGAAAAAGGGTCACCAGGCAACTCTCCCGTTACCTCTCCACATTTTTTATACATCCTTTGTGGGGCTTCATTTGTGCTAACTGTTTATAAAAAGAATGAACTGGAAAATTGTAAGTAGCTACTAATCTGAAAAGACTGGTATAATAGATCCTTACCAAATGAGTAGGAACCGTGATCTTAATGGCTATATAGCATGAGATTGGTGTCCGGGTTTTTCGCTTACAAAATCTGGCAATCCTACGTCGGGCGAAAGAGGTCGGAATATAACATTGATATTCTGCGTGAGTGCTACTGGTCAGTTTGTACTACCCCTCTTCATAGTCGTATTTCCGCGCCAGAAGAAGAGTGAGGGATTGTTTGTTGATGCTCCACCTGAGAGTATTGCTGTAGCACAAAGTACTGATTGGATAACGACTGATATTTTTTTAACTTCGTTGCAACACTTTGTAAAATTCTGTCAGCCTTCCCCTCACATCCCAGTTCTGCTAATTGTTGATGGACATGGCAGCCATAAAGAACTGAAAGTGATTAAATATGCGAGGGATCACAGGATTCACTGCTCAGTACTCCTCCACATATCACTCACAAGACTCAACTCACTGATAGGTGTTTTATGAAACGATTTCAAAACACATACAATGATGCTTGTTCACTGTGGATGCGCAAGAATGCTGGAGTAAAGACATCCGAATACGATGTAGCGCATCTTGTTTCGAGGCACACCAAAAAGTATGTCACATGGACATAGCTCTCAACCGATTTGCCTTCACAAGAATATATTCACTGAACCCTCAGATATTCACAAACGCTGACTATCTGTCCGCAAACGTTCACGAGTATCTGATCGGCACTTTGTGTGCAAAGGATTGGGCATGTCCGTCCTCACCACAACAAACGTCTGGAGATCAGGTGACATGTTCAGGATAAACGGTCTCCCGACATCCTTGATGCAGTCTTTATGGTTCCCCAAATCTCAATAGGACGAGTAGCTAGGGATGCTGCTATGAGCCACATAATGATTTGGAGGACTCTGCACAATAACGCGTTAAATCCTTATCATGTTCGTCTGCACCAAAAACTCCGAGAACAAGATTTCCATAACCATCTGGAGTCAATGGCTGAGCGACAGGAACCCATGTTTGACCACAACATTCTGTGTACGGATGAGGTGACCTTCAAGATTAATGTAGGTCAACGTACACAACGCTCACTACTAGTCCAGCGAGAATGCTCACTGGGTACGTGAAGTTGACAATCAACATATCTGGAGTCTAAATGTCTCACGTGGTATAGTGGGAGGCCAAATTGGTCTTTATTTCTTCGAAGGTACTTTAACAGAAGTAGGATACGCTAATTATTTGTCAGATGTTCTTTGTGAGCGCTTGGAAGAGGTCTCATTAGCAACTCGTGAAATAATGTGATTACAAGACGGTTACTCTGCTCATTTTGCAACAGTTGCTGGACAAACTGCTGCTCATTTATTTCCAAACAGGTGGATCGGAAGAGGAGGCCGTTTCCTGGTCAGCTCGTTCTCCGGACCTGACTCCTCTCGATTTTTCTTTTGGGTACGTGTCAAGGAGCTGGTTTAGCAAGAGCGTCCTACTACAAGGGAAGACATAATGAAAAGCTCTATAATGTCTGCCATGGTCTAAGAGGAAATGAAGTGTTAAGAGCAATCTACAATGTCCCGGTGCGTATTCGAATGTGCATCGCACGTGCTGGACGATCCTTTGAACATTTATTGTGTTTTATTTTTTTTGGGGGGGGAGTACGATATTTTGGTGAGAATGTTCAGAACTTGCAGTTCATGTTATTTATTTTATTTATTATCTTCAGTTTGTTTATTTTTATTATTCTTGCACAATTGTTTGTGCAATGAGTTCCGAAAAGTGATTTATTAAAATGTTTACATAAGTTAAGAAGACTAAGAGAGTGTCAGTGATTTCGTAAGTTTGATTTTTTTTTGGAGTTGTTGGACTTTGCACCCAAATTTCTTTCATACGTAGTTTAAAACCAAAGAGTGTTTTTCTCTGTTTTTCTGTTTTAAATTGGTTCAGATTCCGAAATTTAAACAAGTACTATCCTGTAATATTGTTTTCGTTTGTTGATAAGTAGACGAGATATGCCCTAACGTTTGATACTAAATGCTATAAAGCGTTTTCAACAACTATTTAATAGAACATGTGCTATCTGATGTTCTTTTGGAGTCATTACCAACTAAAACTGTTGTTCTTAGTTGCAATTCAACAGCAAATAATACATAGATGCCAAACCGGAGAGTTTAACGGAAAATGTTCCTGTAAAAGTTGTTTCCTTTTCAATAATACTTCCAAATAAATCGAAATTGGTACCACTCTCCATTTAAAATTTTGGAGTTCATTCCCCGCGGAAGTATTCTCGCTACGCCACTGAATATGAAAGAATCACAGTTTGATTCTTCACTTACGATTTGGCATTCATTTTTTTGTTTGTTTGAAGTGTCTACCTGCACTACGAAGTACGAACTGAGAAAAATGCGTGGGACGGGTGGTCTGATAGCAATTCAACAACAAATAACACACATAGATGCCAAACCGTAGAATTTAACGAAAAGTGCTTCCTGCAAAATTGCTTGTTTTTAATAATACTCCCAAAGAAATTGAAACTGAAGAAAAATGTCCATATAAATTTTTCGAAGTTGATCCCCCGTGGAAGTATTCCCGCTACGCCACTGGATACGGAAGCACCACTATTTGATTCTTCACATACGATTTGGTAGTTCATTTTTTGTTTGAAGTGCCTACGTGCACTACGAGGCGAGAAAAGTGCCTGGGACGCGTGGTCTGATACTCCTTGTATATAGTAAAAAGCTGAAGGAACAGAATAAAGAGCTCGTCGCTCCATCAGATAAATACATACATATCTGCTACCATAACTAGAGGTGCGTAAAGCATCTATACACAGCTTCGCCGGAAGTCTGCTTCATTGTAAGGCTAATTCGACGCCCGAGCAAACGTTGGTACTTCTGCTTGAATGGGCGCAGAAATTGCCTGAAACTGTACGCAAAAAAGCATCTATACTGGACTCCGAAGAGGTACTTGAGTGAATTGTCTCCAGAAGAACGCCACTTTGGGAACAGGCAGAAATACATCAATTTTGAAGAAAAAAAGTTGACTACGGTGTCATCCTCAATGTCTAGAGACGATATATCCAAAAACAAATTTCTATACTCCAGCCGTTCTACCGGTTGCAAAAAGGATACGTTTTATAACGGTCTCTATATTGGTAGAGGGATTTAAATATATATATATATATATATATACCGTCTTACCCGTCCCCCCAATGTTGAAGACAAATTTGCGCCGCTGCTGATATCCACGCTACAAAGCGCAATTTTAGGTCTTTCAAGTTGAAATTTTCAAAGTAGAAGCACGAGAGACTATATTAGCCTTATATATTTTGGCGGCATAAAATTTCAAATAGCGGGCATCCATGCTACAAGGTGCTATTTTCGGACTTTTTAAGTTGATATTTCGAGGGTAGAAGCACAGGACATTCTAAATTTGCTGTATTGATTTTTTCAAAACAGCAGTGAACAGAAAGTTGTTGCAAGTTGTGACAATGACACTCATGAAATGTAAATCATATTTTAACATTTTTACCCCACAGAGATAGAAATATTTCTAAAAAACCCAATTAAACCCGAAAAAACCTATATGGGCCCAGGTGAGTTGGTTTTTTTTTTCAAAAATACCCGGGTTTTTTCAAACCCTGCACCTAGCAAACGACGACACAACCCTGTTGCTGATGGCATGTGACAAGAATGTCTTGAACAAAGGTGTGCTTACTGAACAAATTCTGTAGGCTCATAACCACGCTCGGAGAATCTATGGAAAACAGCACACGACGTAACCAAAGCGTAAGCGCATGGTCAAGGACAAGCTTAATTGCAGTTAGTTCTGCAGTATATACTGAACACAGGCGATGCAAACTGAATTCTGACCTGCCCTCATCGTGACAAAAGCACAGACAACAGAATTTCCATCCTTAGACTATCAGTATAAAACACATTATAATTGGGATAATGCTCTAATAATGCTGTGAACTCTTGCTGGTATACCTGGGAACTGATGTGCTAAAGACAGGCGTAAGTCAAATCTTAGTGTACAAAGCAGCCATGAGGGTACAGTACAAAACCGAAGCAACGAGACAGAAAACACTCACACGCACGAGGACGTGCAGCACTATTCGTAAATCCGCCCACCAGGGAGACAAGTCTACAGTGGTGGTCAGGAATACAACGCAGATGCGCAGAATAATTGAGGAGTCTCTCACGACAAAACGGTTACGAGGGTTCGCTGGCCTTCACAAAGATTGGCAAAAGGACTACGGAAGGCGCCAGCACCTAGCCGAATACTCAAGTGATGGACTGTGTCAAGTTGTCTCAGCAGAGAGGAACGAGCAGACGCATAAGCAATACAGCCATAGTCGGACTACGGTATAAGCGGAGCAGAACAGTAATATCAGCACCCACGTGCGGTTCCCACGTCAATCAACAGTCATAGATCAGACCCAGAAAACGAATGACAAACAAGTGCCTTTCGTATACAAGACTAGGTAAATAACTCGAGTTCGTTGGTGGCAGAAATGGACACTAAGATTTTTCAACTGAAAAGCGAAATCCTGTCACATTCGACCAGCGAACAAGACTGTATAGAGCCAGTTAAGTCTAGTAATACCGCGAAGGTGTCTGGAGCGACAATAAACTACGAGATCGGCAACATAAAGCAGACCACGGACAGGAAACTGGAGCTGCGGAAGAACCTGTTCCCGACGACAGCAAACGTGATACTACGTATATTGCCTTGTGGAACACTATTTTCTTGAACAAAGCGCCCTGAAAGACTAGATTCTACACGCATTCCAGAATGTCGCTCACGAAAAAAATTCACAATAAGGTGTTACATGCCCACGAAAAACCCAGTCATTTTGTTTCAATATGCCGTAACGCCAAGTGGTGGTGTCATAAGTTTTCTCTGCGTCGAGAAAGATAGCAACAAGATATTCTCCGTTGGGGAAAACGTCATTAATGTGCCCCTCAAGATGAACGAGATTGTCAGTAGTGCTTCGGAAAGATCGAAGTCCAGACTGATAATTATTGAAGAGCGAATTAGATTTCAAAATTTATGCTAAAAGAAATAAATTCTTTCATGAATATAAGTATGCGCCCATAGAATGGGATAGCATGCATGACTGAAGTATTTTTGTATTACATTTGTAATTTTTAATATACCAGGGGCATATGTTTGATAGAGATGAAAAAAAAAAAAAAAAAGCTGGCCTTTCTTGAATGTTTTTTTTTCGCATAAAAGCCTCTTTCTGAAAAAAAAAAAAAAAGGCAATTTTGGCTTTTTCATTTTCATGATTTTTCTATCTAAATAGCTTTCTTAAGGTATACTCTAGAATTAAATGAAATTTCACAACCTAAATGCCATATTTCCGCTTTGGAATTCACCATAATGATGGACAGAGCACATGTTTTATGAATTAAACTAAACATACAGTACGTAGTATTTGAGGGTAATTTTAAAGGCTACTTAACTTGTGTTATCGACCTTTTTTTCTCCTCTTCTAGATCATTTTTAATCGTGTTTCATTTCTCAGAGCTCAGTACTGTAGCTTCTAGCACATAAGTTAAACGTATGGTTTTCAATATAACCGTCAAAGCGTACTTCCACATTTATTATACTGTAGCTGTGCAATGATTTAGCAATAATCTTACGGATACAACCTTGAATACGTTTACACATTTATTTATAAACTATTTTATACAAATAATAAGCAGCGGATTTAGAAAAGTATTTTAGAACAGTTATCTAAAATTTCCTAATTTTTATTTGGGAGGAGCTTGAAGTTTATGAGTACAGAGATAACTAACATTTCGTTCCGTTTGTATATTCAGCATTCATCTTCCAAATATAACCCTGAAGACCATTTTATACTGATAATCAGCGGCGGATATCGAAAAGTATTTTGAAAGGGTTTTTTTCTTATTAATGTTTAGTTTTTCTAAAAATTTCTAATTTTTATTTGAGGCGAGCTTGAAGTTTGAGTAAAGGCATAACTAATATTTTCTTTTAGAATTCCGTAATCTCGAGGAACAGGTTTCAGTCCGAAAGATACCCCTTTGCAAATCCGTCACTGTTGCTAATTAGTAATAACGATTTAAAAACAATAAGGAAGTCGACCAGGACTCTCAGTACACGCAGTATCTTTACATTTAGAGATGGAATTAAGAAAATCTTGTCAGAATGGTCTAGTGTGGGATTGATTCCCAGACCTCCCGATAGATACGCAAAAAGTAACCACTCACCCATGGTTGTTGTGCAAGACTTACGATAGCTTAAATGTGTTCGTAGTGTTTTATTATTATTATTATTATTATTAGAGAGCCCCGTAATGGAATGTTGAATTCCTTTTGTTAAAAATTCAGAGTAACCCGTGATGGTGGTTATATATTCTAGGGTCTTGAAAACCACACGCTCAGATGAACAGTTTATTATGCACGTAATTCATGAACAGAAAATTCGGTACTTTCCCAATTCTAAACCAATTCATGGTTTATATTCAAGGTTTTGTATTATTATCTGCTTTAATCACTTATTAAACGAGATTTTGTGTTATAGATAAGCGAAACAAAGTCTGCCTTATCAATTTAAAGCAGAACTTTGAAAAAATTTCAAAATTTCCCAAGAAGAAAAAAAACCGAAGCAGAAAAAAACTAAGTTTTTCCCAAAACAGCCGGGTTTTTTCCAAGCCCTTGCATCTCTAGATAGGGAGCACCACTCCGAACCACCCTCTAAAAGCATATTACGTAAAAGAATCATTGTTTTAGTAATTTCTGACTAGTGTGTAGTTTGCAACACTTAATAGTTGAACGGTACTAATTTTGCGGTTTAATATTATATAGATGCATACAGATGTACGAAAGAACAAAGGAAGCATGAAAATAAAGAATAACTGTCACTAACAGTGAAACGTGAAAGGCGGAAATGGAACACGAATATAATGTTGAACACAGGTTTGTGTGTGCCTTACCCGTTACCCGGGGCCGCGGGTTAACTGCTGTAGCAAGGACCAATTTTAGGAAGTTTACTCGGTGAATTGGAGAATTCATATTGGTTTGTGGAGTGAGTGAAAGTCAGGTGAGGGAAATAGTTTAAGGTGGTGGTGGTTGTTCCAGACTTTCTGATGTGTCATTTTGTGTGGAGGCGGAAGAGACTATTTGGCGGAAAAGGCAGAGTGGAAAACGGCACGTATAAAGTTTTAACATATCCCGAGATTTTATAAAACTGCACAAAAATAACGAGGGTGCAACCTAACCTGTTAGGTGACTACTACGGCGGTGTATTCCTCCATTGTACTGAAGCTGTATTTTATGTTTACTGATGGAGCGTTACTGGTATGAGATCATGACAAGTGGTACTAAAACCCACCTGTTTTCAAACCCTCGTTTACGCACGTACCAACCATCGCTGACGCGCCTGCTCTCTTCGAACGCACCTCCGCGCGAGTCAACCAACCCTGCCATGACTATTAAATAGCATTTGTGCTTCTTAGTTGAGAGACGACAGGTTGCTTTAAGCACAGTAGTAGTGTTTATGCCCTACATCCGAACGCGGTAGTAATACGCAAATAGTAATCTTCTATTCCGAATAGTAAAAGTTTCCACGCTTTTGGTTTGAAGGTAACTGTCTTGTAACTCTACTCAATCTAACTTAATGTACTAATTTTGGTACTTTTTTTACTTCTCGAGTGGTACAGCGATACGGCACAAATGTGGCCCCCATCTTTGAAAGCTTAGCCAATATCATTACTAGCTACTGTAAAAAAGGTTATATGGAATAAAATTGTCGCGTACCTGTTAGCTTGCACGTGATTTCATTGCTGCAAGTTGTGACATTGTTCGCATCTGCTTTAAAACAAACTGGTGTGGGCAACATAACCAATAATCAATCATGTACGACTCAAACCACCCAGTGAACCACTGTCATACCACTCGAGGCGGCCGGTGTCACAAAGACTACTCTCACAATCGCTTACATGCTCTGATATGCATATATTTGTCAGTAGCATATTGGTGAGTTATACGGCGACATTATCTCTAAAATACATCATAATACATAATTAACATTAAATGACTTCCACATGGTCGTCAGCCGACAATCGCTACCGGTATATTACTCTATGCTAATATTTTTCATGAATAAAATTTTAAACTCTCTTAATTCACTCACATAACTAAGCAAACAAAGAGCAAGTTACTTAGTTAAGGTGGTAATGTAAATAAATCATATAAATTTTAACTTCGTCATGAATAAAGAACATTGCCCGTAACAGAGACGCCATACGAAATCTTCAAATACAATAGAAAACATCATATGAACAACCGTAAAACAGACTTACCCCAAAACATTTTGTAATTTTCAAAATCAGAGTACGTCAGATTTCTTAAATATTATCGAACTATACCGATAGCTGTCTATACAATATATAAGATCGTCAACACGTGTACGGTTTCACACCATGCGCTCCCTTTTCAATGCTTTTGGTTGCCTTCATACGTATCAATGGAGCCACTACCCGATACATTTTTCCACTATAGTATCTATTACAATTGATAGTGGAAAAAACGGAACACTGCCTCTTCAAGAAACAAAACAGGTATTGCCCTTAATTGAGTATAGTGAAGAAAATAATACTAAATAATGTGACCAAATAGTAATAATAGCACCAAAAGCACCAAATAATGTGACCAAATAGTAACAAATTCCTACAGGCGACAAAATTACAATAAAGTAATTAGCTGTAATCTAGGTTTACAACTGTACGGTTACTAGTGTAGAAGGATTACAAGTGATTTACAACGAACGAAGCATGTGAGTGCATACGAAAGACTACTGTATTAGATATTATTTTCCATCTGTGGTCAGGGCCGGATTTAACATTTTGGCGCCCCTAGGCCCAATAAATTTTTCCGCCCCGTAGTCTGGTTAAAGTTACTTTCCTAAAAGCCTTTATTAAAAAATTATTTCAGGTCTATATGTTATTTGCTTAAACACCACTCCAAGATGCAAATAGTTTAACTTTACTAACAATTATTTGTTCCAATGACCTTCAAAATCAGAATGCTTTATTAGCCTGATATTGTAAAATCAATTCAAAAAATATGTTAAGCTATGGCTATTTATTTTTATTTCTAGATATTTTTTCTCTCAGCCGTGCGCCCCCTAGGAGCTTGCGCCCATAGGCCCGGGCCTACCGGGCCTATTGGAAAATCCGGCCCTATCTGTGGTGTACTTCTGCACAAGGTACAAAAGCTGTATTTTATCTTTACAAATGGAGTGTTACTAATGTGAAACTATGACCAGAGGAATTGAAATCCATATTATTACCAAAACACACTTGTTTTTATCACGGACATCAATCCCACTGGAGATGTGTTACACAAATAGTTGGAAAACGATTTTCGTTCCCCTGGGTATATTTCAAGTATCTTAGGACAAATATGACCCAAAACCAAAGGCGCAAATCTGTCTTCAACATTGGGGGGGACGGGTAAGACGTTCCCATATATATATATATATATATATATATATATATATATATATATATATATATATAAGCGATGTTCAAAATATTTATGAAGTTGAAAAACAATGCTGTGAAGGATCAGGGGAGCAGAATTGTCTTCAGTGACGTATTTAGGAGACTATCGGGCTCATTCTCCCCTCGAAATAATTTGTTAGTTTTACGCATTGCACGTACAACAATAATCCTTCTTACCATTTCTAAGAACGTCATTGACTTTCCATTTTCTTATGCTTTTTGTTCAGAAATAATACTGTATTTGTCAAATTTCATTTTATGTAAGAACTGCGTCCTTAATTGTTCTTTCTGTCATCCTTTCTATTTTTCTGTTTCTTTTTCTTGACGTTACTACTTTCATTTCGCCTATCATACTTTATCGACCGTTGTCAGTTGTGATTCAAGTTGGCCGTCATCAGTAACACCAAAACTAAGAGGAGTTGATAAGCGAAACTAGTGTTCCACACCAATATGCGCGGATATCAACACGACAGGACTTTAGTTATTATAACAAAGGAACAATTATATCGTTTAGTTATTTTTAAAAGAAGGAAATGTTTGAATTAAAGAAAATCAAAACGGGGGAATAATTAGCCCGGGAAATTAGGACGGCCAAGAGGATGCTTTCTTTTTCTTGTA
This sequence comes from Thermobia domestica, assembly GCF_964235325.1. NCBI lineage: Eukaryota > Metazoa > Arthropoda > Insecta > Zygentoma > Lepismatidae > Thermobia > Thermobia domestica. The sequence goes on along the minus strand of NC_137465.1, from coordinate 141,710,590 downwards.
TGAATAGAATAAAGGGTTAGATTCACTTCTAAATTTTTGTATCATATCACATAGGATTTATCGATCTGTAATTCTTGCCATTATAACTTCAATTCATGCATAAATTAAAATATATTTAATTCTCAAACTCAGGTGGGCAATTGCCCACTTCCTTCCATATGTTGGGCATAGAAAGAAAATCCTAAATACGCCATTGGTTGTCTTCAACATTGGAAGGTGGGCAGATTTGAGGCTTATTCTAGATAAGGGAGATGAAACTCATATTGCGGTAGATGAATCTGATCAACTGTTGCAGAGTATATTAGGTGATGTAGATGAAGTAGTAGTACATATCAGTATTACAAATCACTGCCGTGAAAACATTCTGAAATTTGAATACATGCATATTTATAATTGGTATGTTTCTAATTAGGCATCCACAAAGATCCACGTTAAAATTGTTTTATAGTAATATAATAATATAAATGACGACTTCCCCAAAACTATGAAGAAAGAATATCAATTATGTATGACGCAACAATACTCTTTGAGCAAAATTATTATAATCTTAATAACATTACAGGAATCGTTTCAGAAATCTGACGCATAACATACTTTTTACTTAACAGATGTAACCTTAAGATTATAGAGAAAAATATTCCAGCAATTGAATTCTTTTCTTTGCTTACGAAACATCCTCTCTCAAAAGAAAAAATGGGACACGCGGAAATACGTAGGAACAAACCATGGTTCGAACTAGCAGAGAAGAGAAAACAGGCAAAATTACGTTGGCTACAAAATCCGAATGAAATAACTACACAAAATTTCGTAGACATCAGACGAGGAACTTCCAAAACTTTTAGAACAAAGAAACGCGATATTTTGAAAGCTAAAATTTAGGAACTTGAAGATAATAGTAAAAATAAAAACATTCGGGACATGTATAAAGGGATGAACGAATTTAAGAAAGGCTATCAACCTCGTTCTTATATATGAAAGAAAGCTGATGGAACAGTTCTCACTGATACAGATAGCATTTTAAATAGATAGAAAGATTTCTTTGACGATTTGCTTAACACGCAACCAAAAACTAATGTGCGTGGAGAAAGGAAGATACACACCGCAGAACCATATATTCCAGAACCCAATCGAATAGAAGTAAAAATCGCTATAAAGAAATTAAAGAAACACAAATCTCGGGTGTAAACGAAATTCCAGCTGAGTTAGTTTTAGCTGGAGGCAAAAAATTGTGGAACAAGATACACAAACTCATTCCCCTTATCTACAACAAGGAAGAATTGCCACAAGAGTGGGAAGAATCAATCATTGTTCCAATCCACAAGAAAGGCGACAAAACTGACTGTAATAATTATCGAAGCATCTCTCTTCTGTTAACATCCTATAAAATCCTTTCAAACATTCTATTAGCAAGATTGACCCCATACGCAGATGAAATTTTTGGAGATTATCAGTGTGGATTTAGACGAAATCGATCAACTATCGACCAAATATTTACCATTCGCCAAATACTCGAAAACAAGCGGAAATACAGTAGTCCGGCACATCAACTATTTATTGATTTTAGAAAGGCTTATAACTCGGTTAGGAGAGAAACATTGTACAACGTTCTTACAGAATTTGGAATACCGAAAAAGCTAATTAGATCAATTAAGGCATGTTTAAATGAATCCCAAAGTAAAGTCCGGGCAGGAAAATTTTTGGCCACGAGCTTTCACGTTAAGAATGGCCTGAAACAAGAAGATGCGTTGTCGCCATTATTATTCAACTTTGTCCTGGAATACGCTATAAGGAAAATCAAAGATAGCAACCAGGGCCTAGAGCTGAACGGTGTTCACCAGGTTATGCGTACGCTGATTATGTAAATTTAGTAGGGGATGATAGGAGAAAACTAGAAAGAAATGCAGAGGTCTTATTAGATGCGCTTGCATGGACATGGGTTTAGAAGTAAATGCAGAGAAAACTAAATACATGGAAATGCGTCGGGACCGTAATACGGCAAATTATGTATGTGTTAAAATATTAAATAATACTTTTGATAAAGTGGATACTTTCAAATATCTAGGATCAATATTAACAGACGAAAATCATATTCACGAAGAAATTAAATGTCGACTAAAAACAGGGAATTCGTGTTATTATTCAGTTCAAAACCTCTTGTCGTCGCGAATTCTGTCGAGGGATTTGAAGCTTAAAATGTATAAAACGATAATCATACCTGTTGTTCTGTATGGTTTAGAAGCATGGTCGCTTACTGAGTGCAGAGCATAGACTGAAAGTATTTGAGAACAAGATCCCGAGATAAATATTCGGACCAAGAGGAACGGGAATGGAGAATGGTGGAAACTTCATAACGACGAACTACGTAAATTATACGGCTTACCAAACATTGTTAAGGTCATCAAGTCTAGGAGGCTTAGGTGGGCAGGACATGTAGCCAGGATGGAAGAAAGTAGGAACGCTTTCAAAGTGTTAGGGGTAAGACCAATCGGAAAACGACTATTAAGAAGACTTAGGCGCAGATGAGAAGACAATATTAAGATGGATCTCGCAGAGATAGGAATACAAAGTAGAAACTGGATCCAGTTGGCCAAGAATAGAAGTCAGTAGAGAGCTTTTGTGAACGCAGCATTGAACCTCCGGGTTCCATAGGCTATAGAGTTAGTTAGCTTACGAAGCATGAGTAGATGCCTAGGCTGATACTACAAATAGATTAAATGCGCATTTACTGAAAAGATGGGTTCTATTGACATTGGATATTCTATATACTCTTCGTGTGCTAGGGCCTAGGGGAGAGGAGGAGATAAGATTTCATATCAGGTTACGTCACGCACAGTCGCACGCCTTCATTTTCATTAAAAATGGAAAAGCTAAGAGAAACAAATTTCATCTCACTTTCCTATGTGGCAGTCGGACACAACTCATCACAGTTATCTGCAAAAAGCACTTTTCAAGCACTATTGGGAGAGCCTCCAGTTCCAATGTTGGGGGGGACATGTCTCCCCTTTTCCCCGGAATTCGTGCCCGTACCTACAGCTGAGACAACTTTCCAGCATGAGGAGAGGGGCATATCCTCCTCTGGGATTTATTACAATTTGTGCCCAAATAGCGGAAGTGGAATTAATACATATTGATGAGACTACTAAACTCACTACAGCACAAAGTTCAGTTTGAAATACTACAGAATACGATTCTTTTTTAAAAAAAATGGAAAAGCCAAGAGAAATCAATTTCATGTTACATTCCTTTCGGGCAGTCGGACACAAATCATGACACTTATCCGAAAAAGCACTTTTTAAATCAGATTATTGGGGGGACAGTCCCCCCCAGGTCCAAGATTGGGGGGGACATGTCCCCCTCGATCCCCCCGGGATTTGCGCCAGTGCCCAAAACATGGTGGAAAGACTAGAAGGTGGATGCAATGCAGCGCTACATTCTTGTCGCTCTGGCGCATGACGTCATCTTGGTAGCAGACGTGGCCAACGAGAGGCAGATGAACTTTCAACAATCGCTTGCTCGCTGGTATCTCACACGCAAACTTCTTTCGTATTTGTAGTGATCTTCAACTAAGTGAAAATTTTAGTAAACAGTAATTATATAAACGTAATGTAATCAATGATTAAGCTAAGTGAATTCAAAGGAAGATATTTACAATAGCAAAAGCATGGTAGAAAGACTACACCAGTCATTCTTAACTTTGTAATCATGACTACAAGTCATTCTTAACTTTGTAATTCTGGAGGGAACCCCTAAATATGTATATATAATTATCCAAAGTTATGATTAAAATGAACAAAAATTTCAAAATCTTACTGTAAAAATGGCCCGACAATGTCGCCCTAACATGATAGTTGGATACTTTATTCTCTTGATCTAATACATTGTTATATATATATATATATATATCTTTGTAACCGTTAATCGTTATTACGAACCTCCCATTCGTTAGTTAATTTGAAGTGCAAGGTCCCGTTTCAGCACTGAGGCTACAGGGAATGCATACCTCCAGAATGAAATAGGATCTGAACTACTTTAACGCGTTCAATGCTCTCCATGTGCGTAACTCGAGGGAGGTAATGTCCCCCAAGAACATCGTGCCTTCCTTCTCGAGTTACATGCCTGCCTCTGTAGGAAAAATTTTGTCTCAATGGAAATATGGAAGTGATTATAGAAATGATCACCTCTGCCGCTCCCCCTCCCTCATGATTTCGAATCCGGGTCTTACCTCGAAGTTCGTCTTTTTAAATCGTACTATTGGATTTTTGTACGCAGAATCAACACAAGCCACTGATACTACTATTACATGCTATTAATACTAAACAGAAACTACATAATGAAATCGTGTTTATGAAATTTCATTTAACATTGCATTTATTTATTATTTTCATGTAAAATTTACCATATATTAGGTTTATTTTGACCTGTCGCCTGGAAGCCAAACTCAACTTCTGGAGATATTCTCCCTGTTCTTGAGGAAACCTAAAGTATTTTATATTAGTTCCTTTACTTTTTCTGTAGTAATTACTACAACCGTACGCTGCAGTTAGGCATTCTCGATATCACTTAACAGAATAAAGTAACAAAGAATTTCCACTTGTGACTGCCAGCCGCGACTTTCCCCGTTATCCCTTGCGACCCACATGACGTCACAGCCACGACAGCGCTTCAGGCGACATGCACACGCAACCACCTTGTAATCTTTCCACCATGACCCAAAAGAGGTTCAGCCATCTAACAGTTTGCTACATTCACAAAACAATGTTAGACAAAGTAGATATGAAAAAGTAGCACAAAATTTGGTTTCCAATTGTGAAAAAAGGAAAGCAGTTTTTAGCCCTATGAAGATGAAAGTGGAGTAAACTGTAAAATAACAAACTCTTTTTCTTTACATAGCGAGTAGCAAAGCGAGATTAGTTTAGCTTTTAAAAATTATAATTTTCAACTATTTTTTAACTATACATGTTGAGCCTAATTTACATTTGAATTTAATTGTTTGGATAAACAAACAAACTGCAAAATATGTGTGTCTGTTTTTTTAGAATACAACATTTCCCCCACCCAAAAAAGAAAGTCTATCAAAAGTAAAAATAAAACACAAAGGGCCTTATGCAGAGTCGTTCTGAAGCGTGATTAGCGCCATACTAAAGAGTCCGACTAACATATGTTTCCTGCGGTAGTGAGGCCTTTAAATGATGTTAATCATACGTCAAAACGACCCTGCGTAAGGCGGAAGAATTTTTAAGTTTCTGTTTGCTTTTTAACTCAAAAATGTTTTAAAATGTAACGTACAGAGATTATTCTTTTCGGGAACAACTCTACTTTCTTGGAGGGTATTCCATACACCTCAGTCTCCCCTGTAGTCTGTCCCTCAAAGTTTAAATGCTGCTGACGCCAATAATTTTTACTACCCTAGATTACACACACACACACCCAGGGGCGGATCCAGGACCGACTTCTGGGGGAGCGCTGGGTTGTCATACTGCTACTTTTAAGGGCTCCAAACTTTGGGATGAGTTTTATTTATATATATATCAAATATGAAATTTTCCTCTTCTGGATCACCCCCTGGATCCGCCCGATCACCCCCCCCCCTGGATCCGCCCCAGCACCCACCGACAATGGTAAGTCTGCTCAATTCAGAAGCACTCTTGAATTGTTGCGGGGATCATCAGTTTGGCCCTGCATTGACTCGGTTAGATAGTATTCGTGCTTTTTTAGTGGCCAGCTAGCACAGATTGGTTTGTGATTTTTTCAGTGACGTTTTTATGTCATATATCCGGTAGGCTTATTTAGGATTAAATCGTGAAAGAATTGTATTTGTTCATCAATTTCCTTTGATGGCTTTCTTGAATTGTATCTATGCTAAATGGGTTAATGTTATGTCGCAAAACGCAAAACTTTTGGAGAACAATAAGAAGAAAATTAGTTAATTTTGCTAGTAAATTTTGAGGGAAGCATTTAAATAAATTGCCATAGCAATAAATCTTGTATTACTAGCGTAACAAGGAATCAATCATTTATGTCTCAATAGACAAGGGCAATAGCACAGGAGCCAAGTAAAACCATTCAACGAGGGATGTAGTGGTCACATATTGTTCTAGTAAGTGCTAATTGGTCCCCAAGATGTAGGTGGTGAGAGGGAGGAATATGCCATCCATCCATGCAGGTCATCGACATTCGGAGAGACAAAGGGCCCACGAATTCAATCCTTCCATCTCCTTCCAGTTGTCCCCCAGACAATGAGGCCACTCAGAGCGTTCAGCGACGGATGTAGCTTGTCATGGGGAAAGGAGGGAGGGGAAAAGTGCGTTGGTGAGCATCTCCATGGTTGAAGCAGAATACCTTGGCATCAGGTTATAGGGTCGGAGCAAAAAAGCTTTCCCTGTGCTCAACTGCGCACATATCACTAAGCAGTCATAAAGAGTTGGTCCCAAACCTGGCACTTGTGTGAACCCGGGCGTAGAAGAAGGATGTGGGATCAATGTTTCTGGAAAACGAAGTTCGTATCAAAGCAAAAATGAAAAATAAATAAATATTCATTCCCTCCTTTCTTTCCTTCCCTGAGAGGATCCTGGAATCTGTTTTCTCATATAGGGGACATTTTATTCCTGTTCACAATTAAAAAATTGTTCATTGAGCTCTTTAATACATTCACACATAATGTTCGAGTAATTACGATTAAAGAAGCTTGTGGGAGCTAGGGATGCTGTGATAGGCAAGATCACATTTTTACATTACGCTTTTTAATATTTTCGGGACAATTTTAATATATTTTCTATTCGACTTTCCATAGGAAAGGAGACGGCAAAAGACTCAAAGTGTTCGAGTAATTTATTACAAGAAAAACAAATTTAATGAAAAACGATAGAATACATAAGCAGAGCTTCCAAAAAGGAAGCGAATCTGTTAATAATACAAGCCAAATAAGAGTGTTCGAATAGTTACGAAAAATCATATTTCAAGACTCATAGCAGAATCTAATTCACTGAGAGCAAAGACGCCGATCCTGGGGGGCCGGGACCCCCCAAAGCTCATGTGGGTCCCCTATTGTATGTATGAATATACAATATTTGGCGTAATTTGAATACAATTTGTCTTAAAATCCTCATATATATACCTTCTGCGTCTGAATGCCCCCCAAATTTACAGAGGAATCGTCATCCTTGTCTGAGACTCATTTTAATTTTATTATATCATAATTAAAAGTTATTTATCGATTAAAGAAGCTTGTAGGATCATGTTTCAAACAGGAAAAGAGGATAATAAGCTTTCCAGAGTCCATTTCAACCCTCGTAAAGGTGTGGCAAAAAATATCAAGGTTCCTGGACCTGTCCAGGTACATCTGGCTTATAGACAAGCTCGTATACAGGGCAATAAATCAATTAATCAATTAAATCTGAAAGGTCCTATTCACGACCACTAGACGCTTCCATTGTATTAGCTATAATTAGAATAAGAAATTAGACTTCGTTTAACGCAATTCAAATTAAATTACATTAAATTATACTTCTTATTACTAAGCTTAAATTGAAATCCAAAGTACTCAAATGAGCACTAAACATTAAAATCCATCCGAACGCAAAATTTTCACAAGTAACACACTTTTCTGTTTATTCTATCCCAGAACGCACGAATAATTAGAAAACAATTTTTTTCATCGTTTCAAAAAAAATCGGGACTGTAGAGGTTAAGGAGTGCTCCTTTGTACATCTCCCAAATTTTAAAAATGAAGCGTGTCCTATGGAAAGAGAATGGACACCTGTATTAAACCATATCATTATATAATATGTTAAATGCTCATCAAAGAACAAATTACCCCAATAACTGACCGTGACAAAACTATTATTTGACATTTTTTTTTACCCACAAAAGGAATAAGCAGGATCATCCAAAGCGAATCCTAAAGAACATTTACCTAATGTTTTGACAATTCCCAAATTTAAAGAGTGGTAATATGTAGCATTCCCAAAAATTTAGTGGATATCAACGTACCCATGTCTTATATAAAAAGGAATGGACTCCTATATTGACACCTAATATAATAAGACCCTATCAATGGAGAGGTCTAAATACCTCCAAAATTTGAAATTCTAGCATAAGCGGAAACGAGATGAATCACCCAAGCGGAAAGTGATATATATTTTTGGCCTAGATAGCATTTACCAAATTTTATTTTTAACAATTTCTAAATTTAAGGGATGATCCTAGGTACTCCTGTTAAAAAATTTCCAGGTCTTCATTAACGTGCCCATATCTTCTGAAAGGAAATTGAACCCTGTAGTCATTCGTATAATCATATAATGTAATAAAGCCTCATCAAAGGGGTTAAATTAGACCCAAAATCTCCGAATTTAGTTTTGTTTTTTGGTAATTTTACACCCATGAAAGAGAACGAGGTGGACCAGTCAAACTTGCAGTGGTATACAGTATATTATGATTCTAGATTTACCAATTATTGCTTTTTGATAATTCTCAAATTTTAGGGGTGGTTTTAGGTACCGCTCCCAAAATTTAAGATTGGAGAATTAATGTGCACATGTCTTCTGAAAGGAAATGGACTCCTGTACACATCAATGTAATAACATAATGCAATATAAGCCACATCAAAGGAGATATATTAGATTAAAAATTTCCAAATTTGAAATCCTTGCCAATTTTATACCCATGAAAAGGAACATTAGGGTTCTAGAGAACATTTACTAATTATTGCTTTTTCAAATTTAAGGGGTTGTCCTATGTACTCCTTCCAAAATTTAAAAGGAGGTGCATGGATGTACCCATGTGCTATGAAAGGAAATTAACCCTTGTACACACCCGTATAACCATATAAAGTAATAAGACATTAAAGAGTATAAGAAACGTCAAAAACATCCGAAATTTGAATTTTTTTAACTAAGAGTAAAGGACCATAACCGATACACTCTACCGAAAATCCATTACGAGTGTTATACACCAACAACATTGATAATTATTTGATGGTTTAATCCCATTTCAAACATTTGAGAGAAAGCAACTTGTAAATTTGTGGAAGGTCGAGCTGTCTAGATCCTACAATTTACATAGAGGGTAAAAAAGAAAGTAATAATGATGTAACCTTAGCCCAAATATTAACCATTGGCCATGTGTGTCAAAATCCAGAGTACAAGGTGGGCCAATAGGAATATGTCTATATTTAAGAAGGAATACAAGACATGCTATCCTGGGACAAATTGTCAAATATATATATATATATGGAGGAGTGTCTTGGCCGAGCTTGCATCTCCAAAATTTGGCAGGAGTGCATTTATTCATGCCACTGCTACCTTTCGGATTGTAACCATTTTCAGAAACTCTATAGCGGCTATATGGTTAGCGCATACGGTTTTGAAGACCCGAGTTTGATTCTCGGTCAGAGCTCATATCGTTTGGATTGCGCATTAAGCTCTAGGTCCACGTCTTATGTAGCTCTGGTGCTGAAGGGGACGTCAAATTCTAAACCTGCCATCCAGGGAACAGAGCTAACCATATGTCGTAATTTTACTCTTGTCAATGTTAAATCATCATAAATGCCTCCAATACCCCTTTCCAGCAGTATTGGTCGTTGAACAGTGTTTACTTGATATAATTACACAGGAAAACCATGTATTGTATTTGCTTCTGTCATAAACTTTACAAAAATATGCTTGATTGTTTAGTTTTTAACGGTCCTGAATATTACAAAAAATATGCTTGATCGTTAGTTTTTAACGGTGTTGAATACCTGAGCCATCTTTGTTCTTTTAGATAATTGATTTATACTGGGAATTATTGACTTATATTTTTATAATTTGATTTTATTGATTTTTCTTCAAATTTATTTAAATGTCCATTACTTCCTAAACGTTAAACTTTAGTATTTAATAATCAATTTTAAGTAATACTAAATAATATTTATAAAAGATAAACGCTTATTCCTAATAGAAAACAGCAACACTAATAGATATCGCTACTTTGCCTGCCTGACACTAATCGATATCACTAGCGTGCATTCACTTTGCCGATTCAAAACTATTGTGAAGATTTCATTCTTTAATTACAACTTAAACCAATATTATTCCGTTTGAAAATAAAATTAAATCTCAGTTAAGGTCCCACGATTATGTCCCTAGGCTAAAGGAGACCGTGATGATGAGAAATGAATGGAATGGTGGACTTAACTCCTTCACATATAACTTTTTTTCGGAATTTTGTTTGCAATGCTGTAAACATCAATGCCTCTTCTGGCGCTTACTTAAACTAACAGATGTTCACAAAGCACAGGAAACCTGTAAGTTTCTGCCTTCTATTGACAGCAAGCGGGATGCAGCCGTTCAAACATCGAAACGCGTGACACGCGTCAAACTACGGAAGTGAAAAGTGAAAAGCAACGCGTCCAGCGCGTCAAAATATGGCAAGGGTTAAAAGAGTGGAAGGAAACCCCAGAACTCAGAAAAACCCACGCATCCCCGGCGTTTGTCCACCACGAACTCCACTTAGCTCGAGGTGGGATTGAACCAGGGACCCCACACACTAGAGGTGAAGGATCTACCACTGTGCCATCGCGGCCCCATGTTTCCGTTTAATTATTTCGAAATGTATTGTGATGATACCGAGTATGAAGTGCTTTGTTGTTTGTTGTTAGGAAACAGGTCTTAACAATATTTAGATTTGATCATTAATATAGGTGTAACCTCAAGTTTGCATTTAACCAATCTCACGTTGGTTGGGTAAACTAGAAAAAAAAAGAAGTTAAATGTAAACAATTAGAGCTTTTAATTCAGCACTATTTTAACCTATAGTGTACGGCTAGCCGAAGACTTGGGCGCAACAACTAGTTTGGTTGGTTGAGTTGGTTGATTTGGAGTTTTAGCGTCCCGTTGAGCACCGAGGCTACATAAGATGTAAACCTGCACATAGGATCCGAAACATGAACTCCCATCAAGAATCGTACCCAGCTTTCTCGCGCTGAATGCTCGAACACTAACTTGAAGAAAAGATAATAAATGATATAATTAAATTTCCCCTTCACTTGAATAATAATAATAATAATCCTTCGTATAAATCAATGGGCTAAAAAGTAATAATGGTGTTGTTTATGAGCACCGTTAGGAGCGAGGTAATAGAAATGACGGAAACTGAGCCACATGGTACCTTTCCTTCCTCCACTCTCGTGATATAATTTGTAGGAAATGCTAGAGTTATTTAACTACTATGTTGACAACTCGCTAGAAAGGAATAACAATCCTTACATTACTGAGAGTTTCGTTTACCATGTTTACTTGCGTAATAGTCGCACTGTTTGTACCAATTTTTTAAAGCGAAAATCAAATTGCTACTATTACGCGAGGAAAGCTGCTATTCAATCATCGTTACGAGCAAAACAATTTCGAATTTTGATGCATACAGCATTGTATCAACATAAAAAAAATAATAAAATGTAGCCTACACACGGTAAAATATTAAAACTTGTAAAAATTAAACTCGTAACATACCGATTCGTGGGAGAGAAAAGGTCTTCTTGGCATTGGCACAAAGGAACGATATATTCTAATCGGGAAATGCATGTATAACAACTACGTAACACCACATATGGATCACGATGTTACGTGTCAGTAAAAAAAGGAAAAGTTCTTTTGCTTCAGCTCGCGCATGATTAGCAATTTCGATGAAATTCTTGTTCACAAATACAAAAGTCCAGCAGCCTGCGACTTTTATGCGGGGAAATTATTTTGCCGAATGTTTTTACTTCAACTTTAAGGTGCGACTGTTATGCGAGGGAGACTATTACGCGAGTAAACACGATTATATTTTAAATACAGACGTGAAATATATCAAGTCATTTTTAAAATTATCATTAATGATGTTTTTGAGTTTTAGTCTCTTTTTCAGCGGCAAGGCTATATGAGACGTGAACCCACATCTTAACGTGGGATAATAACCATATGAGTTCCGGCTGGGAATCGAACCTGGGTCTACCATGTCAAAGGCGCGTATGTTAACTACTTAGTCCGAGGGAGTTCATTTCGTTTTTAAAAATTTTATTTGTTTATTTATTTACAAGTAGTTTGGCATAAAAAGTATATATGTTATCGTTACAAAAAGACAAACAATAATTTGCTAGTTACCAGTGTATTTTGATGCAAATAGAGTATATAAACAAATAATTTCTTCCAGCAAAATAAAATATGTCAATTATTATTTTCAAAGAATGACATATTTTCAGAGATTTTTTCTAAAGTTTTCTCCAAAAGCACACTTGGCATCCATTCCATCAAGCATTCGAAAGTACACATGAACAAGGTAAAATGCATTCCATCAAACCTTCCTTTGTTCCGGTCTATGTGATCTGTTGACATATTGATTGCGACAATATGTTAGTTAAGCAGGAATTTAAATTTACGACTTAATGACAATTTTAGACTATACCTCACTAACCCTATAATATACTCTCCTCTTGCAAGTATCATAATGAAAATATTGAGAGTATACTTATATAGGTTTCGTTCTGAAAGTATCCGAACTGTAGGGAGCACAGCCCGAGAATCGATCGAGAGTGAAGGTAGGCGGAGCAAGGTGGCAGTGGGAATCAACCTTCAAAACAAGGCTTTGCTCAGTAGCCTGCCAGCAGCGGTTGAGGTGCTTTCGCTCGTGTTGTGTACACCAAAACAACGTCAGGTAGAGAATTTGAATTTGGTAGATTTGATGACAATGGAGCGCACTTTGAAACAGCGCTACGCTCTGAAATTTTGTGTTAAATTGAAAAGAGAAAACTTTACGGATACTCTAACCATGCTACGGGAGACTTACAGCGAGGAAGTTATGTTCTGCACGCAAGTTCACACTTGGCACCAGTTGTTCTTTCAGAAAAATTGTTCCGGGAAGGGGAACACACGTAGTATTCCGAGGGGCACTTCTGGTACTATTTTATTTATTATTATTAAAGCCCGGAAATTTGGCAAAATGCCTTTCTTTTAATGATGCCTTTATCTGTATTTTTTAAAAGGAAAACTTCATTTTGTGTTGTTGTGAGCCTGTAGTAAAGTTTTTTATTTTGCCTATTTTGCCTTTTAATAGCTTCAACAACTTTTGGATGTGTAAATGCCACTTTTTGCCTTTTTTGCAATTTTAGATACAAAAATTTCAAATTATAAATGCTCATTCTCGATTAGGAGTGTCATCTGTTCGTTGAAATGTCTGCGTAGCGTGATATCATGTTTAACAATAACATTGACTTCAGGTTCAGGTTGATTTGAAAACGCTAGCTTAGACGAAAGTCGGCGAACTTTGGGATTGTAACAATTAATGCGAACAAAGGCGGTAGCGTGCTATCAGAAATAGTATCTGTGCTTGCAACGAAGAGCGGCGATTTCCTTCAAGTAGTTGTTCGCGGGGTCATTGTTCCCCCAGTCGGCATCAAAAGAAACTGGAGCTTCTGTAAAAGAGAAAGAAAGAAAGAAAGAACTTAAGTTCAATCAACGAAGCATTCGAAGAAATATTTTTTATTTCAGATTCGAACGCACAAAAGGCCGCATCATGCCAAAATTTAGCATACCGTTGAGCAGTAAGTTACAATGATACGTCCGTGAATTTGGCGCAGATACGTTTACTACCGATGGCGCAGTTTTGTTGTGCAAAGTATGTGGCAAAACAATTAATCACGACAAGAAATACTTTGTATCTCAGCATCTGAATACTGTTATACATAAGATGCTGCTTTGAAAATGACGGGACAGAAGAAATTGTCCTTGATTTTAACAGCTGTTTGTTTATCCAATAGACAATCACAATTTTCTTTTGACCTATGCAAGGCTTTCATGGCAGCGGGAATACATTTCTGGAAGCTGGCAAACAAGACACTAAAGAATTTTCTGAAAAAATACCAGAAGGAAGTTGTACCGTCAGAATCTACTCTAAGGAAAACATATTTAAATGTTTGCTATGAACAGACTTTGCAAAAGATTCATGACGAAGTTTGTGGGGAAAAGATTTGGATTTCGATAGATGAGACGACAGATGCTACAGGAAGATACCTAGCCAACGTCATCATTGCACCCATGGAAACATCCTTGTTATTTCTTCTGATTTTAGAAGAGCTAAAGGCTAATGGCTCATCAATAGCTCAGTTATTCACAAATTCGCTTGTTCTGATCTGGCCAGAAGGAGCACAACAAAATAGTGTCATCATGCTGCACCATACATGAAGAAAGCTGCGCGGGCATTGAAAGTGCTGTTCCGCAACATGATTCATATCACATGTTTAGTTCACGGCATACTGTACATAGAATCGCTGAAGAGATAAGAATGTTGTACCCTAAAGTAGACAAACTAAGGCCTGTGACAAACATCTTCACATTTCAGCTAAATGAATAAAACGCAAGCTCTAGCGTGACGTTGCCAAGTGGTAAAGGGATGTGGCTATGGGTAAGCAGATAAACTACAGCGCGATCAGGTGACACGGGATAGACGTGGATGTGTGCAAAATAAACGTGGCAATACCGCTGGTCTCTCATTTGCTAGCAGCATTTAAAGGGAATTTGCAGCGCCGCCTTCAAATGCCAAGATGTCACGCCGTTTAATTTCAAACACCAAAAAAATATTTCTGAAACCTCCTTCCCGATGTTGGATTTTTAAGGAAGTAGCGCCCGAGCTTCTTCTTCCTCCATACCCGATTATCACGAGGTGGGGGACCTGGATTTCAGCTGCAGTGTACTATCCAAACAACCTGGAAACGATCCGTGCTGTGATGAAACAATTTTCAGAAGAGGACCCTGCTTCAATTTCCGAGGTGAAAAAACTTTTGTGCTGTTCAGATCTCAGCAGTGATCTTGCATTCATTTCAGTGCATTATGGTAAGTTGCCAGAGACTAATACGAAACTAGAGAAAAGAGGTGAAACCCTTCCAACATCCTTACAGATCTTTCAGGAAACAGTTGACCAGCTAGGAAAAGTGCAGGGGGGAAAGGGACTGGCTGTTTATGAAAAGTGCAAACGTGTTGTGGCAGCTAACGAAGACTTTCAAAACATGTTTAAAATTCGTGATGTTCTTAACGGTGAAAAGTGTGCTGATCCTGAAATGAGTCCATCTACAATAGCTTCATTTACGTACGCCCCAGTTACTTTAGTTGAAGTGGAAAGATAATTTTCTATTGTAAAAACTGTTCCTTCTGCCAGGCGATTAAGTATGTTGTTGATAACTTAAAGAAGCATCTTGTAGTCATGTGCAACCAGCATACACTGTAAATAACATTTTGTACATATACTCATATAACAACAACACCAAAAAAATTCATGTAACGTTTAAGTATTAGAAAGTAACAACTTTTGTTTTTGCCTTTTAGTGCCTATTTGTCAAATTTTAAATGCCATTTTGCCTGTCTATTTTACACAAAATAAATGCCTAAACTTCTGGGCTCTAATTATTATAGATGTATTATTTTGGTCTCGTCCGGGGGGCACTCTCAGAGCTCCGTTGGGCAGTGCCATCCAAAAAACATGTCTGGAAGAAACTCTGCTTGGCACACGGCGTTCAAGGAAGAACGAGAGGTGTTCGAGGACAAACAACACTCAGGGATGCTGTCCACATCAAAAATTGAAAAAAATGTACCCTTCCGAAAGCTTTTTCAGACAAGGATAGGAGTTTAAGTCTCCAGGTGGTTGCGCAAAAGGTGGGATTAGCAAAAACGCGTTTTTTTTCAAGTGTTACCGAAAATTTGAACATGCAAGAAATTTGTGCAAAATTGGTACCGAAGATTTTGACGAACGATCAAATACAGTATCGTGAGCGAAAGTAGTATTGGCCTCACCTGAGGACACTTTTGGTCCCTGCCTAAGGACCCATGGTCCCTGGCTCGGGGTCAATGATCTAGGGGTACATAGGGCCATCCCCTCTAAATTTTGGCAGGGGTACCACGGCCCACCCCCTAAATTTTGTCAATGGTACCTAGGACCACCACCCTTAAATTTTGAAAATTGCCAAATTTAAAAATTTGGTATGGTAGCCTAGGACCATAGAATGTACCTCTATCAGTATTGGGGATCTAGTCGTTCCCTTTCATGGGTAAAAAATTGCCAAATATTCAAATTTCGGGTTTTTTTGACCTAATTTATCCCCTTTGATGAGGTGTTATTATCCTATATAGTTATATGGGCGTATACAGGGGTCCATTCCCTTTCATAAGATATGGGTATATTTGTGCACCCCTTTAAAAATTTGGGAGGGGTACATTGGCCCACCCCTTAAATTTTGGAAATTGTCCAATTTAAACATTTGGTATTATAGTACTGGACCCTAACATGTATTATGATAAATTTGGGTAGTCCACTTTGTTCTCTTTTAGGGGTACAAAATATAAACGTAAACAATACGTACCACGTGTTTGGTATTTTGGCCCAATTTATCCTCTTGGATGAGGTCCTATTACTTTATATGGTTATATGGTTATGTATAGGGGTCTATTCCCTATCATAAGACATAGGTACATTTGTGCACCCCTTTAAAAATTTGGGAGGGGTACCTTGGCCCACCCCTTAAATTTTAGAAATTGCCCATTTTACACATTTTGTATAATAGTATAGGACCTTAATATATATTACTATAAATCTGGGTGGTCCACCTCGTTCCCTTTCATTGGTACGAAATTGCCAAATTTTAGTACAACCACGTGTTTCGTTTTTGACCTAATTTATTCCCTTGGATGAGGTCCTATTACCTTATATGGTTATATGGTTATATATAGGGGCCCATTTCCTATTATAAGACATAGGTACATTTGTGCACCCCTTTAAATTTTTGGGAGGAGTAACTTGGCCCATCCCTTTAATTTTGGAAATTGCCCATTTTATATATTTGGTATTATAGTATAGGACCCTAATATAGATTACTATAAATTTAGGTGGTTCACCTCGTTCCCTTTCATGGGTACGAAATTGCCAAATTTTAGTACAACCACGTGTTTGGTTTTGGTTCAATTTATCCCCTTGGATGAGGTCCTATTACCTTATATGGTTATATGGTCATCTGGTCCAATTCCTATTATAATACATGGGTATGTTGATGCACCCCGGGAGGGGTACTTTGCCCCCCTTAAATTTTGGAAATTGCCCAATTTAAACATTTAGTATTATAGTATAGAACCCTAATATAGATCACTATAAATTTGGGTGGTCCACCTCGTTTCCTTTCATGGGTACGAAATTGCCAAATTTTAGTACAACCACGTGTTTGGTTTTGGTCCAATTTATCCCCTTGGATGAGGTCCTATTACCTTATATGGTTATATGATCATGTATAGGGTTCCATTCCATATCATAAACCATAGGTACATTGATGCACTCCTTTAAATTTTTGGGAGGGGTACCATGGCCAACCCCTTAAATTTTGGAAATTTTCCAATTTAAGCATTTGCTATCATAGTACATGACCTCGACATGTATCATGATAAATTTGGGTGGTCCACCTTGTTCCCTTTCATGGGTAAAAAATTGCCAAAATATAAACATAAGCAATATGTTGTACCACGTGTTTGGTTTTTGGCCCAATTTATCCCCTTGGATGAGGTCCTATTTTCTTATATGGTTATATGATCATGTATAGGGTTCCATTCCATATCAGAAACCATAGGTACATTGATGCACTACTTTAAATTTTTGGGAGGGGTACCATGGCCAACCTTTTAAATTTTGGAAATTTTCCAATTTAAGCATTTCCCAGACAGCATGTTTGCTTGCCGCAAGCTTGCCTATCGCTTTTATTTGATTTTATTTCGCTTTGGCTTATACGCAAAAGCTTATTTCTGCTTAGCGCAAGCCGTAGTGCGGACAACCCACGCTTCGCTTGCGAGACGCTTTTCTTTAGATTGAAGTAAAAAGCCAGCGCGCGTTCGATTTTCAGTTGTTCTCAAAATCCACGTGACGCTGACCTCCTTACTTTCGGCGATAAGGTAGTGTTCGCGTTGTTAGTGTCTTGTTAGCATTCAGCTTGAATAAAGGACAAACTTAATTATTTTTTTAATTGTTCCGTCTAGTACTCTAGTACTCTAGTCCCACGTACCTATAATATCGCTCTTTATTTCCTCATATTTCGGTAACTATGAGGCATAACGAATTGTAGTATTTATGTATAAAGCATAAATGTGAACATAGATGGCAGCAGATTTGGGCCTACTTATTTCGCGAAAGAATACAGAACTGTTGTATATATTTTAATATAAACTTAAAGTTTAACTTAAAGTTTACTATAAACTTTATCTGAACGTTGTGTTTAAGGTATAAACATTTTTCTGCGTTTTTATATAAAAAGGTAGAAATTTCAAGTACTCGCGGCTAATATAGCAACATGTTAGATATTTTCAAGAAGCTACGGCGCGTTGCGTGTCAGAAATAAACCGTAACAATTAAGCTTATTTTGATGTTTTGCAGAAGCGGATGGGAGACTTGGGTGTTTTCATGGTTGTGCATGTGCTTCAATAATTGGGGAGGTGAGGGGACAATATATTGTAGCATAGATTTAGTCAGACG
Organism: Thermobia domestica; assembly: GCF_964235325.1. Taxonomy (NCBI): domain Eukaryota; kingdom Metazoa; phylum Arthropoda; class Insecta; order Zygentoma; family Lepismatidae; genus Thermobia; species Thermobia domestica. The sequence continues at coordinate 141,692,080 of NC_137465.1, read as the reverse complement.
GTTAAATTATACTGATTTCATACTGTTTTATGTAAATTCGCTTAGTGCAAGATTCCATATAACTTCTTTGGCGTGTGTTTCGCTTGCAATAAGCTTAATAAAGCTTGCCATTGATGAGAATACGCTTATACTTGGCTTGCGTTTGAGATAATTTGACTTGTGTTTAACTTGTGAAGACAAGCTTGCCCAAGCCTTGCCCAGATGTAACTAACTAGCTTGCCACAAGCTTAAAGCAAGCTAATTGGCTTGCATAGTATAGCTTGCGGCAAGCTAATTTACCTTGCAACAGCAAGTTTGTGGCAACTTGCAGCAAGTTTAAATTGCTGTCTGGGTTGCTATCATAGTACATGACCTCGACATGTATCATGATAAATTTGGGTGTTCCACCTTGTTCCCTTTCATGGGTAAAAAATTGCCAAAATATAAACATAAGCAATATGTTGTACCACGTGTTTGGTTTTTGGCCCAATTTATTCCCTTTGACGCGGTCTTATTACCGTATATGGTTATATGGTCATGTATATAGGTTCATTTCCTATCATAAGACGTGGGTACATTGATGCACCGTTTAAAAATTAAGAGGGGGTATCTTGGCTCATCCACTCAGTTTTAGAAATTGTTTAATATAAGCATTTGGCAAACAAAAATTTTCAAACAAAAATTTTCAAACTAAAAATTTCAAACGAAAAAATTTCAAACAAAAAATTTTGAAAAAAAAAATTCAAAAAATTTCAAACAAAAATTTTCAAACTAAAAATATCAAACGAAAAAATGTCAAACCAAAGTTTTAAACAAAAAATTTTCAATCAAAAATTTCAAAAACTTTTTAAATGCTAAACAAAACAAAACAATGCAGCAAAGATTTGAAAATCATCAACCAATCAGATTGCACAAAAGATAGTGATCAGCCAATCAGATTGCACGAAAGATAGTGATCAATCAATCAAATTGCATCAACAATAACTTTGCCAGTGTCAGACTAAATTTCAGTGTTGTAGCACGTATTCCCTTAAGACTAGGAGTCATAAGATTCAATAAGGTTAGCTATCAGATTTCCAAAGTTCAAGGTCAAATCAATCACCACAAATGATCTTAGACTATGAGCTGTGACTAAAGTTCAAAGTATTGTTTCAAATTTCGCACCTTATGTTAAAGTTCTGTTTATCACAATTCCCAAATTTAAAGAATACTTCTCTCGATATACCTAAGTCTTAGAATTAATCATATCATTATATGTTCAATAAGGTCAATAATGTCCGTCAATTGTTTACCTTAGTAGAACCAACTGTTTTCTACAAGTGTGTACTCAAACTTAAGAAGTACCACAACAAAGGAAATGAATCCCTGTGCACTACTTCATCAAGGTCAATCACGTGGTACATCGTATTGCTTACGTTTATATTTGGTCCATAGGCTGGAATAATCAAAACCAATGACGCAATTTCATTTGACAATTCTCAAATTATCCTACAAAGTTTAAATGTACCAATGTCCTGGACTTCTAATCCCATCAAAGGTCAATAACTGATCACGTGATCATACTAATATTTGACAATGATTTACCCAATGAATGAGATACTATCCAATCTTAAGAACAATTACCAATTATTGATATGACAATAAGAAATGTACCCCCTCCCAAAATTTAAGATTGGTACACAAATACACCTGTGTCTTATGAAAAAGTAATAAATCATGTACTTATTCAATAATAAAGCCGTATCAAAAAAATTGGTCAATAAACTTTAAATTTTGAATAGTTGGCAATAAGAGGAACACCAACATCTACAATGGGTCCTAGAAAACCTTTACCGAATTTTGTTATTTGATAATTCCCAAATTTAAAAGGGAACATAAACATATAAAAGTAATAAACCCATTACATACCCATATAACGTGCTAAATACTTATCAAAGGGGTCAATAACCTCCGAAATTTGATTTTTGGCAGTTCTTTACCCATGAAAGGGAACGATGTGGACCATCCAAATTTATAGTGGTACATATTGAAGACCTGTACTATGATACCAAATGCTTATATTAAACAATTTCTAAAACTGAGTGGATGAGCCAAGATACCCCCTCCCAATTTTTAAACGGTGCATCAATGTACCCACGTCTTACGATAGGAAATGAACCTATATACATGACCATATAACCATATACGGTAATAAGACCGCGTCAAAGGGAATAAATTGGGCCAAAAACCAAACACGTGGTACAACATATTGCTTATGTTTATTTTTTGGCATTTTTTTACCCATGAAAGTTAACAAGGTGGACCACCCAAATTTATCATGATACATGTCGAGGTCATGTACTATGATAGCAAATGCTTAAATTGGAAAATTTCCAAAATTTAAAAGGTTGGCCATGGTACCCCTCCCAAAAATGTTCCTATGGTTTATGATATGGAATGGAACCCTATACATGATCATATAACCATATAAGGTAATAGGACCTCATCCAAGGGGATAAATTGGGCCAAAACCAAACACGTGGTTGTACTAAAATTTGGCAATTTTGTACGCATGAAAGGAAACGAGGTGGACCACCCAAATTTATAGTGATCTATATTAGGGTTCTACACTATAATACCAAATGTTTAAATTGGGCAATTTCCGAAATTTAAGGGGGGGCAAAGTACCCCTCCCGGGGTGCATCAATATACCCATGTATTATAATAGGAAATGGACCAGATGACCATATAACCATATAAGGTAATAGGACCTCATCCAAGGGGATAAATTGAACCAAAACCAAACACGTGGTTGTACTAAAATTTGGCAATTTCGTACCCATGAAAGGGAACGAGGTGAACCACTTAAATTTATAGTAATCTATATTAGGGTCCTATACTATAATACCAAATATATAAAATGGGCAATTTCCAAAACTAAAGGGATGGGCCAAGTTACCCCTCCCAAAAATTTAAAGGGGTGCACAAATGTACCTATGTCTTATAATAGGAAATGACCCCTATATATAACCATATAACCATATAAGGTAATAGGACCTCATCCAAGGGAATAAATTAGGTCAAAAACGAAACACGTAGTTGTACTAAAATTTGGCAATTTCGTACCCATGAAAGGGAGCGAGGTGGACCACCCAGATTTATAGTAATATATATTAGGGTCCTATACTATTATACCAAATGTGTAAAATGGACAATTTCCAAAATTTAAGGGGGTGGTCCTAGGTACCCCTGCCAAAATTTAGGGTGTGGGCCATGGTACCAATGCCAAAATTTAGAGGGGGTGGTCCTATGTACCCCTAGGTCATTGACCCCGGGCCAGGGACCATGGGTCCTGAGGCAGGGACCCAGGGGCCAAAAGTGTCCTCAGGTGAGGCCAATACTACTGCGAATTTCTTCCGAAATTCTGGAACGTGTGGAGAGTAAACGGTGCAGTGCCCTAGGAGCGTAGTAGGTAGGGCGCCTAAAAGTACAAAATATGTATTGAGAGGACGCCGAATTTCGTGTTTTCCCCGCGTGAAAAATCCATAGTAGTGTGCCTGAGTATCCTTTTTGCATTAAGTACTTCTACATTCTTAGGCATGTTACAGGTAAAATTTCTCTACACTTTAATTACTAATATAAAGGTAACCAAGAAAGTTCTGTTGCTTTTGTGGAGGTCTGTGTTCCATTTACCTCATGTCGTGAGTTGAATGCGAATGGAGATAAGGCGAAGGTCAGTTGTTGGTGTGGGTATATCGAATATACTACCTGGATGTGGCAGTTTAGTTACACCGTGAACTTACGTAAGGACAGAGTGAACATGGGACCTCCACAGAGCGTCATAAGGACGTTTATGCTCTACGAGTTCAAACTGGGGTCAAACGCCGCTGCAGCAGGGCTGAAGATATACCAGGCCTTTGGTGAGAGTTTCATGACTATGCGGACAGTGCAGCGGTGGTTTGTATAAGGAAGGAGCCATTTCTGGACAAGGTGTTGACATATGATGAGAAGTGGGGCCTGTACGAAGCTCCACGGTGCAGTCATCATTGGTTAGCATCCCATGAGTCGGTTCCAAAACAGCCGAAACCAGCAGTGCACCAGAAAAAGGTCCTCCTGTGTGTTTGGTGGACTGCTCGGGGCATTGTAAATTGGGAACTGCTACTGCTGGTCAGAGCATCAATGCAACTGTGTACTGTCAGTTTAGCCGTGTTCAAGAAAAACTCAAAATTCTGGAGTCAGAACTTCTGAATCGCAAAGGGGTCCTCCTGTAACAGGATAACGCTAAGCCCCACGTGGCTAAGATAACCCGGGACACCGTTCTACGAATTGGATGGGAAACACTATTGCATCCGCCATACTTCCCTGACATTGCACCGTCCGATTATCACCTGTTTCATTCATTGGACAATCACCTTAGAGGACGTCGGTTCAAATTTCTAGTAGAGATGCAAAATGCACTTGATGCGGTACCTTCTTCGCTTTACGGCCCACCAAGTTCTACCGCGATGGAATCCATGGCCGTCGAGAATGTTGGCAGAAGGTCGTCGATGCTAATGGGAACTATTTTTGATCTTCCGGATACGTTTCAGGTGACATACAGAAGTTTCTTGGTTACCTTTATAAATTCCTCTTTTAAAATAACATTTCACATTTCTTCCGTAAATTTTAGAAATTTGAGTTGAGTTGATTTTGAGTTTTTACGTCACTTTCAGCAGCAAGCCTATATGAGACGGGACCTACAAATTAACGTGGAATCCAAACCACATGAGCTCCCCCGGGAATCGAATCCAGGTCTTCCACGCCAAAGGCGCGTACGCTAACCGCTTAGCCACGAAGAAGCTCTTTTTACAAATTTGTGGACACCGAAAGTAAGACAATATTTAAATATAAAGTATTCTATATTCCTCTATTCTTGTATTCAGTGACAGTATTTCTGTATATTTAAATAATAAAAAAAGAAGTATGTTGTAATTTGCCGTAGCAATTAAATAACTTTTTCCCGCTAAATGTTAGTAATATTGTAGAATTTATATCTATTTAAGATCTTTAACGATAAGTCTCTCATATATTATTTTTGAAAATCTTCCTTCCAATACAATCTAACTCCATGTTGATTACGCTATGAAGCTAATATAGTATATAGAACCGATATAGCTGGTAATAAAAATACATGTTCCATATATAATATTGGAACCTGTATTTTTGTTACCATATGTTAACGCTCTATTCTGTCATTAATCCCTTCTATGGTCGATGTTGCTAATTAATCCTTTGCAGATGACTTAGTGTCTCCGAGATGACGTAAAGGAAGCATTGGATGGGAGGCCTTCAAAGCTCTCTCTGTCTCTTATTCGTGGTCTTCAGTTTTATATAAAAGTAACTATAATGGTGCTGCAAGGAATTAAAAATTTCTGTTTCGTTCTTTTTCTGATTCATCTCTCAATCATAAAAGCTTTTCCATATTATGGAACAGGTGAGTAAGGATATTATTTTACTGAAGACTTAAGTATAGCTTCAGATCTTTTTAAGGTAAATTTATCGGGGATGTATGCACAGAAATTATCTTTGAGTTCAACTCCTCTCTCTTTCCGAATTCTTCCATAAAATAATCTTGCATAGAATGGAGCAGAAAAGACTCGTTTTCCAATGCTAGTAGACATTTAAATTCATCTCCTCCTTGACACAAAAGTTTGCTCATATAATGGGTTTTAAACAAGCTTTCTTTTACACATAACCAAATAAATAATGTCAACGTAAAGTGACTCTTATTTTTAAAAAAACCTAGCAAATGCCAAAGAAAGTTATCTTTTCATTCTGTGTATTTAAATTAAAAATGAAGTATGTCGTAATTTGCTCTAGCAATGAAATAATATTTATCCATTAGAAAAGGGCTTATTTAGAAGTATAATTAAGTTCTGGTACTTCACAAATAATTACAGGCACTTGCTAAAATAATGTAATTGCCTACTAGAAGCATTTTTTTTAGATATTTACCTATTTTTATACTTTATTTACATTTCTATTTACTTTATTTCATATTATTTTTTTTTCAAATATTAATGTGTAAGTATGTTTCACGTTTCAAACAACATAGGACAAAATTAGCTGGAGTTCAGAGACACTTTTCAGCACTGCCGCTATATGAGACGTAATTAAGTTCAAATTTCAAAGCTTTCTCATTGTGAAACGAAGCCTTTACCCTGTGCACCAAAAGTTGTATGGTAGCCACTTGACTAGTGGGAAGGGTTGCACAAGGCGCCACAATTCATCATAATAAATATATTCGTTCAAAAACTTCTAAATTGGGTTGAACCTATTTCCTTATTCATAGTGATTCCAATTAGAAGGAATAGCGATTTTTTAATATTTAAAGGAAACGTGAATGTCTTTAGTTCAAAAGGAGCTAAAAGACAAATGTAAAAATGTTATATATTAACAAGAAAAAATATTTATATTCACCATACGATCGTACGGTAAACGCCATATTTCAACGTTGCTATGAACTTAAAGGAAAGAGATTCGCACTTAGATTCTTTAGATACGAATTCCCGCTCGCGCACACAGCAGACTAGGGTGAGCAAATGTTCCGTTTCTAACGGAATTGTCCCGTTTTTTTCAGAAAGTTGTCCAGTTTCCCGAGTAAAACGCAAACGAGACGCGAAATGTCTTTTTTTAAAGCGTCTCGATTTCGTCTCGTACGTACATAGTTGAGTTGATTTTGAATTTAACCTTTCTTGCAGTAACAAGGTTATATGAGACGTGGACCTACTGATTAACGTGGAATCCGAATCACATGCGCTCCCACCGGGAAACGTACCCGGGTCTTCCACGCCCAAGGCGTGTAGGTTAACCACTTAGCCACGACGGAGCTCTAGTAATTACATAGTATACTAGTAAAATACTGTATGGACTTCGACAGTGTTTTCAACGAAAGACCAATCCTTTTACAAGATATTCACTCATCAAAAAATATAAATTCAAGAGACAATCGATTCTGTTAAATGTCAAAATAGAATACATCGGAACAAGTTTAAATAAATTATAATTTCGATTTTGAAAAATTAAACACTTCTTCGTCATTGACATGAATAACTAAACAGTGACTATAACTAGGTGGACCTTCAAATTATGCTAGTTTGACTAGTGTTCCATTTTTTGATTTTCTAAATCTGGCCACCCTAACATAGAAAAATAATAGAACAAAAAGTGTATTTACCAAAAATTAAAACAACTTCTGTAGAATTAATGCATTCATGTAGGGGAGAGAGGGGGACATTGGTACGATTTTTAGTTACCCGAGATTTTAGAAGATATCGTCAGCTTGAGAAATGATTGTTTTTCCTACTTAAACTGTTACTCTTTAGCTACATTTACAATGTATCGTGGCGGACATAAATCATTGATCAGGTAATGGTGACTGCTTTGAAACAAATGCAGAGTATGAGAATTAAATCAGTCATATCTGTGGTTCATGTAAAAAGTATTCTACTGTATGTTTTAAGGAAAATAACTGTAATAAAAATAACTGAATATCACTCAACACTAAGGCAAATAATAAACTAATTTATAGTATATGCAGAGGTAATTATAAAAGGTTTGCTACAAAAATACCTGCAAATACCATAATTCAATGAGGTCTGAATTACAAAGTAACAAAAAGCCTATAAGATTCAGTCTACAGAGCAATTGTTACTTAAAGAATGGACATACACTATTTCGAGAATCGATACAAGACGAGAAATGTTTACGATACTTTTCGTCTCGTCTCGATTCTCATCTCCAAAGCGAGGCGACAATTTGAGTTAGCTTTGTCCCGTCTCGAATGTAAAATGTTAATTCTCAATTTTTTTGTTTGTTTGTTTTAGAAACGAGATGAAAAATTCCTCTTCTCGTGGGCAACATTAAGCCAAACCGAAATATCCTTTCCAAATGTCACGTTTCTGCTTGTAATGGTATAACCTGAGCGATAATTATCTCCTAGCTTTTAATCTTCTACGAGATAATAATAATTATTATTAGTTTATTATTATTACTATTATTATTCCTGAAGATTTGATAGTTCAAGTATTGAAACATCCGAGTATTCAAATATCTGAATATAATAAAACGTGTATCATCGTCGATCAATCACAATCAAAAATCCTAAAGTTAAAAAAAATGCCCGATATGGATTCGAACCACGAACCTCCAGATTACTAATTACTAATGGGACCCAGGAACTTACTCCGTTGTCCATAGCACCTACAATAATTGTTTGTGCATGAACATATCTTTGTTATGTTTATCGAATAGACTAGGTTCGGAAGTCCGGATGACAGGTTCATGTCCCTTCCTTGTGAGAACATGATAGTTAACTTTTGCGAATAATGTACTTTCGCTCATAATTGTACTAGTAAAACAAGAGTAGAAAACTGAGTTTTCATAATTAGAGTAGATTTTAGGTTGTTATTTAGTAGCAACTGAATATAGGAAATATACAATGTTAAGCAAATTTATGATGTAATATATTTTCTCTGAACTGTTACATGACAGTCTCGTGTTAGGAGAACTAAATAACTTGAAGAGCTTATAATGAGTGCGGAGAAAGGGGGACTCAGAATTATATATATATATATATATATATATATATATATATATATATATATATATATATATATATATATATATATATATAAGTATTATAACAAGGTCTTCTAAAATATTCTTCCAATTTTCAGTTAACCCAATGCGGGACGAGTATAGACACTATTAAAAATGTCGAATGCAAGCATAACTAAAATTGTTATGCGTAAATTTAGTACAGTAGAAAAATTCTGGGGAAGCCCAGTTTTGCTTTTAGTGGGAGGGGCCGTCCCTCCCTGACCCCCTCTAGTTCCGCCTATGGTAGTAGAAACTATCTTATACTGTATTTAATTTGATTATTAACGTTAGTTTGAGGCTGTTAAAATGCCCAATTTCACTCTAATGGGAAAACAGACTGGAGTCTCCAGCAGTGCCGGACTAGCCAAATTGAGGGCCCTTGGCATGAGTCCCTAAAGACCCCATCTATCTATCTATCTATCTATCTATCTATCTAGATAGATAGATAGATAGATAGATAGATAGATAGATAGATAGATAGATAGATAGATAGATAGATAGATAGATAGATAATACTTAACAAACCAGTTGCAAAACATAAGTAACAAAATCATATTTCCTGTACTGAATAAATATGTAGTGCAAAACAGATCGCAAAAAAGTTACAACAATACTGACACAATCAAAGGTAATCATGAAGTTACTGATGTGACCAAAGGCGCCCAAGAAGACTTCCTTCGGAAAGACGAACTTTGGCTTCCGCAACCTCTTTGGTAGGAAGACTCAAGAAAACATTTGCGACCGCAAAAATTCGACCAAGGTCTACAGGTCCTGTTTTTCGTGATCCCTGCGGGGCGCTCGGTGCTCGAGCACTTGACGATTCCCAAGTAGCCAACGTGGTCAGTCCGGCACTGGTCTCCAGTCACGACTGAAGCAGTGTGTTATTGAACAGGTTCGTGTGAAAATTCACCATCCAGAAAACAATTTTCACTGATTTTTCTTTACAATTTCAAAGTGGATCATTCTGCACGTCTAGCTACGAAAAACATAGAGTCAGGAGTGGTGAATGAACACACCATATGCAGTTGATATGTGAAATAATTGTACTGGTGACAACTTTTATAAAATGAGCCCCACTTCTACATATTAACAGTATCTTCTGATGAGCTCCACTGGTTACGTGTTTCTGAAGGTGGGAAATTGCTTGTAAATACGATGGATAGATTTATGTAGCATAATCTTTTCCCAATATTAATTTCTTTCGAGGAAAAAGAAAAAAACAATTTGTTATGAAATTTAGAATAAAATAACAGAAAATTATTAAAAATAAGTCTTTATTACAGAAATGTAAAAAAAATATTTACATAACTTTTTTCAGAAAATAAGTAATTTAATGTGAAATAAAATTTGTAATGTACACTTGCAGACTCTTAATTGAGATAATAAACTTTCTTTTGGGTTTGTACGTGTTTGAAAAAAATATTTTTACATAAAAATTATCACTTCTTTCTTAACATTATTCGAATTCTTAGACAGTTTTAATTGCTGCTCCCTAACGTTAACATTTCGAATATCGAGAAGGAAAAATGTGATCAAGAGATGTCACTGGCGCGAATCCCGGGGGACGAGGGGGACATGTCCCCCCAATCTTGGACCTGGGGTGACTGTCCCCCAATAATCTGACTTAAAAAGTGCATTTTTTTTTTTTTTTTGAATAAGTGTGATGATTTGTGTCTGACTGTCACAAAGGAATGTAAGATGAAATTGATTTCTCTTGGCTTTTCCATTTTTTAAAAAAGAATTATATTCTGTAGTATTTCAGACTGAACTTCGTGCTGTAGTGCGTTTAGAAGTCTCATCAATATGTATTAATTCAACTTCCGCTACTTGGGCACAAATTACAATAAATGCCAGAGGAGGATATGCCCCTCTCCTCATGCTGGAAAGTTGTCTCAGCTGCAGGTACGGGCACAAATTCCGGGGAAATGGTGAGACATGTTCCCCCCAACGTTGGAACTGGAAGTTCTCCCAATAATCCGATTTGAAAAGTGCTTTTTGCAGATAAGTGTGATGATTTGTGTCCGACTGCCACAAAGGAAAGTGAGATGAAATTTGTTTCTCTTAGCTTTTCCATTTTTAATGAAAATGAAGGCGTGCGACTGTGCGTGATGTAACCTGGTATGAAATCTTATCTCCTCCTCTCGCCTAGGCCCTAGCACACGAAGCGTATATAGCCAATCCAATGTCAGTAGAACCCATCTTTTCAGTAAATGCGCATTTAATCTATTTGTAGTATCAACCTAGGTATCTACTCATGCTTCGTAAGCTAACTAACTTTATAGCCTATGGAAACCGGAATTCAATGCCGCGTTCACAAAAGCTCTCCACTGACTTCTATCCTTAGCCAACTGGATCCAGTTTCTACTTTGTATTCCTATTTTTGCGAGATCCATCTTAATATTGTCTTCCCATCTGCGCCTAGGTCTCCCTAATGGTCGTTTTCCGATTGGTCTTACCGCTAACACTTTGAAAGCGTTCCTACTTTCTTCCATCCTGGCTATATGTCCTGCCCATCTAAGTCTCCTAGACTTGATGACCCTAACAATGTTTGATAAGCCGTATAATTTACGTAGTTCCTCCCTATGAAGTTTCCGCCATTCCCCATTCCCGTTTCTCTTGGGTCCGAATATTCGTCTGAGCATCTTCTTGTCAAATACTTTCAGTCCATGTTCTTCCCTCAGAGTAAGCGACCATGTTTCGCAACCATACAGAACAACAGGTATGATTATCGTTTTATATATTTTAAGCTTCAAATTCTAGAATTCGCGACGACAAGAGATTTTGAACTGAATAATAACACGACTTTCCTGTTTTTAGTGGGCATTTAATTTCTTCGTAATAGAATTTTCGTCTGTTAATATTGATTCTAGATATTTGAAAGTATCCACTCTATCAAAAGTATTATTTAATATTTTAACGCATTCATAATTTGCCGTATTACCATCCTCACGCACTTCCATGTATTTAGTTTTCTCTGCATTTACTTCTAAACCCTTGTCCCTGCATAACCTGGTGAACACCGTTCAGCTCTAAGCCCTGCTTGCTATCTTTGGTTTTCCTTATAGCGTATTTCCTTATAGCGTATAGGCGTAAGTTGAATAATAATGGCGACAACGCATCTCCTTGTTTCAGGCCATTCTCGACGTGAAAGATCGTGGCCAAAAATTTTCCTTCCCGTACCTTACTTTGGGATTCATTTAAATAAGTCTTAATTGATCTAATTAGCTTTTTCGGTATTCCAAATTCTGTAAGAACGTTGTACAATGTTTCTCTCCCAACCGAGTCGTAAGCCTTTTTAAAATCAATAAATAGTTGATGTACCGGGCTACTGTATTCCCACTTCTTTTCGAGTATTTGGCAAATGGTAAATATTTGGTCGATAGTTGATTGATTTCGTCTAAATCCACACTGATAATCTCCAATAATTTCATCTGTGTATGGGGTCAATCTTGCTAATAGAATGTTTGAAAGGATTTTATAGGATCTTGACAGAAGAGAGATGCCTCGATAATTATTACAGTCAGTTTTGTCGCCTTGCCCGTGGATTGCAACAATGATTGATTCTTTCCACTCTTGTGGCAATTCTTCCTTGTTGTAGATAAGGAGAATGAGTTTGTGTATCTTGTTCCACAATTTTTCGCTTCCAGCTAAAATTAACCCAGCCGGAATTTCGTTTACACCCGCAGATTTGTGTTTCTTTAGTTTCTTTATAGCGATTTCTACTTCTATTCAGTTGGGTTCTGGAATATACGGTTCTGCGGTGAGTATCTTCCTTTCTCCACGTACATTAGTTTTTGACTGCGAGTTAAGCAAATCATCAAAGAAATCTTTCCATCTATTTAAAATGCTATCTGTATCAGTGATAACTGTTCCATCAGCTTTCTTTAATATAAGCACGACGTTGATAGACTTCCTTAAATTCGTTGATCCCTTTATGCATGTCCCGAATGTTTTTATTTTTACTATTATCTTCAAGTACCTACATTTTAGCTTTCAAAAAATCGCGTTTCTTTGTTCTAAAAGTTTTGAAAGTTTCCCGCCTGATGTTTACGAAATTTTGTGTAGTTATTTCATTCGGATTTTATAGCCAACGTAATTTTGCTGTTTTCTTTTCTCTGCTAGTTCGAATCATAGTTTGTTACTACGTATCTCCGCGTGTCCCAATTTTTCTTTTGAGAGAGGATGTTTCGTAAGCAAAGAAAAGAATTCAATTGCTGGAATATTTTACTCCATATTCTTAAGGTTACATCTGTTAACTAAGGAGTATATGACATGCATTAGATTTCTGTAACGATTCCTGTAATGTTATTGAGATTATCATCATTTTGCTCAAACAGTATTGTTGCGTCATACATAATTGATATTCTTTCTTCGTAGTTTTAGGGAAGTCATTATTTATATTATTATAAAACAATTTTAACGTGGATCTTTGTGGATGCCTAATTAGAAACATACCAATTATAAATATGCATGTATTCAGATTTCAGAATGTGTTCACGGCAGTGATTGGTAATACTGATATGTACTACTACTTCATCTACATCGCCTAATATACTGTATACTCTAGAACAGTTGATCCGATTAATCTACCGTAATATGAGTTTCCTCTCCCTTCTCGAGAATAAGGTATATTTAGGATTTTGTTTCGAGGGGCTATGCCCAACACAAGGAAGGAAGTGGGCAATTGCCCTTCTGAGTTTGAGAATTAAATATATTTTAATTTATGCATAAAGTGAAGTTACAATGGCAAGAATTGCAGACCGATAAATCCTATATGATATGATACAAAAATTTAGAAGTGAATCTAACCCTTTATTCTATTCATACAAGAAAAAGGAAGCATTCTCTTGGCCTTCCTAATTTCCCGGGCTAATTCCCCCCGTTTTGATTTTCTTTAATTCAAATATTTCCTTCTTTTAAAAATAACTAAACGATATAATTTTTCCTTTGTTATAATAACTAAAGTCCTATCATGTTGATATCCGCGCAAGTTGGTGTGGAACACTAATTTCTCTTATCAACTCCTCTTAGTTTTGGTGTTACTGATGACGGCGACTTGAATGACAACTGACAACGGTCGATAAAGTATGATAAGCGAAATGAAAGAAAGTAATGTCAAGAAAAAGGAACAGAAGAGTAGAAAGAACGAAAGAAAGAACAAAAGGACGCAGTTCTTACATGGAATGAAATTTGACAAATACAGTATTATTTCTGAACAAAGTCAATGGAAAGTCAATGACATTCTTAGAAATGGTACGAAGGATTATTGTTGTATGTGGAACGCGAAAAACTAACAAATTTATTTCGGGGGGGGGGGGGCCTTGAGCGCGATAGCTTTCTAAATACGCCACTGAAGACAATTCTATTCCCCTGATGCTTCACAGCATTGTTTTTCAACTTCATAAATATTTTGAACATCGCTTATATATGTACAGTGCGCGCGGAAAGTATTGATGCGACACAAGTGAAACTAGAACCACAAATAAAAAGACGCCTAACACAACACAAAATAAAATTTGGTCAGTATTTTGTTAACCTTCTTTCCTCTTGCATGCTTTCAGTCATTCTGGAAGATTCAAGACGACATTTTGGCGGGTAACAAGTGGTAAATTTTCCAAAACCTCCTTGGTGGCAGCTACCAGTAGAGACAATGTAGAGATGTCCATACCCTGTAAACGTCACTTTATGATATACCATAGCTTTTCTGTGGGGTTTTAGTATGGACTTTGCCCTCGGAAATCTTCATAAAACGTTTCTCAAGCATCTTTAAGCCAAGATACCACACTTTTGGCTGTATGACAAGGAGCTTCATCTTGCATAAAAAGGACGCTTCACAAAGGACGATTCCAATGCATCGTTTAAGAGCTCAAAATAGACAAACTGATTCATAGTCTGCTTTCTAGGGTGGATAACTAATTCTCCTACATCACCATAACTAAAGGAACAACAGACCATGATACTGGCATGGTTTTTACAGATGGAAAAATGCACTGAAGAAAGGTGTGATCAGCACTATGAGGACAGTACATTCGTTGGCAACCAGTGCCATGAACAAAAAACGTGGCTTCATCAATGTACAACACTTTTTTTCAGTCATTAACAGTCCAGGTACCATATTTATTACAGAAAGCCAGTCTTTTCTTATGATGATTCTCTGCAAGAAGGGGTTTTCGGCGAGCTCTGTAACTTCGTCGTCCTAAGTCGTCATGAATTTTCTACTGCATTGTCCAAAGGGACGCATTCCCAACCAATGCAGGATTGTTTTCATTTAATTCATTAGCTGTTAAAGAAGGTTGCTTCTTCAGCTGCCTTTTATGATCTTTAGCGTTCTTTGAGACAGTTTCCTAGGTCTATAAAACTTTGGTCTTGGACGGGGCATTTTGACTTCTTCTTAGTCCTTAAAGCGTTTCACCGAACGTTATACTTTTCTCAGCTTCAAAGTCCTTTACCTAGAAATATCTTTGGATTTTTTTTACCAGCATTAAACAGGGCAATCACCACATCACTTTCATCAGGCTTCAACGCGTAGTAAGGCATCTTGTCACAAAGAAATGAGATCACAACACACACATTGCAGCAACAAAATTACACGAAATACCAAGAGTACGTGCACGTCAAATAATCCCATCGACCCACCAGAGCAAGTTGAAAGTTGTCACTACACAGAAAGAAACATTTCAGGTGGGTCTTTCCTGCCAGCGAGCGACAATACTTTCCGCGGTGTCATTACAGAAATACGCCGATGGTGTATGTAAAAATGCGAAAAATATTGACACTAAGCTTTAGGCGTCAATACTTCCCGCGCGAACTATATATATATATATATATATATATATATATATATATATATATATAGATAGATAGATAGATAGATAGATAGATAGATAGATAGATAGATAGATAGATAGATAGATAGATAGATAAATATGGGAACGGGTCCTACCCGTCCCCTCAATGTTGAAGACAGATTTGCGCCGATGAAAGGAGTATTACAAACCAGATTTATGATCCTTAATTTAGTTATTAGAGGTAAAATTATATTTCTGGATTTACGACTTTCTTATTTTGCTTCATATTCTTGTACAATACTACAGTTATGTAGATTATAACATCTATATATTAGCCCTAAGTTCGCTATTTCAGAATTTCTGGAACTAAATAAAACGTAGTTTAATCGCTAAATGTTTCAATGATAACACAAAATAGAATATATTTAAACTGATGTATTTTCCGAAGATGTTTTCCATTTTTTTTTTCACAAAATTCCATCTTTATAATTGAAGGTACATTCACTATTAATGGCTTCTTTACGTATTATATCAGAACTGTGTAGAAGAACATGTTTATACATGTCTGGCCACAAAACTTAAAAAATTAAATGTTCAGGTCTGACCATAAAGAAAAATGATATACGATACGGACTGTTGTTCACATCAACATATACATAGTTATAAATGTTATCGTTATATAAATTGGATTCCGAACAAATGGGAATTTTTAATTTGTTTTTTGGAAATTAACAAAGGATCCTGGACCGTAATAAAATTGATAACACAATTGACATAAGGAGCGCTTACTTTCAGAATGGCCTTCATACAAAAAATATAATTATATAATATCCACATGTCACTTATCTTTCACAATTATTCCTTATTTTATATTATTCATATTCATATATTCATTATATATTTAATTATTCATAATCATATATTCATACCAGGCCCGTGCTGGCCCACCGGGACACCGGGACGTGTCCCGGTGCGCCCTCCGAAATATCACACTATAAATAATGGTACAAGTTTTTAGTAATAAATTCTTACAGTTTTATTGGTAAAGAACCCGTGAAAGGTGCAGTGCGCCCTTTACATTAGGCGCCCTTCCGAGACCACATCAAAGATGAACGATTTTATTTACTCTTCTGTATAGCACAGTTCTGTACAATAAATACACACAGTTACTGTTGGCGAAGAACCCGTGAAAGGTACAGTGCGCCCTTACATAAGGCGCCCTATGAAACATCACATTATAGATAAGTGGTTTTAGTTATCCTGTATACCAGCTTTCTTTAATAAATTCAAATACTAAGTGGTAGTACAGAACCTGTGAAGAATACAAGGCGCCCTTTACATAGGATGCCCTGCGAAATATCACATTATTATTTTTTATTTTATTCTTTTGTATTTCAGTTTTGTATTATAAATGCATACAGTTGCTATTGGCAGAGAACAGGTAAAGAGTATAATCACTTACAAAAATATTATAAAGTTATATAGCTATACAACGAAACAATGTAATACATCAAGAATAGTTCGGATAGTCAAACGTACGATGCATTTATGTAATACTATACTGACACTAGTCTTTAATTTACGATTTTTACGGCATCGAAGCTTTCACAGTCTTAATATGCATCCATATATACGAGCATATTGATTGTTCCTGTGTGTTTTAAAGCAGTGTTCGGATAATCAATACCTGTTGTATTTCTGAAATATAGCTGTATTAATTTCTGTAAAATGTGGTCTTCCTGTCACCACGGTACGGCGCGTCCTCAGGTTGTGGATCGAGGAGAAGGCCTCTGGGATATAGAGGGTAGCTGCGAATATACTGAGTAAGCAGTCGCGGACAGACAAGGGGTGATAATCCAGCTTGAGAATTTAATGTGAGGCTAACAACCTCATCCTATAAAAAAAGGATTGTTCAGATAAGTTCGCAGAATCTTCGGATCAGAACTGATAACTTGGCATGAATTCCGCAAAGTAAAATCGACATAAGATTTGGAACATGAAATGTAAGAAGTCTCTATAGGTCAGGCGCGTTAAAATTTGTAAAAAGATGAGTTTAGAAATAGAGGTTGGACCTAGTGGGATATCAGGAAGTTAGATGAGAAGGAAATGGAGGAGTCAAGTAGGGAAATTTTACGTTCTTTTATGGGGAACAAATTAAAAATTACCAACTAGAAACAGGGCTTTTCGTTCACAAACGAATACGTAATATCAGCAATTACATAGGTTGAATTTGTTAATGATACATTTTCTTTTACTTCTCGGTGGTGTAGTATTATTTTAAATGCACATGCCCCAACAGAAAATAAGGATGGCGATTAAAAAAATACAGTTTTTACGAAAGAATAGAACGGTTATTTGATCATCTCCTGCAATACCATATGAAAATTCTGTTAGGCGGTTTCAATGCAAAGGTGGGACCAGAGGGTATTTTCAAACCGATTATAGGGAATAAATGTTTGCATAAGGAAGGTTGTGACAATGGCGTTAGACTCGTGAACTGTGCAATATCCAGAAACCTTATCGTGAAGATTACAAAATTTCAACATCGCGACATTCATAAATTTACTTGGACTTCATCAGATGGAAAAACACATATTCAAACTGATCATGTTTTAGTAGACAGAAAAGAACAGTCTAGCACAACTGATGTTCAGTCGTTCAGAGGAGTCGATTGTGATAGTAAGAAAGAGACTATCGTTGAATAAAGGAAATATTCAATATCTGAAAAGGAAGCGGTTTAATTTTTTTTTTAATGGAGGAGAGTCAGGTGAGAGGGGGGCCAGATTGAAGTGTCGAATAGATT
This sequence comes from Thermobia domestica, assembly GCF_964235325.1. Lineage (NCBI taxonomy): Eukaryota > Metazoa > Arthropoda > Insecta > Zygentoma > Lepismatidae > Thermobia > Thermobia domestica. Next base: position 141,673,891 of record NC_137465.1, on the reverse strand, counting down.
CTCGGTTTTAGAAGGTTCGGAGTGCACTAGTGTTCACGATACTTGGTTGAAATTAGAGAAAACATTAAAATTTCAGCAAAAGAAATATTGGAGCACGCAGAAATACGTAGCATGCATTCATGGTTCAACCAGGAATGTACTAAAGTAGCAAAGAAGAGAAAACAGAAGAAACTGCGTCTGGCAGTGACTTCTAAAATTTTTAGAACAAAGAAACGCGACTTTTGAAAGTTAAAATTAATTAACTTGAAGATAATAGTGAAAACAAAAACATTAGGGACATGTATAAATGCATCAGCGAACTTAAGAAAGACTATCAACTTCGTGCTTATATATTAAAGAAACCTAAAGGAACAGTTCTCACTGATACAGATAGCATCTTAAATAGATGGAAAGATTTCTTTGACGATTTGCTTAACGCATAGCCAAAAACTAATGCGCGTGGAGAAAGTGAAATGTATGTAGCATAAGCGTATATTCCAGAACCTAACCAGACAGAAACAGAAATCGCTATTAAAAAATAAACACATATCTCCGGGTGAAGACGAAATTCTGGTTGACTTAATTTTAGCTGGAGGAGAAAAATTGTAGAGCAAGATACACAAACTCATTATCTGGAACAAGGAGGAATTACCACAAGATTGAAGAGAATCAATCATTGTTCCAGTTCAGAAGAAAAACAACAAAACAGATTTAATAGTTATCGAGACATTTATCTTTTGTCAACATCCAATAAATCCTCTTAAACATTGTATTAACAAGATTGACTCCATACGCAGATGAAATTATTGGAGATTATCAGAACGGATTTAGGTAAAATCGATCAAATATCGACCAGATATTTACCATTCGATTAATATTTGAAAAAAAAATGAGAGAATACAACATCCTGGCATATCAATTATTGACTTTAGACTCTGGTAGGAGGGAAACATTGTACAACATGCTTACAGAATTGGCAATAATGAAAAAGGTAGATTAATTAAGATTTGTTTAAATGAATCCCAAAGTAAGGTTCAAGTAGAGAAATTCTTGTTCACGAGCTTTCACGTTGAGAAAGACCTGAAACAAGGAGATGCGTTGTCGTCATTATTATTTAACTTTGTTCTGGAGAACACGATAAGGAAAATCAAAGACAGCAATCAGGTCCTAGAGCTGAATTTTATTTGCCAGATTATGGCGTATGCTGATGATGTAAATTTATTAAGTAATGATAGAATAATAGAAAGGAATGCAGAAATCTTAATTAACGTTTGCAGGGATATAGGCTTAAAAGTAAATACAGAGAAAAGTGATTAAATGGAAGTTTGTCGGGATCGTAATACTGCATTTTATTGATGCATTAAAATACCAAATAATATTTTCTTTCGACAAAGTGGATACTTTCAAATATCTAGGATCACTATTAACAGACCAAAACCATAATCACTAAAAAAATTGATGTCAACTGAAAGCAAGGATTTTGTGCTATTATTCAGTTAAAAATCTTTTGTTGTCCCTAATTCTGTTGAGGAATTTGTAGCTCAAAATATAAAACGATAATCATGCCTGTTGTGCTGTATGGTTGCGGAACATGGTAACTGACTGAGGGAAAATTGCAGACTGAAAGTGTTTGAAAACAAGATTCTTAAACCAATATTCGAACTCCAAAATGAACGGGAATGGGGAAAGGCGGAAACTTCATAAGGAGAAACTGCATAATTTTATACCGCTTACCAAACATTGTTAGGGTCATCAAGTCTAGGAGGCTCAAATGGTCATTTATGTAGCCAGAATGGAAGAAATTAGAAACGCTTTCGAAGTTCTAACTAGAAATCCAAATAGGAAAATGACCGTTAGGAAGACCGAGGCGCAGATGGGAGGACATTATTAAAATGGTTCTCGTAGAAATTGAAATATAAAATAGAAACTGGGTTCAGTTTTCGAAGGACAGAAATCAATGGACAGCTTTTGTAAACGCGGCAATGAGCCTCCTGCGTCTATAGGCGTGCTATATTAAGTTGTTGATACATTTAGCTTGTTTTTATTTGACAGAAATGTTATTGAATTGAATTGAAAATGCCTTTATTCATGAGGCGAGGTTCAGCCGTAGGCTGCTCTACCACCTAACCTCAACAAAAGTACAATCAGGAATGTCACATGAGAATATATATTACGGGAAGTAAAAAGTTTTTCTGTAGTAAAGAGGATTTCGATTGCAGGTTAGCTATTTACGTTAATACTAAAACAAATTAGGTGGTGATTTTGATATAAAATGGCACCCATTCTTTCAAAGTCTCTCTCTGTATATATATATATATATATATATATATATATATATATATATATATATATATATATATATATATATATATATTAAAACGTCCAGTGCTTATAAATCCGAAACGGCTGAGAATAAAAAGATGAAACAAAAACTGAGATAGGAAAATGTCATAGGGCGTATCACATGGTGTTGTTGTGGTGACACACAGGGCCCTCCTTCAAGGGGGCCCAGGGGCCAACTTCAAATTTTCGAATAGGAACATGTATTGAATCATACCTCATTCAATAGCACTTGAAAAACGAAACAACTTTTGTAGGAAACAATTTTCGATTTGGGCCACCGTTTTTAAATGGCCGCAAAAAGTGGGTCCTATATCAGATAAAACGTCCAGTACTTATAAATCCGAAATGGCTGAGAATAAAAAGATGAAACAAAAACTGAGATAGGAAAATGTCATAGGGCACATCACATGGTGTTGTCGTGGTGACCCACAAGGCCCTCCTTCAAGGGGGCCCAGGAGCCAACTTCAAATTTTCAAATGGGAACATGTATTGAATCATACCTCATTCAATAGTCCTTGAAATACGAAACAACTTTTGTAGGAAACAATTTTCGATTTGGGGCACCGTTTTCAAAATGGCAGCAAAAAGTCCTGGATCAGTTTGAAGTTGACACCTGGGCCCCCTTCACGGAGTTTCCTGAGGGTCACCACAACAACACCACTTGATATGCTTTATCATCGTTTCTATCTCAGTTTTTGTTTCATCTCTCTATTCTCAGCCGTTTCTGATTTATGCCTATCAGCACTGGACGTTTTATCTGATACAGGACATTTTTTGTGGCCATTTTGAAAACGGTGGCCCAGATCGAAAATTGTTTCCTACAAAAGTTGTTTCGTTTTTCAAGTACTATTGAATGAGGTATGATTCAATACATGTCCCCATTTGAAAATTTGAAGTTGGCCCCTGGGCCCCCTTGAAGGAGGGCCCTGTGGGTCACTACGACAACACCATGTGATGTGCCCTATGACATTTTCCTATCTCAGTTTTTGTTTCATCTTTTTATTCTCAGCCATTTCGGATTTATAAGCACTGGACGTTTTATCTGATATAGGACCCACTTTTTGCGGCCATTTAAAAACGGTGGCCCAAATCGAAAATTGTTTCCTACAAAAGTTGTTTCGTTTTTCAAGTACTATTGAATGAGGTATGATTCAATACATGTTCCCATTTGAAAATTTGAAGTTGGCCCCTGGGCCCCCTTGAAGGAGGGCCCTGTGGGTCACCACAACAACACCATGTGATGTGCCCTATGACATTTTCCTATCTCAGTTTTTGTTTCATCTTTTTATTCTCAGCCATTTCGGATTTATAAGCACTGGACGTTTTATCTGAAACACCCTATACATATACATATACATATATATATATATATATATATATATATATATATATATATATATATATATATATATATTCCCGTTTGTATAGGCCACCGCCCTCATTAGTATCCCAGCACGGCCCTGATTCATACCCATGAAGGCGCATTACAAAGTAGCGATAAACATTGCAAACATTAATCGGTCCATTAATGTACTTCCTGTGTTAATATATATATATATATATATATATATATATATATATATATATATATATATATATATATATATATATATATATATATATATATATATATATATATATATATACAATAGCTCTACATAGTATCCAATTTATGTTAACATATTTTCGTTCGAGTGCATTAATTATTCAACTTAATAACGATTTAAACTCGTGTATTTTTCGTTAATAACAAACAGTTCAATATTTGTTAAATAAAAAATGAAAAAAATAATTAACATAAATTCTTATAACATACAATGATAACTATGAATTGAAATATACTATCATAAACATAACAACATAATTTAAAACCTTATAAATGATCTCATTTTCAGAAAATAATATTGAAAGTAGTTTTCTCTACTAATTTAAAGTAATTTTCTGACAATGTATAGCGGATTATACTCTGCTCCATGCCAACCAGCCACATCTATCAAGTACTATTTTAAAAGGTTGACTCATGTCACATTGCACAGCGCATTCTCTCCTCGAATTTCGTATACTATGCCATGTATGATTTCTTTGTACGTCATTGTTTGTGATATTATTACCAACTCTAAAATTACAACTGATTCATTTATGACTAATATTTCACATGCTGTGGAATTCATTATTTTGATTTGTAGCTTGATTGTTCCTGTTAAGATTCAGCATAAATCTATAAAGGTAACCAAGAAAGGTCTGTCGCTTTTTGTGGAGCTCTGCGTTCCATTGGCCCTCACAACGTGAGTTGAATGCGAATGGAGATAAGGTGAAGGTCAGTTGTTGGTGTGGATATGCCAACATACTACCTAATTGTGGCACTTCAGTTACACCGTGAACTTGAGTAAGTACAGAGTGAACATAGGCCTCCAAAGAATGTCATAAGGGTTTGTATGCCGTAATGGGGCGTTTACACTTAGTCGATTTGCGTTCGATTCAGTTGAATTGACGTCACTTTCAACTTAATCGACCGTGTAAACAGGACTTCAACTTAATCGCTTGTTGATCGAAAGCGACTAATCGACTAGCAACTGAATTGAAAGACGTTCTATTTTCTGTGGTCGATTCTATTTTCTTCTGCTATAACACCGTAAATTGTACCAATTACTTTTTGCTTGGACATCTTTAAAATTGCCAGTCGATTTCGAATCGACCAGAGGAGAGCGAGTCGACAAGCAGCATTCAATTTCGGTTGAAACAATTGAACACATCCATCGATCTGATTCGGCCTAGTTGCTTCGATTTAGTCGCAAATGCAGCGAGTCGATTTAGCCGTGCGACTAAATCGACCAAGTGTAAACGCCCCATAAGAGTTCAAACTGGGGCCAAACGCCGCTGCAGCGAGGTGGAAGAGTTCGGCACTATTTACTATATAACATCTTTATATTACCCCTAAGTTCGTTATTTCCGAATTTCTGAAACTAATTATGATAACACATAAAATAGAATATATTTAAACTGATGTATTTTCCGAAGATATTTTGCATTTACCTACTTACTTTTACAAAATTACTTCTTTATAATTAAAGATACATCCCGTACTAATTGTTTCTTTAAGTACTATGTCAGAACTGTGTAGAAAAACATGTTTATACATGTCTGGACACAAAACTTACGTTAGATGTTCAGGTCTGGCCATAAAGAAAAATTATATCATACGATACGGACTGTTGTCCATATCAACACATACATATTTATAAATGTTATTATAAGACAGAGTATATAGTGTGGCCTTATTATCCAGATCTCTTGAAGACGATAGAGTGTGTAAAGAAGATCTTGTTCTATGCAAATTATGTTGCTAAAAATTTTGTGTACTTGCTAGCATGCATGTAAGTTTCCGTTGTGATTCGGAGCACATGTAAACAAAACATGCGCCCTTCATAACTCCGGTACTGAATATGAACGTTTAGTAAATGATCAATCGATCAGTACCGAGTGGCGGAAACTAATATTAAAGTAGATTTACCACTACTTGGGTTTATGTCCGTATCATTATACGTAGTTCCTCCAAATACTGAACCTTCGAACATTTTTACTGAAAATGAAAGCCGTTACCATGAGGTTACCAGGAATGTATTCCTATTTCTTGGTTATGGCAAGGGTAAAAGTGAGGTGAACGCGAGGGGACGTCGTACACTCATTTCCATAAAATATTTGTAGCGTCCCCCACTTACTAAAAAATACAATGGGCAAAGATACACACGGAGGACGGCGTGACGTCATGCGTCCCCCTACTTTTTCAGATCCATTTGATATTCATAAATGAATGTACCTGTATAAAACATACTTGCATTCTGGGGTTGTTATTCCTCCTCCGACACTTAGTATATAATTAGCCTTGCCCATTATGAAAAATAGGTAATACGAAATCTCACTCAATTTGTTAACTTATTGACATAAAATTAATCATAAAATGTTGTTAGGTACAAGTGGCTGTATCATATTCGTCTTAAAATTAAAGATATTTTAAATGATATAGTTCTCTCTATATTGCAGCAAACTTTCATCCAGTAGAAGAGCAAGTGAAACCATATGTAGCTACAAGGTTTCCGTTGCAACTGACTCCTGAAGACTATCAGGAAGGCTCTGACTATGACTATCAGGAAGGCTCTGACTCTGTCAGAGACTATGATCAACGGTCAGTGACTGATGAGGCATCAACTAGAAACCTTGACATTGGCGTTTATGCAGGTGATGATCCTCCGCCGTACCGTGGATACGTTGAGCAAATAATACCTCAAGATGATCGACGCCATCATCATCACGATCGACACCATGATAATCATCATGGTATCAAACCCTTTGAAGACAGAGAACGCACAGGGTATCAGCCTCCTTATTATCCCAGGTTAAACCAGCAAGGATCGTTATCGCTATCTAACGATGATGGACTTCAGCTAACGGTAATTTTTTTTAAATGCATTCATTTATTAACAAAATTCTAGTTAACGTATTAAAAACAAACCCTGGAGACTCACTTCTCCTGGGACTTCACCTGACCTCTCCGTATTGTGGTGTTCACATTTTATATTTTCGGTTTTCAGTTTTTTTTTTTTTTTTAAGAAAATCGAAAATCTGAAAATCAATTTTCGGTTTTTGAAATCAAACATATTCTAAAAATGAAAATTTAATTTCTGTTTTGAAATAAAATGGCTCCAAAACTTAACAAGAACAACAACTGGCGATTTTGTAATCTCTTGATTACAAAAATACTTTCACGCAAATAAGGGTGTTAGAATTAGGAGTAGCAATATTCCCACTCTTTCCATTTCTTTAGGATTACCATTCCGCTAATTTTCGAAATATTCCCTATACTGTATAACCAGTGCTCGAAACGGGAATTGTCAAATGCTATCGCTGTTAGGTTATATATTTTGCAAATGTTTTTCAAGTACTAATTACGAACTTTATAGAAAAAATCTCACTATGAAAGGTGCCGGTATAAAAATTAAATGGAAAGAAGTGTCAGAATGTATTACACTAGAATATACAACCAATTTCGAACATTGCGTAATAAATCTGTTCGGTCTCCGACACAGGAAGATATTTTGGTGCCCCTAATCAGCGGTTTAACCGAAGTGTAGGAGGGTATTTCTACCTCCCTCCGCCTGAAATCATTGAGTTATGTTGAAGAATAATAGTAGAAGTTTGATTTCCTTGTCAGAAGCCATAACAACAGACCCCCTTGAATCGATTTATGTATATATATGTATGTATATATTCCCAATTGGTTCTGTGATACCTCGTGTCCTCGGAGCCCCTAGCTCTCTCTTCGGAGATCCATAAATGGGAAGACCATTAAAGGAAACAAGCCAGCCCACTAGATCCTCAAGAAAGACGTATTACACATAAAGTGTGCAACATTCATACTGATAATTTATTATGATTAATAGAATGAATGAGACAACATACAGAGTTTTTTGTGCGGGTAAATCGAATCTATCGAATTGTCATTTTGTGTCAGGAAAGCAATATATTCGTGAGTATAAAATAACTACATAGATATTTCATAGGATCTTTTTATAAGACATTCTTTTTATATTCGTGTAACTTAGTTTACGTAAAAACACACGAAGCTGGATAATTAAACTGTTAAAATTACAGCTGACATTATCTTAAAGTTAATTTTCTTATATTTTACATATAGAACATAAGAAATTTTACAAATGGTAGCATAACTACGATTGAATTGAAACATCAATAATGAGGCCATTAAAATTTTGTAGTGCATTTGTATTTAATGGATTTACCAATTAAAGGAAAGTAACAACACTACTAATTATATAACGATAGTGGTTCAGTTGGTACACTCTATTCCAAAAAAGGATGACCGTATTGATTGTGTCTATTTTTAGCTAAAAATTCACCAGATTCAACTTCGGGTATCTTCGGAAACAGTAAATCAAAGATGCCAGATTCTAACTTTCAAGCCAACCTTCGCGATCGGAAAAAAAATTCAGAAAAGTTTTCCTTCTATTATGTGTAATAAGACATATTGAAATGTCATTAAACGTAGAAAAAAGGAACATTCATTGAAACATGTAATGATACAGTATTTCGAAACTATGTATTACTTCTGAGCATACACTCGCTGGTTTTGTCATCTACGTTTCCATATGTAAGAGAACATTTCCAATGAAAGAAAAGACATTGAATATAGTTCTTGCATTCATAGTAGAATTAAAAAGACAAAGGACAAAACGGCAGATTAGCAAAATTTGCAATTAATATGAATGTCATTATTTTTTCTTCAGCAGCAGCTCAACAAGTGTATTCATGCTAGTTCAGTGATAGAGATCGGGACTGTTAATCGTAAAGATGTGACTTCGATTCCCGTTTGGGAAATTTCTTAGTATTTAAATAATTATATAAAAGAGTTACAATAAATCAGTTGTATATTTATATTCAAACAATCATTTCAAAACAGAAGTAATTGTTATGTTTAAAAGACATGTTTCATCATTTTCAAAAGTGTAATGATTTAAAGCGAAAATATTTGTCCCACGGTCCCCGCAGGGTCCCAGACGGGGTCCTACTCAATTTTCGCATGGCAAGGGGGTTAATTAGCATATCGTTTGAAAGCTGTTGTTAAATGAAAGCAGATGGAACAAGTCTGAACGTTCCATGATAACACTGTGCAAACATCTTACATTTTAATTCTTTCTGTACTCAGGTTTTAGTTTCTTTCCACTTTAATTCTTGCACTTAACTTAAAGTAAAGAAATTCCCCTACTGTGAAATTCTACTTTTTGGGCCCAGTAATGTGTAAAGAGGGAGAAAGAACGAAAGAAAGAAGAAAGAAAGGAAAGAAAAAACAAGAACAGAAAAACTAAGAGACCGAGATTATATATCGAAGTGGAAGATGGTTTATACACCAATCGAAAGTACTATTATGCTCATTGTAAATTGTAATATTATTGTTCCGAATGCATTTACTGTGAGAGTAATATGCATTTTTATTTGTAAGATTTTCTACTTTCACCGAATATAGCATCAGAAATGGTTTGAATATAGTCTGAAACTGATTTTCTAGAGATTTTTCCGTTTGACAAAAGTGTACAGTGTTATCGTAAGTGATATTTGCAAAGTGTTATCGTATAAGTTTAGACTTATTCCATCTGATTTTAACAACTTTCAAACGATATGCTACTTGACCCCAGTTGCCATTTGAAGATTTTGAGTAGGACCCCGTATGGGACCCTGCGGGGACCGTGGGACAAATATTTTCACTTTAAATCATTACACTTTTTAAGCGATGAAACACGTGTTTTCCTGTTTTGACAACTCTCTCACCATTTTAAGGTTATTGGGGTGGCAATATACATTACAATGGCGTTTTTACTGACATTTTGACCGGCCGACATTTTGCACATTGTAGGGGAGACCGGGTATGGTTGTAACACATTTTGGTTGTAACAAAGAGAGTAGTTTCTACGCTCATCACTAGATATGGTTCATGTTCCAGTCAAAACACAAGCCCTTCATGCACGTTCAGTCATTGTTTTTGTGTGAGGTAACGCGTGTTCGTCTTGAAGTTGTCGCGGTTTTGGTGTTTTTTGGGCAGGCAAGTAAATTTTCTATATCCCTGAAAATATGTAATATTACAATATGTGTGCGAAACATTTAGATAATTTGAGTAAATATTAAAAAGGATACTAATGAGTATTTATTTACGTACGGAAACCAAAGACAGAATCAACACAATTTTGCAAGTACTCTGGCAAAGATGGCTACCGCAGTATTAGGTTGGTTGTAACAAAAAAGACGGGTCTGGTTGTAACGCTGTTACAACCAGCCCCCACAGAGTAAAACAATGCATATGTAATTAAGTTTGTATTATTTACTTGAAATTCTTTACCTAAATAGTGATTCTGTTACATGAACATTGTTTTCCCTCTCTCTCTCTCGTTCTTTGAAAAGTATTTCAATTATCTTATAAAAGTTATGTAGCTACTTAACGACACACAACAGCTTAATGTTTGCTAGGTATCCGCTGCTATAAAGGATACTGGTTTTACCTTTCTATTGAAGCAGATGTAATTTTAATCTGTAATATTGAAATATATGGTTCATCTTGTCATCTGACGAAGACAGTGATAATGCAATTTGCCTAGTTTTTTGTGAATTACTTTCCAAAAGTGCGCCAAGAGAGAAATGGATTTAATGTAATTTTTGTCATGGATGGGCTCATGTTGTCTGCACCACGGTGACGGTGAATACAAATGTCACAACTGTGATTCAAATGATTTAATGTAGGTAAAAGTAAAAGTAGACTAGGTAACTAAAAGTGTAAATTTGAGTGTCGAAGTGCATAGGGTACTAGAGCAGATGTAGATGTCGAAATGTAGATGTGCATAGGGTCTAGTACTATGTTTCATATTATGGTTATTATAACAAATGATCTGTTGACATTTTTAAGTTAAAAGAAATATGTCAAGGTTAGTTAGGGTTACATTTCTTTAGGTAACCCTGATATGTAAAAGGCAAAGTAAACCTAAATATATCATACAATTCTGTTCATTCATCAAACTATTAGCTATTTTATTGTATATATACTGTAAACTGTAGACCTAGCTATCCATTTGCTGCTAAGATATATTTCCAATGTATACATGTAAAAAAGCACAGTACTTTCATTAGTCATACAGTTCTCTAACGTATTCTATGTCACTCTCTGAACCTGTAACAGAGAAACATATTAAATATCGATCTTATAATCTAACTTTGTGTTAATATTGTAATATATGTAATAGCAATTGTATCCACTTACCAAAGATACAGCGCGTTACAACGAACCCCAATCACTGTTACAACCAACCTCAACGTCGGGGTTGGTTGTAACATTTGGATAGTCTTTGTTTTTCCACTATATCTCAGCAAATACTTTACATTATCTGATATTTGCTAGGTATTTTGAGACAAGGATGTCCAAACTTCCGATCACGTGCAAAAGTTCGTATTTTTCTTCAATTGGAGTCTAGTTATGGACAAAAATGTAAAAAGTGTTACAACCATACCCGGTCTCCCCTACTTTTAGAGTCGAGACTTGTCTTCTTTCATTTTCCAAAACTTTCCGACGATATACTACTTAATTCCCTTATCATTTGAAATTCTTGAGTTGGACCCCGTCTGGGACCCTGCAGGTGGCCTTAGGACAACAAATTTTCCTTTGATATGTTGTACTTTTCAAATGATCAAACACGTGTTTTCCTGTTTTGGCATCTGTCCCACCGTTTGTGATTTCTAGGGGTGGCAACGGACTTTCTGGACACTGTATATGCATATAACTCGCACTGTATATGCATTCGGAAAAAAAAATATTACAGTTTCTTAATCGGCGTCCTTAGTGCCTTCGATTGGGTATAAGCCATCTTCCACTTCGATATAAAATTTCCCTCTCTTCCCTTGTTAGAGTACCAAGCAAGTGACTAACGCGTCAATAAATCAGAACCTGATTTCACTAATTCTTTGCCAATAATAATTAGTTTTGTTTTTCTTTTCTTTCAGATGAAAGTTCCACACAAAACAGGAATTCCACCCGATTGTAAGTACGAGCCTCCACAGTCATCAGAGCGCCAGCTTCGTATTATATGCACATTGTACGTTTTAACTTTAACTTTGTATGATTTATATATATATATATATATATAAATATATATAGATATATAGATATAAATAAATAAATAAATAAATATATATATATATATATATATATATATATATATATATATATATATATATATATATATATATATATATATATATATATATATATGTGTGTGTGTGTGTGTGTGTGTGTGTGTGTGTGTGTGTGTGTGAACGATAGAACAGTAAGTCTGTGTCCAACCTTTTATTTTCCAAGCAAATTAATATTTGTAATAAATAGAGAAACTCATAATATTAATTTGAAGGCATGACATTTTGAGCTAATGTAATTTGACAAAGGAAGGGAACCAGGAGGTTCAATTCCGCAATCACGAAAGCTTTCCATTGGCTTCTGTCCTTAGCCACTGGACCCAGTTTCTACTTTGTATCCCTTCTTCTGCGAATTCCATCTTAATATTGTTTTCCCACCTGCGCCTAGGTCTTCCTAAATGATTGTTTTCCGATTGGATTTCCAGCTAAAATTATAAAACGTTCCTACTTTCTTTCATTCTGGCTACATGGCCTGCCCACCAGAGCCTCCTAGACTTGATAACCCTAACAATGTTTAGCAAACTGTATAAATTACGCAGTTCCTCTTTGCAGTTTTTGATTACTTCAAAGTAAAAATTAGAAGATATATTATAAATTGATATCATTGTATCTGATCTCCGGGATATTCACTCACTTTGAACAAGATAGTTTTATATGGGAAGATTTGATAGAGGGGAAAAAAAATTCCTAGGAAAATGTTACTTCCCATTAATATAAAATTTACAAAGTCAGATATTCCATTATAAATTCATGACAATGAATATTCTCTTAGGTGGCGCACTCGCTTTAACAGGTTGCCTGTTATGAATACCAATAATGGTACTCACATTACTCGCCACGGTTGCCGTGAGTACCAAATTTGGCACTAGTCACTTGTTTTCTTTTCTTTCACATGGGAATATATCAGTACTCAAGTTCATGTATTTTATCAGGTATTTGAACAGAGTAAACATCACGCTTTAAAACGGTAGTTTTAGCGTTCAAATACCTTTATTTTTAAGAAAGTTATTGCACTATAGATATAAGAGTTTTCTGACCGTATATTATTGCTCGAATTGAGGTTCATAATATGGATTTCTGCATGGTCAGTTTCGTTTGATCCCACAATTGCAAAAAAATGCAGACTTTGGTGAGATATGCAAGTTGATGACGTAACTATACCCGAGTACTATCTTTGGTACTCATGGCAACCGAGATATGATCTTTTCCCATCAGTACCAAATTTGGAGCTCGGGCATAATTGCGTCATCAACTTGCATATCCAGTCAAAGAATGAATCCCCAGGGAGGTGGAAGGGAGAATTTCTCCCTCCCACCTAAAAATAAAAATACTGCTGATTTTATGCAATTTCTCCCCCTTTGTCCCTCTCTGAGGATTCATTCTTTGGCTGGATATGCAAGTCGATGACTTATGTTATTCTCAACCTGTTAAACAACACGGCTTTATATCCGGAAATTTGATAGCGGATAAAATTTTCGTAGGGATTGTTACTCCCCCTGTTAGTTTCTGATTACTTTAAAGACAAAGTCAAATGTTACATTACATATTATATATTAGGAGACGCACTCACTTTAGCCCTACGATTAATTGTCCGAACACGTTATTTCATGTCGGCTTCTGGTTACCCAAAGACAAATTCAGGCATTACGATATTAATTAATATCGTTTAATATTATCTCTTGAAAGCAGCATTTATCTTGGGCTCTCTTGGTTGCTATCCAATAGATTCACAGGAATAAACAATTCCTACGCCTAGGACATTGTTAATTTCCTTGTCAGTTTTTTCTTATTTGTAAGTACGTTCCGTATGTTACCCTACTAAATAATACCATTGTGTATCATCTCTTAGAACACGCACTCACTTTTGCCCGCCAAAATTATTTCGAATAGAAACTACAAAAGAATAAACTAAATATCCTCATAAATTATAAAATTAAATCATATTAATTAATACTGTAAACATGACTTCGTCTTTAAAGTATCAGATCGACAGGGGGGACTTAATTTCGAATAGAAATTAATCAGTTCCAAAGTCAGAGCGACTTAGAAAAGTGAATGCGTCTTCCAACGTAAGTGCTTCATTTATTTAATTATTTTTAGGGAAAAATTTAACCCCTATCAAATATTTGGGTATAAAAAATCATCTTGCCCTAAGTGTATGCATCTCCTAATAGATGTTATGTAATCGAGGGCGTTCCGAGGACTTATAAAGTGGATTAATGCGCCAAATGGATTAGTATAATGTACCGAGTAACGAGATGCAACATCAGATAGTTGGTCTTGTAACTGGAAGATTCCGCTTTCAATCCCCAGTTAAGTCTCCCCAAAGTACTTTTTGTTTACTTGCGGTTACATCAACAGTCTTGTATCTTATTTTATCAATAATACATAATTTTAGATTACAGAATGCTTTTTTCAAATTTTTAATGTATAGATTTATGTAACATATGACGACTCTCATGCAATTTGATTAAAAATGTCGAATATTATTTTTCCCATATGTTTTTGAAGTTGTCTCTTACTATTGCATTTTCTTTGCCACTTTCGTTTACTTTGATTTTTTTTTTTTTTTTTTTTTATGCTCAAAACACAGTTTATTCTTGCGATCATACAACTCATGAGAATGTATTGTTTACATCTGTCTGAAAATGCATGTCACTTATTGATAGGACTCATTTCCATTCTTAGTTTCTATATCGTTGAAGTAGTTCTTCATTTCTAAGTTTCCATACCTCCACATACAATTTAAATTTCTCTATCCCTCAAAATTCCTCTTTTCATCTTTATATCTATTATATACTTCCCTGCCTTTACTGCTTGCCCTTCTTCATTAAGAGCTCAGGGTTTTATACATTATTTTACATTCTTCAGCGTAACTTTGTTTCCATACTTTTCATCCGCTAGTTTTACAGGGCCTTATATTATGCAGAGTCGTTTTGACGTACGATCAGCGTCATACTAAAGGCCTGACTACTGCAGGAAACATATGTTAATCGAACTCTTTAGTATGGCACTAAACACGAGTCGAAACGACTCTGATTATGGTCCACAAAGTTTACCGGTATATATAATTCAATATTCTTAGCTGTATTATCAATTGAATTTCAAGAGTGCTACTTGAGCCAGGTATCGGGTTAAATTCTTAGGATCTGCGAAAATGCCACCGTTCGTAGTAAGTCTTGACACCGATTTCTCGCATCTGTTACTAGATGTTTCTGTTGATCTCTAATTTTCCACAGTGAGTCTCCAATACCATGAAAATTGAGATGTAGTCAACACCGTTAACCCTTTTTACCTGTTTAATTGGAACTTTAACATTTGTGGCGTAATATGACAAATTTTGTACAGCAGATTGGTATAAAGCGTCCTACATGCGACTTTTGAAGTCTAATAAGGAACAACAGACTGTGATCATATTTTAATCTGAAAAATATTACTAATTCGAACCATGTCATTTTGTTAAATGTTTTGATTTTTTCTTCATATAATATTCATTCAGTATTTGAGATTACATTTAAGATCTGCATCTAGAATGAAAGTATGATTTGCTTGAAAAAAATGATAACAACCAATTTAATTAAAAGATCATTCAGATTGAATTAAGAATTTGAATACATGTTTACGCTTTAATACTTCGATATTGTTTGTTATAAATCCAAATCCAACATTAAACTTATCAAAGTTACGTTTGATTATCACAAAATCTTCATTTCTAGTTATAAGTTTGTGCTAGTTAGACGTAAGTAATTAAGTATGATCTTTTATTGATGTTCTATTATTTAATTCTTGCTTGTTAAGAAGATTTTCTTTCTCTTCGGGCATAAGTGCTGACAAGACCCTAAAGGCAATACTAACAGTGACGTTTGTCCAGAGTCTGATCACTCTCTTTCTCTTTCCACCCACTCCCAATCCTCGCGGGCACACTTATCAGTCTTTGGGGTTTTATTATTTATATTTTACATGAAGTCCGTTATACGTGGAAAGTTTTTCAGTAGTAATTAAAGAAGACTCTAAGGGTAGATGTGCGGTTCGGTTGGTTCGATCATGGCTTGCTCTCAATCAAATTTCAGGTAAATTCTTCTTGTCCATCCACAAATGTTTCAACTATGGGTATGTGCTGCCTCCTGGGTACTATGCACAACTAAAACCAGAAGTGGTATAAATCTACTACCACTTCTGGTTTTAATATTAATTGAAAAAATATCACAACTTTTTCATGCGATGTACACGTGAGACTACTACTTGTTATCTCTTAAGTTCCAGTTTATTTTTAAAACATGAAAAATATATTGAAATAACTAAAAGAAAATTAATAAATAGGTTCATATTGACTTGGCCTGCTTCTCAGTAGACTCTATCCTTTTTAACAATTACTTCTTTGAATACAAATACTCGAACATATAAAATGTCTGAAATGAAATTATTGAGTTTACGTCCCAAGATTATGCCGGTGAAGCTAAAGGAGATGGTAATTTTGAGAAATGAATGAAATGGTGGAATGAAGAAAGTGGGAGGAAACGGGGAAACCCGAGGAAACTCACGCAC
Organism: Thermobia domestica; assembly: GCF_964235325.1. Taxonomy (NCBI): domain Eukaryota; kingdom Metazoa; phylum Arthropoda; class Insecta; order Zygentoma; family Lepismatidae; genus Thermobia; species Thermobia domestica. The sequence continues at coordinate 141,657,283 of NC_137465.1, read as the reverse complement.
ACGGTGTTTGCCCACCAGAAAGCTGACTTGGCGGAGCAGGGTTTGAACCCAGGATCCCATGCACAAGAGGTGAACGCTCTACCACTGAGCCACCGCGTCCCCAATGCAATGTCTGAAATGAATTGACAATACACTTGAGCTTAGAAAATGTGGACAAGTCGGGGAATTTCATAAAATCTATGCGGACTGCGGACAGAATTTTTTGCTCTCAACTGAAGACACGTTCTCATAAATGTTGACATATGGTAAACCTATCAAATATAACCAGTATCTTTTTCATACTGCATTCAAGGAGGCACTATAAACGATACCATACGTCTGTTAAAATTATATAGATAATGATTGTACAAATCCAGATTTCATATGTAATAACACTTTTTCTTTAATCGTTATAAGAACAAAAAGTTTCACTCACATTGACATGCCCCTAGTATACTACTTAAAAAATTATCTTTAGAAGTTGTGTCTAACTTGAAGAAATTGCCATTACATTTTCTGCATTATGCAGAGAAAATATATTTCAGGCCTGTGTTTCTTTCCTTTTTTCTATTAAATAAGTGACATTTCTTCCATTTTCATGAAAATTTATGATATTTTGAAGGATTTCGATATGTTTAAAATACTCATAAATATTAATACTTATTTACTTAATATTTTTTCTAGACCTTGACCCTGAAGATAGAAGAAGGAATGGCGTTGTCGTTATTGAAATGAAAGCCACTGTTTATCGCCCTCTGCAATGAAAACGTCGATACATATTAACCTATTAACAAAAATTGTACTTTTAAAAACTTTTTGTTGCACAGTGAACTAAATATACTAATGTATTTTAGAATAATATTCTGTATATTTCTGCAGAAAAATTTTAGTACAATAACAAGACGAATTTCATTTTGCCAGTCTTCATTATCCTAAAACCTAAATCTGTAAGCGCTCAATTAAGAAATCAAAATAGCTTTGGGTTTGGAAATGCAATGATTTTTGCCTACTTGCATTCATGTTTTTTTAAGTTACATAAAATAGATGAAAAAAATATGTACTATGGAAATAAAAATTTTAAGTCTGTACTAAGTATTATTTTCTGATAAAATTTTATTTACAGATGGCAAACAACTTCAACACCTTAAGAGCCATGCACACCCATGTGCATTTGATTTTTCACATTCATTAAATTTTTCCTTTCGGCTTTGGCTAAAGTTGAGTGATTAGTAAGTGATAGGCAGCATTCCTTCTATGAAAATGTTCCCATAATATTGTTAAGTATGGAATAGTGGGATACTTGTAAGACTGTTAAATTAACAACTGAAACAATATAATAAGAAAGTAGTTTTTGTTGATTTCTTTCTTTAGTCTGTGTATATGCTCAGAAGCACAGTACTGGGTCCTGCGTGTAACAGCTTTTGTATGCTTGTTCCTTCCGTCTGCTCGTTGCAACTTCGAACTCAGTTAACCAGAGAAGAAAAAAGTGAGTCATAAACACAAATAAAACACACCATATAGGATCGTTTGCAATCTTACTAGCAAATGTGCTAGGCAATCAATGAAATAGAAAAGGTTGTCGTTTTCAAGCAGGCGATGGAAAATTACTATAATTAAACCTTTTCGATTTTCAACATGTTAAAAATTATTGTTTTCTTTGTAAAAGCATACTATCCTAAGCAAGGAGTGCAATCACAACCACAAGTTTGAATAGGAACACAATGATTTTCTAAAATACATAAGTTCTATAGGTTTAAGTGCTTGAAACACGAGCACTTCGAAAGGATAGTATAAATATGAACCATAACTATACTATTCTAAAACAGAAAGTATAGTAAAATACCGATATGAAAAAACTGGCGTAAGCACCTTTTTTTCTAGTGTGAGAACATATTAACAATATCTCATTAAATTTCTTAGGTTAAGGATTACAAAATTTTTTGTTGGTATTCTTTTTTCGGATTAGAATTAGGAATTAGATTTCTGGATTTTCGGTATTTATAACCATGTTAGTTCGTTACCACATATGAAGAATAACGTCCCTTAGCAATCACACTGTCCTGAAAATTGGGTAGGAAAGAAGGAATGGGGAAAAAAGGAAGCGAGCGGCCTGCAACCATTATGTGAGGTACTATCTAAGCATTTGCCTTGTATGAATGAGGAAAACCCAGAAAAACTTCACTCAGAATTGCTGGCTTGAAAGCTTTTACAGCAGTATGCTATATGAAATGAAAACCTACAGCTGAACATGGAATCCAAACCACATTACCTTCAAACGAGAACAGAACTCGGGTGACCAGCGCCAGACCGCCAGAAGTAGTAATCAGTGAGAGAAGTGTCAGTTGAATACGATAGGTGACTAAATGTTTCATATTCGAGATCATGGACAATCTTCTTAGTCCTTTTAGGGCCTGCATTCAAGTTCCTATATGGGCATGTATTGAGGAAAACATTAGAATACCATGTATGTTGAACACCACTGCTGGATGATTGCCAACATATTTACAGTGCATTTGACGGAGTTCAATATCATAATGATCCGATCCATGGAGATGGTTTTATCTCGACGAAGAAAGACATGATGCTACCATAGGTCAGGATAGTAGCAAGAGAACATTCTATGGAAGGAGAAATGGATCTGGAAACCATCCTGAGTGTTGATGGCGATACAAAAATTGTCCTAACGTTTACGCTTATCATAACATATCCATTTTTAACCAGAAGTGACGAAAAACTTTACCGATTATTCCGCACACTCAGAGAATTCAACACCTCCAGATGACAATGGTTTTCTAGTTTACCGGTTTTAATTCAAATCGAAACCATGAGTCCAACTTTCTCACTTACCGTTGAGAAAGTGAGACCGTTAATTCCGTTAATCCGTCAAACGACAGTTATATGATGTACTCCTAATTCGTCTGCAATGGCATGAACACATTTCCGTGGGTTCACTCCCACCGCATTCTTGAGGAGGTAATGAGAACATGTTGTTGGTCATTAGACGTGGGCCTCAGTTTTAAATATTGTGCCACCGGCGCGAAAAATTATAAACCAATGGCGTATTAAGGATTTACAAAATACTTTTCGCGTGGAGTAGACTATACGAAATTGTCACCATTGAATTGTTAATTATTGCACAGTCCAATAAAAGTAACCAGATGATTAAATGATGGCCATTTCGTAAACAGTACTTCATACAAAAATCTTTTTTCATAAAGTGTTTTTTGGTCCATAATCTTTTCACTGATATATGATATCACATACGTTACCATTTACAATTTTCGGATACTCCTCTTGAGCTCTATGAAAAGGGGCGCTGTGGGTCAAGCAGAGCACTCTGATCGATTCATTTTCTGATATTTTTAATTTTATCCTTTTAATTAAATCGTTTGCGATTAAAAACCAATGGAGGTTTGAATTTGCAAAAACTTGCAATTACTCGTGGTCGTGGTTGCTATTTCGTAAATAGTGCGAAATATGAAGAAAATGTTCCTACAAAAGTTGCTTGCTCTTCATTAATCTTTTCAATAATATAAAAAAATAAACCTTGCTATTTATAATTTCAGGAAGCTCTGTGGGATAGGCAGAGGGCTCCATTTGATCCACCCTCTGATATATTCATATCTCTTTTACTGTTACATCCTTGTATCTCCAACAATTTGTGATTTATAGGAAGTGGATGTCATGCTTAAAACACTCAGTGAAAAGAATGCTTTTCTTGCGTGAAAGTGAATTCATTAGCAACAAATCGCCGTTCGTCAAAGATAATAATTCTGCGGCAGGTAAAAACAAAATACTAATGATGAAGCTTGCTTACATATTCGCAAATCTATGAGAAGAGCACATAATGGTTACAGAAAGGGACGTCAAACTTTCTGTGAAAGAGCTGGAAGGCAAGCTTATTATTGTTATTACTAAATGTTCTTGCCTTCCGTCTCATTCGTAGAAAGTTCAACATGCCTATCAGTGACTATTACTTGCTGTTGTCACAAATATATGACTATGTCCGGGATTTGCAATCCACACTAACATATTTTAATAGAACTGGGAGTTAAAATTCGACACTTCTGTTCAATTTAAGGGAGTTTGTGCAAAATTAATTCAAAGTATCTTGAAGACCGGCATCACTTCGTGGATTGTAATGTAAATGAATTTTTCAACGTAAACTCCAAGGTTTGCCGAAAAAATATTTAGTAGAAACTGTTGTATTATAGAATATATTAAATCCCTGGATATGTAAGCATCTAAAGCCTATTATATATCGTCATACTCTTCCATCAAATATTGTATCAAACTTTCCTTTGACGGTAATTTGGTCAAATAATTGACTAAAACTTTCGCACCTATTATAAACGATCAAATATAAAGGTGAATATCATTGCTCAATTGTTTATATTTCTTGATTCAGTTGTTAGGTTACTTAAACGTATATGTGAGTTTTATGGTGGCACCTGCTGGTGTGACTATAATGAATAAGGTTGTAGAAATGAATGGAATGACTATTCACAGTTACTTCTGTCTCATTTCCCTCCTTTATTTCTATTCCCAAACACATCTTACCTTCATGGTTATTTCTTGATCACTAAATATGTATGAATTTATATTGTATTTGCTAGTCTGATGCTTAAATTTCATCTAATTTAGTTAATTTCCGAGTAACTTTTGTAGCTTTGGGACAATGATTAAGAATAAATAGTCAGTCATAAAAATATTAGGTTTCACAGTTAAAATGAGAGAGTACATATTAAAGAGGATACTGTGGAACATTAAATTCTGGAGGAATTTTTCACAGTGTAGAAAACTACTAATTTATATTTAGAAATGCGAAAATATTAATGCTCTGCTATGTGATTTTATGCAACGTCAAGTGTTTGTCACATTATCCTCATTTACGCGCCCACTCTCAGTCACTCATGCCCCTGCCCCTTGCGAACACAACCCTGTGCTAAGTCGTGGGTCCCCTGCTGTGCTCATGCTTTGAACCGGTTAAATACCATCCCCGTTTTAATGGCCACCTAACGTAAGTTGCTTTCTCCGCAGTTTTTTTAAAATGGTATTCGTCCGATGCGTATTTATAACTTAAAGAAAGTGTTCGTAAAGTGAATCTGCACTCATGAATGCAAGTCCTACCCTAAGAAATAATTTTTAAGACATTACGAATGAATTTCGTGACGAAATAATTACATATAGTAAGATAGCACATAATCATTCCAGACACATCATATGCATGCATATTGTCATTCTGTACGCAATAATCTGAGCATACCATAAAGTAATAACATACCAGAACGACTTAAGAAATCATTTAAATGAAGAAAAATGAAAGAAAATGTTTGTTTTTTAAATTTCACGGAATATTCTCAATCTACATCAATTTTGGGAAGTCACCTGCGGTACTTAGTCCTAATATTCTTTAATTGTATAGTTATACAAAACAGATTACTGCTAGTATACATCGAAAGAATGTCAACTGCTTTCCGTGTCCACATCATACTCGATTTTAGTGCAACCGCATAGAAATTTTCGTTTGTTTTCTTTGATACAATGTTGGATAGAAATAGAACAAGTTCTAATTTGAGAACAGTTGTATCAAATGTTGTAACCAACTCGAAAGTTGCATACAACTTGGTGCCGTAACGTTCAAATTCCATTTTGATGAAATATTTTATATAATATATGATGGAATATTTGTTCGTCTATAACCGGCTTAAATGATTTTTTTCATTCAGGACAGTTCCCTCTACTTGTGGCTAGTGGGGCGAAAGTATATTATGGGGCCATTCATATCAGGTATGAAAAAAGGTTTTCACAAATTTTGACATTTTTATGTCCATTATGATGGTATCCCACTATGAAATCACTTCCGAAAATTAATAATATCAATCAATCCATATGAATTTGTAGTTTACAGTCATAATTTCATAATATTTTTAAAATTAAAAATAGTGAAATCGTTACTTTTCCTGAAGAGTATAAGTTTTCTCCTATGGGGCAGACCTTTTAGGGCGCAGAGTCTGGGTAAAATACCGCACTTTCCCCACCCATGGGAAAGTCCTGTCCCCACTTGATCCGAATTCGATGCCAGATTAAAAGTAAGTACGGAAGGTTCTCCCTATTTGTTCATGTTAGCATTTTTACTTGTCAGCAATTTTGCATACACCGTGTGCTATTTACTGTAACTTAAATTTGTGCTACTTCTATGGCCTTTCAAGTAATTGCAAGGCATGATAGGGTGTGGAGTAGTGGAAAGGAAATGAAATGAAATCTTTGAGTTTTACGTCCCACGGTTATGCCGGTTAGGCTAAAGGAGACGGTGAAATGGTGGAATGAAGAAAGTGGGAGGAAACGGGAGAACCCCGAGAAAACCCACGAGCACGGTGTTTGTCCACCACAAAGTTCACTTGGCGGGGGCTGGGATCGAACCCGGGACCCCAAGCACCAGAGGTGAACGCTCTACCACTGAGCCACCGCGCCCCCGGAGTAGTGGAAAGGCACGACATTTTGAAACAAAAGATCAGTAATTCGAATTTATTCGAAGCCATTTATTTAGTTTTATTAGCATTATGTAGAATAACGAATTCATGTTAAGTTTTGTTTACAGTATAATTGAACATTTCGGAAATTACAGTTTAGCCTTAGAAGGACTGTTTTATTATCTAAGAGTTTAATATAATGTTCATCACCCTTATTCAACAATTATTGCTTAACGTCGCGGCATGCTTTCAATAAGCCTTAATATATAGTTCGAGCCTTCTGCTAACTCTGCCCTTTCAACTAATTTTCACAAATCATCTTGCCACACACCTCTCATTATCTTCTTGATTTCCGACCACATATTCTCGAAAATGTTCATATTCTTTCTGGGAGACCAATCTAGAACGTCTAAATTTGCTTTACCAGTAAGCGCCCCTGAACAAACTGAGACCTGTACATCGAAGATCCATCGTATCGAAAGTGGATTACTCTATCTGAATAGAAGATACAAACAACTGGCGGGATTACTTAGTGGAGGAAGTACAGTTACTGTGCAGCTAAAAATCTCCTCTTCACACGACGGAGTAACCCATGTCCATGAAAGAATGTGAAGTGAAATGAAATCTTTAAGTTTTGCTTCCCACATTTATGCTAGTTAGGCTAGAGGAGGCGGTGATCGTGAGAAATGAATAAAATGGAGGAATGAAGAAATGGAAGAACCAGGAGAAAACACACGCACACATTGTTTGTCCACCAATGAAAGAATGTGAATCCCCAAGCGTACATAGATACCCTAACAGAGAATCTTCTATGGTAAACATATCGTGAGTAATGTTTCATTCTTTTCGGGCTGTACACAATTATGGGACCACTATTTGGAAAAAAATGTAAACTCGTCTCTGAAGATAATCTCTCCAGTAGCGATTCATATTTTCTTGAGCAAATGCAAGACGCCGTTCAATGTGACCTTCCGACAGAAATTTTTGACTTAACAGCCCTCAGCCGTGTTCACGAAACGCAGGAAAACTCGCTGCTTGTTGCAGTTATCTGAAAGGGAGGAATGACCTTTCTACTGCGGTACTCACAAACCTCTGGACTTCTTGAAAAGAAGAAACATGCTTTCTTCCACTTTCAGGCCGGCGCGGCGCACAGTTTTCCCTCTCTCGATACCACTGCCCCAAAAGAGAGCGGCTCGTGGAGAAATACCACATCTTTTAGCAGCTTGCTCAGCGCTATAGTCTTCCCGAACTAAAACATGGATTTCGTTTTTCACACTGCCATTCTCTGTCATTGTATCGATATAATGACTTTTCGAATAGAATATCCTAAACAGTTGATTTACGAACTTCACAACTGGTATTTTGATTGGCTTAAAATAAAAGTTTTAAAACATTGACAATTTGTTGTTTAAACTTAGAAGATGCTTGTTGTTAGTTATGTGTTACATGGTTTTCAATACGTGTAGTCTCACAAAAAACAGATAGCTTGTATTTTCTTTCTTTCTCTCTTTCTCTCCATCTGTATGTTAAATGCCTAAAGAAGAAATCACTCAACATTGATAAAAACTGAACGTATTGTTTTGTTTCCTTCCTACTTTATCTGAGAGCAGTGTTCCTTAGACAACGTAGAAATAAAGACTCCATGATATGAAAACCTGCCTATGGCATTTTATGTAGCTAGTGGTTTTAATATTTTATCTTTACAGCATGTTGAAATAAACAGGTTTACGCCATGCGGAAATGTGATTACAAATCACATATCTTATTTCATTATCATTATATTAAAAATATTGCTTTAAAAATTGCATAAGCCTATATATATTTACGAAAGTTATCGCCGAAATATTTTTTAATTGTGAGGATAATTTATCCCTTATCGGATTAAATTTTACTCTAGACCGATTTGAAGCCCAATCAACCTCGAAGAACATGTACACAGGATGGTATAAGATATATCTACCTTGAAAGTTCTTTTGAGAAAACATCAAAGAGGGGAGAGTACATTCACTTCCTCATCTATGATTGATTTTAAACACACGGAATAATAGATATGCATCCTTTATAATGATTTTATATCCAACCAACAATATAACATATTTATTTGTCAATAGGAAGTTGATATGGTACATTGTAGAAGCGAGCGATCCATCTCTTCTCCCTCACTAGTGTTAACCTCAAACTATAAGAATAAGCAAAGTTAATCTCTAATACTCGGAAAGGGCATACACTAAATGTATACAAGAACAGTTTACCCTTTTCAGTACCAAAGTTGTGAGAAAACACTAATCATTCCGCAACCCACAAAGATGAATTCAATGAGGAAATCATCGAGTGTGCAGTAGGAATTGATAAGATATGGAGTTGTAAATCAATTCGTCGATCTGGACACAACAGAAGAGTTTAACCCTCCACTAACGCTGTCAAGCATAAGCAGAAGATTTCAGACGACAAGAAACATCATGGAACTGTTAACGAAGAATATGAACCCAGAAAGAGAAGCTGCTAAAGACTGGACACAGTGAATTCACTTTCTGCTTCTTAGCCACAAGAAAAATCTTTCTTGGTATCTTCACAGCAAATTCGGCTCACGTGCATACATTAAAGAGAGAGTGATGATGAACTCACCACTTACAGAAGAAGAAGCCCAGCTAGAGAAAGAAGAGGATCAAAATCACGAATAGAAGCTATCAAACACAGGAGAAAAACAAACTTCACAAATAGGTGAAAGTCATACAGGTGAAAAACAAAAATGACTAAAAAATTCACACAGAGGTAGACCCAAAAAGACGCAGTACCAGAGACAGAAGAAGTTTTCACTTGAACAAAGAACATCAAACAAAGAAGGATGACACTCCCTGAATAGACAATGAAGAAAAAGAAACGAAGGCGCTCCGGCTCTTTACAACAATAAACACCTACAACAGCAGCGAAAATTGAAAAACGATGGCAGAAGGATCACCGTCCACCAACTAACAAACAGAACCAATTTACACCCTTGCAAAGAAGTAAGACTGATACACCAATAGTAGTTTTAGAACCAGCAAGAACAATTCCACCATCTGGAAGAAACAACACCACATTTACATGTGTTGTTAAGGGTCTCCGTATCAACCTAGACATCAATGAAATTAAAACAGACCTTACGAACCAGAAACTGAAGATCTGAACCATCACAAAGATTAGAACAGGCAAAATGAAATCTTGCAGTTTAACGTCCCACGATTATGCCTGTTAGGTGAGGGAGACGATCATTAAACCAAGTGAATGATGATGGAAGAATTGGTGAGATGAGAAAGTGGGAGTAAACGGAAGTACTCCGAGAAAACTCACGGACACGTTGTTGTCCATCACAAACTTACTTGACCGAGGATCAAACCAGCGATCTCATGCACCAGAGATAAGCGCTCTACCACTGAGCCATCTTGCAGAACAAAGAACCCGCTTCACTAATTAGAGTTGTCAAGGTCAATCTAACACAAATAAACAAGTTGAGATCACATGGAATCAAAATCCAAGAAACATTACAGAGTACAGAGACATTACAGAGCTTCCAGGAGACTGCCCAGACCCACACCATGCCACAATTGTTACCAGTACGGACATCTCAAGTACTGATGCAGAAAAGCCAAAATTTGCAACCGTTGTTGCAAATCACACACAGAAAACTGCAAAGAATAGAGAAAGGATTTCTGAACCATATGCATGAGTGACAACTAGTGATGTGATGAGGAAAATTTTCCGTTCAAAACAAATTATATCAGGTAACAATTCCTCGCTAACCATAAAATTGATTTACTTCATGTATAGAAATGTTAAAGAGTGGAAGATCGTTTAAAGAATATGAAAATTTTCATGGTTCAGAAAATTTCCGGTACTATGTAGGAACAACTGAAACAATTTTTCATGAATCGTAAAACTTTTTGTCGTGTATGGGAAAAAAATTGAAAAACTCTTTATCATTTTGAAGCAAAAAGCAAAACAACCTTTTATGAATCGGGAAGTTTTGTCTCTGCAGAAACAACTGAAAGGAATTTTAGTAGTTCGGAAAATTTTCATTGTGATGTAGAAACAAGTGGAAAAACTTTTCATCTCATCAATTTTGAATCACGTATGTATAGTGATGTTAGGTGGAAAATTTTCCACTATGATTAACTACACATTGAGCTACAAAATTGAATTCCTGTAGAGGAAAGTTAGACAGCAACTAATTATAACTTTCGAAGTAGCTTTCGGGAACCGAACAACTTTCTAATATTTCGAGTTGGTAACTAAAAACTTACATACTTTCTGTGTGTATATATGTGTTTGTAAAGTGCAGGGAACATAAATCGAGTTCGTAGAGTACAATTATCCCATCTCATTGTTTAAAATATAACAAAAAAGCAAAAAACTTTATGAATTCATCAATTATAAAACAGAAAATTCCACTATTGCTTTACATATACGCCTTCTTATGTAATGAAATAGATACATAAAACATAAAAGTTCCAATTCCTTATGAAGATTATTTTTATAACAAAGATTAAGAAGAAAGGATTTGAGTTTTGTTTCTAAAGCTATGAGATCGTCTTACGCATATTAAACTAACGAAATATGAGTTTGTGAGATCAAAGGTGAATTTTGAGGGAAGAATACATTGAAGTTTTTGAAACTTTTTTGCAGAAATGAAGAATCATTAGATCTTCACTTCATGAAACATTTTTCAGACAATATTTACTACAAATAAATTTTACAGCTAAGCAACGAAGCAGGAATAAATGGAGTATGTTTTAATGAATCGGAAAATTTTCCGTTTCAAATTTTTTTCGGAAAATTACATCACTGGTGATAACCACCGCACTGGCAGTAGCTATTGTCCAAGGAAATCAAAATCCCAACAGGCAAGAAAACCACCACTACTATTAAATGAATTGCTAGTTAAATATTCGAAACAGCTGATACAGTAGTTAGAGTGTATGTGTTTGATTCCCATTGGGATTCCCACGTGATTCCCATTGGGATAGCTTTAAAAATTTGAACACATTACGATGGTTTCAATTGTACCTTAGTTTGTAGATCCACATCTTATATAGCCTCGTTGCTGAAATGAGACGCTGAATTTCAAAGAAATTTTCGAAGCATTTTACACAGCGATTTCATAATATATAACCGTCCACAGGTTTTTCCAAAGGAGGCAAAACACTGACACATACCTAAAGCCGCGAATGTAAGCCTACAGATTGTGATGCACCTAACACTTCATGCAAAATAATCATTATTGATGCACATTCACATAACTTCATAAACTATAGTAAATATATTAAACACTGTACTGGGTGATTAAAGAAATCTAATGTGTTTTGGCATGCTCCATTTTGCTCCCTTTGCTGTCTACAAAATTCTACGTGGTGTCTATAAAATTCTAAAGGGTAGACGCTGTCTACATTGTCTCACTTCAAGCTTCGCCACTGGATTGCCTCTACTACAAAATCATGAAACCATACCTCACAGCTTTGCCATGAAACCACACGCCTAGGCTGTCATTTTTGTTGCCTCAGTTTTTAATCAATGTGCCGTAAATTAAAGATAAAAATTGCAATATCTTACGAGCTATTTATTAAATTAAGCAAATAATCGGAAATAGGCCTGATTATGAACCCATCTGAGGTTAGTAACTCCGAGCCTAAGTGAGCACGACTCCCTCTGAAATTAATGAGTTTGAGCTCCATTGAAGATAATGACTCCAAGTCCGAACGAAATTATTGTACTTGAGCTCTAGAAAACTAGTGAGTAGGACTCTAATCCCTATTGTTCTATGTGAGCCCGAGCTCGAGTAAATCGAGCCCGAGCGCGAGTCTCAATGAGAATTGTATGCATGAGCCACACTAAAGGTAATGAACCCTAGCCCAATGAGTGGAAGCCCTACTGACATCAACGAGCTCAAGTCCCATTGATGATTGAGAGCTCAAGCTCCATTAATGCTTGTGAGCCCTAACACAGTTGACCGAAGTGAATCCTAGAGCGAGTGTGCAGAAGTCCAACTGAGATTAGTGAGCCCGAGCTCCACTGAATGTAGTGAGCTTGAGTCTAAGTAGGTGCATGCCCGAAAGACATTAATGAGCTTGACCAGCGGGGAAATTGGTGAATGTGAATCTCAAATGAGTATGAACCTGAATAAGCACAAGTCTTATTGAAGGATGTGAGATTGAGCGTGATTAAGCACTAGCTTCAACGAGATTAGAGAGTGTGAGCCAGGCCCGTATCTACGGGGGTCTCGGGGGACCGGGAACCCCTTAAATTTTTACTGGCCCCCTAAAATATTCACGGTAGGCTGGCAAATGAACAATATGGTTGGATCGGGCCCGCCTAACTTCTAGCGGTCCCCCTACATTGTTGGGCTGGCTACCGGCCTGGTGTGAGCCCCACTGAAGTTAATAAACTCCACACGGGCGGAAGCCCCACTAATGTCAGTGAGTTCGAGCCCAATCGAAGGAAGTGAGCTCGTACGAGTAAGCACGAGTTCGATTGAGGTTAATGACCTCGAGTCCAAGAAAGGGTGTGTCCAAAAGAGAATAATGAGCTTGAGCCTAATTGAAGGAGTAAGAGTGAGTCTCAGTGAAAGTAGTAAGCATCAGCTTCAACGTGAAAAGTAAGAGCGAACCCCATTGTATTAATTGCATCAATTCAATTATGAATTAATTTGTATTAATATTTACAATGAAAAATTTCGTAACGTTTCTGCTTGATTGATTCCTTCTAGTACAGAAAAGAAGCGTATATATCAACTGAAAAGGATAAGTTGAGTGGCGAAGCTAATTATGTGACGTTAACTGATGTCTCCACTTCAGGACGTACTCCATTTTGGTAGATGCAGACTGTTATAAATGGTTTCTGTTTTTTTTTTTTTTTGTGTGTGTGTTTTCACAAGTTGTTCTTAAACAACAGGACGATATATGGCGTATACGTAAAAGAATGCTTTGAAATTAGTTTTTTAGTTTTTATATATAGTTTATATATGCGTGTGTGTGTAAAACGAACATTCTCAAAATTGAATTGCATGTATAAGTTTAACATAATGTTTCATGATCGACAAACTATAAATTAAAATAGGTATTCGCTATTGAAAATTACTAGTAAACTATAGATTTTATTATAGATTGTTTTTACCAACTATTGTGCATAACTATAAGAATGGCGATTTGCAATATATAATCGGCTTCAATTCGAGTGCGATGATAGCAAATTGAGTACTTAGTTGAGCGTTGTCAACACGTTGTTGTTGTAAGAAAACGTTTTTCTGTTTGGTTACATCACGTGTTATAGTTTAACTTCATCTCAAAATAAGTTCATCTTCATGAAAAGTTGTCTTCTGTATAATTGGAACCAAAGTTACAAACTATTAATTTATTCTTCGAACGGTAAAAGTACCAAGGATAACTGTAGGTTGGATGCTTAAGAAATTCGGAAGTGTGATGTTTATATTACATTTTAAAAATAATTGCCATAACCCTCCATTACTTTTATTTTATTGCTCATAATTTCAAAGCTAAACAATAAACATCTCAGCACACAGTATAAAAAATGTAATACATGCTTAATAAGCAAAAAACTTACATAAGAAACTGGAAGATAAGACGGTCAACTCTTGCGTTGCGTACGTTTTTGTTTTGTATAGATCTGGCAACCTGGGTGCTGAGAAGAAAAAATAGAAGAACATATTTGCAATTGCGTGTAAGCCTGTGTGAAACATTTCCGTAAATATTCTTTCGTAATTGTTTATATTTTTTTCTTTGACATTAAGCACATGTTCTGATGAAATTTGAGAAACTAGAAAGAAAATTATTAGTAGAATAGGTCAGCAAAATGTAAGTAAGGAAGTAATTCCATTGTATTTGTAGAGTAGAATTGCGCGGGAAGTAAAGTGACATGATCCTTGCACTTAAATTTGTGTTTCGTTACTTAAGTGCTGCAAAATGGAAGTCGTAAAGATATTAGCTTCCACGAATAAAATGGTACATGTACTACTACTACATAGGGTGCAAATACATTTTACGTATCCACACAAATTAATGATACATATGCCTATTTCTTCACGAGGTGTACCATCAGAAACTATCTTTAAATATTGTTTCTCATGAGAAGAGTTGCAGTCCTGGGTAAAGATTCGCTTTAAGAGAACTTAAAAATCGAGGCCCATAAAAACAATGCAGAAAACACTTCAATCTATGCTAAATGGCCACAAAGCCAGAATTGTATCTAACCTGAGAAAGGGCAGGGCAAATCTGGTTGTCCCGCGCGGAGGTGCGTCCATTGGGAGCAGGCACATCTGCAACGGGGGTTATATGTGTAAACAAATGCAGTTCAAGAAAATCAGGGTTCACTCGAGTAGAATTTTCTACAGGGTTTCTATCGGTCACGAAATCAGAAAACGGTCATGAAAGTCACGAAATTTATCTTTTGGGTCACTTTTTATTTGTATAAATATGAGTATAGACTAGGAAATTTTGTTCTATAAAACGTCAAAGTTCACAACCAAAAATGTCTATGGTCGGCTTTAGACGCTGCCAAATCGCAAGCAAAGCACGCTTCTATCGCATGCATGAAGATTCGGCCTAATTCGTACCCAAATTTGCTCATGAGAATGTTACGAAATTTTATGGTTTGGTAAAATAATAAGACAAAGTTTCATTTTGAAATTTTAGTAGACACCCTGTTCTACCAAATAGAAAATTTATAGGCAAAATACAATGTGAAACATTTTTCCTGAAAAAATAAAAGTGTGAATATAAGTAATTACTGTGAGTTCATAGCATATTGAAATAATTTTGGCTATTTAGCTTCAGCTTTTTAACTGACTTTTTGCGATATTCTTTTCACATTTGGTTAGGTTAGATTAATATCATTTGAGACAGTAGTGCCGAGCGAGCGTTAGCGAGTGAGGGTTAAGTTCCAAAGTTGGGCGTCCATTTCCAGCAAAAATTTTAAAATTTAGAGAAAAGATGTGGATAATTTGATCGTTTGCGTGCTTGATAATATATAAGGGTCTCGAAAAATCTGTTTATTTGTTATATATAAGCGGTTATGAACATGGGACTATACGGCGAGCGGAAGGAACTACTTGGCGCAAGGTAACCGAACAGTTGCATTGTGGGAAAGAAACGAGCTTGTATGTTATCAACATGGCGAATGTACAAGGGCAATGGACTAACAGTTTTAACATTTGTGAAGCAATACGTTGATAACGAGCAAAATCTTTTAAAAGTTTGTGAAGAGTACGGACTAATGAACCCAGTAACAGATTGCAGAAAGTGTGCAAAGGAGATAACAGCGAAAAAAACGTGGCGAAAGCGGACTCCCAACTTCGGAATAAATGCCGCGAGTGAAGGCGGGTTAGAGCCCCGCAGGGCAGTTTTCCCCCATTACTAAACAATAACCTAGAATTTTAAATGTAAGTGAAAGTGTTATGTGTGTGTGTTCTTAACTATCCTCGTTTATGCATACACACCCGTCGCTGATACGCCCTCTCGCTTCTGCTCGGGCCTCCTGCTGCGCTGGTGCCTTGACTTGGTTAGATGGCATTCGTGCTTTTTAGTGGCCACCTAGCACAGGTTGCTTTTCCATGTACTTCACCAACGTGCTGTAGTTTTTATGCCATACTTCCACACCGTAGTTGGAAGGTTCTAGAACACAGGTCTCCCCATATAGGTTAGTACGTAGGTTGGTTCCTTTCTGTACCAAAGTTTAATATTTAATTCAAATAGTATTGCCGAGCGAGTTAGTTTTGGAAAACGCTGTCTAAGATACTTAAATCCTTCACTTTCTTTGTCCATAGCTTTTACGAAATTCTTCATGAGGCCCAACTTATATGAAGAGGTGGAAGCAGCAACTTGGCTGGATCGATCAGAGGCTCATACTTGACACTGTTGGTACCGGGCTTAAATGTCTCTCTGGGGGCCCACTTTTTTTTGTGAAAAATGTTTTCCTGTGGCTCTTGAGTCCCAAAGACACAAAAAACAACAGTAGTTTGTAAATCCACCTTGCAGACCAAGTAATATTGCAATAACTTTCAAATCTCCGCAAATTTGCCAACCATATTCTTTGTAGTTAATACGATTTAAAATGAGTGCGAGATTCTCGTAAGTCTCTTTCATCGAAACAGTATGTGCCACAGGAATAGACGGCAGCTTATTTCCATTATGAAGTGAAACTGCTTTCAGTTTGTACTTAGACGAATTTATGAAAATACGCCAATCGGATGGATCATGTTGAATTTCTAATTCATTCATCAGACCATTGATGTCCGTGCATACGCAAAGGGAACCTTCCATTCTGTAGTATTCTGAAAAGGGCTCGTTCCTTTTCCTGTAGTGAGTGTAAGTAGTTCCAGGAGCCAGTAGATTCCACTCTTTGAGTCTAGCATCCAAAAGTTGAGCTTTCTCTTTCGAAAGTTGTAACTCTCTCACTAAATCATTCAACTCATGTAGAATGAAGTGAGGCTCATCTTCTACGTGGAAGGAACTGTCTCTCGGATCTTCATCTGCAGATATTGAGTTGATGTCCTCATCGCTTCCTGTAGGCGCTGTAATATCGATAGTTTCCCAATCTTTCGGAGGAGTGGGTACAGGTAAATTTTCTCCATGGGGCACTGGTCTGATCGCGGATTGCTAGTTTGGTTATTCGATGGCACGTTGTTTCTTCTTGTTACTTCCTGCTGTATTCGTCATACAGAAATAGCAATCATCATAATGATTCCGGGGTTCTCTCCATATCATCGGAACAGCAAAAGGCATCCTTCGTTTGGTTCCTTTAAGCTAGGCAGTCAGAGTCGCATAACACATCAAGCACGCTATCTCCCCCGTATGTACATCATGAGTTAACACACTGCTTTCACATGACTTCGCGTCGTAGTGACTTCTTTATATATGAATGTGTGTCTAAAACATTTCACTTTTGTTGATTGGCCCTTACAGAGGTTTAGATTAATGGTGGGTACAAAAACCGGTTTCAGTTTCCTGTCTTTAGGGAAAACCAGTTTATGGAAATTTTCAAAAGACAGGTTTTCGCCGAAACTGGTTTCGGTTTTCTCCAAAACCGGTTCGGTATTGCATCAAAACGGGTTTCAGTTTTTCCAAAACTGGTTCTATTTCTGACCAGAATAGTGTTTCGTTGTTCTGAAACCGATTCAGTTTCCACAGGAATAGTTTTATGTGTTTTCCAAAAGTTTTTTTTATATACTTTATACTAAAGCCAGTGCAATAATAATAATTTTATTGACCTTGAACCAATTATGGCAATAGACAACGTCAAAATATACAACAAAATATTACAATATGTTAACTATCACGTTTAATTTGCATAAAGTATTCATCTAATGAATAAAACGGCCTTTCTAATAGCCAATTGTATAATTTACGTTTAAACACATTCATGGGACTTGAAGATAATTCACTTGGTAACCCATTATACAATTTTATGTCTAGTACATCATAGTTATTCTTCGACTTATTGAGTCTCTTATGGGTCATTCCATGTGAAATCAACAAAGCCCACAACCCGACCATCTTAGATTTTTACCAAATTTTAATATTTCGTAGGGATTGTCGAGATATGGAATTGTGCAAAGTTTTAGCTTCCTGTGTGACGAAGTTTCTGAATTATGGGAGCTCAAAAATACGAAAAAATCGTCCACTTTGGTACATACACGAAACTTTCGGACAACACTGCTCTTGATCCAATTGGTGTAGAGAGCTGATTCCTTTTGTTTGAGAGAGAATAAAATAAGCTTTCCAACAATATATCGCATGCCTAGTTTGGGAAGAATATCTATTTAAGGTCACCCGGTATGACCTTTTGACCTTGAACTTCTGAGAATGCATATCTTCGATTTTTCTAAAATTCGCATATAATTTACACACAAGTTTACTCTATAACATAACGGAAATAGAAGTTGGGACAGTAACGGGAAATTTCAATAAAATTGTTTTTTTAGTAACAATTTGTTTGTACCAGATAGAGTTTTAATGTGTAAAGCAGTTTGCAACACTGCATTTAATGTAATAATAATAATAAAGCGATAGCTCTCGTGTCCAAACTGGATTTTTTTTTTAATAATAATAATAATAACGTACCAGGAAAGCCACAGGAGTGACGCTTCCGCTTCGTATTCCTTATTAGTGACATATTTTAAGGCCATATGTTTTATATTTTGCCTTGCCCAATCATATAATTGTTTTGGTGTTATTATCTGGTCACTATAAGGTCTTTTCAAACTTGCTCTTGCAAATCTCTTTCAAGTTTCCCTAGTCCATCACACGTACTTTTTCCATGTGCGGCGGAAAAAAAAAACATTCAACAGGTACGGAAAAATAGCTTTAATGTATCTAATATTGATGAAGTTCTTGTGATTTTTGTAATGAGCTGCTGCTCCATCGGAGAAATAGAATAATTTTGTTAAGTCTTCAGAACCGAATTTATCTCTCAGAAAGGTAATAAGTATTTTCTGCAATAGGTGCACTAAAATTGTATCATGTTTGAGACAGCTGACGATCACATTGTCAGTTATAACTAGACGTCTGGGGATTTCTGGAGTATAAGCAAAATAGTTGCTTGACCGTTATTCCAGTGGAAACCTTGTGACGCTTCTAGGAAAACGAACGAATAATTTTTTGCAAAATCGGAAAGAACAATGCACTGTTTATCAAGAAGTTTTTCTTTCAGATCCTTAAGATATGAAGATTGTTGATGAGTAAGTTCTTTTGCTTTACGAGCCATAGTTAGAGCAGTGGAATTCTTGCTGATGTTTTCTGACAGGTCAACTTTTTGAAAATACAGTTAGCAATTTTACTTGCACATTTCTATCCGCTGTTCGAATTTTTTCTTTCAACTGCATTATAATTTCAGTTTCTGCTGCATTTTGCTTCCCATACTCTGTAGAAATTTCTAATAATTTTGTGATCTTTTGAGCTGCGGTTCAGAAATTCTAACGCACTTTCTTTGACGCACTGCTCAGTATCACTATTTTCAGCATCGGTGCTGCTAATCATCAAACTCTCTGTTATTACAGGAGTAGTACTCGCATCACAAGGTGTTGCTAGATTCTTACGACAGGAATCAGAAATTTTAAATCCATCTTTTAGCGATGAACACTTTGAAATCATCCACGGCAACATATTTCTCAAATTTCTTTTGCCATTCCCATGACATTCTATATTAAATGCATTGCACTAAACTGTCTTCTTGAATCTTGACGATGACATTATTCTGATATAATAATTCGTTAAATAAAAGTAACCATTGGAACACTGACTTAACAGACACCACAATTGTACATTTAAACGTGTGGACTCAGTCCCCTATTAACACATTTCTCTAACTAACGTATCCACACCTCTCAATCGTCCACATCTTTCTGTAGCAGACGACTGCGCAATCTATCATGCAGTTGTGCAATGCTACAGTGTTGCAAACTGCTTTACACATTTAAACTCTATCTGGTACAAACAAATTGTTACTAAAAAAACAATTTTATTGAAATTTCCCGTTACTGTCCCAACTTCTATTTCCGTTATGTTATAGAGTAAACTTGTGTGTAAATTATATGCGAATTTTAGAAAAATCGAAGATATGCATTCTCAAAAGGTCACACTGAGTGACCTTAAATAGATTTTCTTCCAAAATTAGGCATGCGATATATCGCTGGAAAGCTTATTTTATGCTCTTTCAAACAAAATAAGAATCAGCTCTCTACGTCAATTAGATCAAGAGCAGTGTTATCCGAAAGTTTCGTGTATGTACCAAACTGGGCAATTTTTTCGTATTTTTGAGCCCCCATAATTCAGAAATCTCGCCACACAGAAAGCTACAACTTTGCACAATTCCATATCTTGACCATCCCTACGAAATATTAAAATTTGGTAAAAATCTAAGATGGTCGGGTCAGAAATCCCTGTTTAATTTGTTGATTTCACATGGAATGACCCTTATATGGTACATCTGTGTGTTTATTGGGGCCGCGGTGGCTCAGTGGTAGAGCGTTCACCTCTGGTGTATAGGGTCACGGGTTCAAACCCTGCTCCCGCCAAGTGAACTTTGTGGTGGACAAGCACCGTGTGCATGGGTTTCCTCGGGGTTCTCCCGTTTCCTCCCACTTTCTTCACTCCACCATTTCATTCATTTCTCATAATCACCATCTCCTTTAGCTTCACCGGCATAACCGTGGGACGTAAAACTCAAAAATTTCAGTTTTCTATGTGTTTATTGTACATTGTATTATACGAATGCAAGTTGTATCTGTAATGTAATTCAGGTAGTCTGTTTTTCACAAACAAAATAGCTGTATATATATAAATTTATCACAGTTAATAATCTCAAATTTCTAAATAAAGGTTTACAATGCACTGTTTGATGTGAATTTGTCATAATTCTAATTACTTTTTTCTGGATTAATAAGATATCATTGATACAGGAAGCGTTTCCCCAAAAGAGTATACCATATGAGACAATACTTTGAAAGAATGCAAAATATGCAGTTCTTACATAACCATCCGATACATAATGTTTCAGTCTTTTCAGAAGGTAGACAACTCTAGATAATTTACTAGCCATATATTGAATATGTGGTTCCCATGATAACCTACTATCGACATAAACACCCATAAATTTTACATTATTTGTGATGTTAATATTTGGAACTTCCCTCAAGCGAAATAACATGTGTTGTGTTTTGCTTCTATTGAAATGAAAACAATTAGCTTCAAACCACTTACTTGCTTCAGTTAAAACACTATTTGCCATGTGTACAAGGTTGTCTACATCATGGTTTATGTTCACAAAAGTGGAGTTATCAGCATACAATATTGATTGAGCTTGTACACAACTTGGTAGATCGTTTATCATTATGGTAAATAAAAGTGGACCAAGCTCCGACCCTTGAGGGACACCACACTTTAGACTTTTCATTTGAGACAGTATACCGTTTGTAAAGACAACTTGCTTTCGGTCTTCCAAATATGTTTTAATTAAGGTCAATCCAGTGCAATTTATGTCATAACTAGTTAATTTATTCAACAGTAGACTGTGGTCTACGCAGTCAAAAGCTTTGCTCAGATCACAAAATGTAGCATGAGCAGAGAACCTATTTTCAAAGGCTTGTGTAACCTCTCTCACCAAGACGTCAAAGGCGTTAACCGTTGATAAGCCTGCCCTAAAACCAAATTGAGATTTGCTTATTAAGTTATACTCATTAAAAAATTTACTTAGCTGAGAATACATAGTTGCCTCTATTATTTTTGAGAAAATAGGGACTAGAGAAATTGGTCGGTAACTACTTGGATCACTCTTATCACCTTTCTTATAAATTGGAACTACTTTACTTACTTTGAGCACACTTGGAAAATATCCCTCAATTAAGCATTTATTAATACAAAAAGTGAGTGGAAATAATATATGATCTATTACTTTTTTAATTGTATTACTTGATAAATCATATGTCAGTACTTTCAGAATACTTCATTTTGTTAACTATATCCTGTATTTCATTAGGAGTAACACTTACAAAATTAAATATGAAGTTGGTATGCTGTATACAGTTAGGTATTGTGGTGTTTGACCCTGGTGTAGTTGAGCATGCTATATTGCTACGTATTCTGTCAACAGATTCAATAAAAAAATTATTTAATTCATTGGGTGTTATAGGAATTGTTTCTTTCTTATTCTCTTTTGCGACAGAATTTATTACCTTCCATGCGGCTTTACATTTATTATTTGATGCTTCAATGTTGTTCATAATGTGTGTTTTCTTAGCTGTAATTATGGCAAGTTTGTATTCCTTCTTGGCACTTATATATGCATCTTTTGTTGTTTTAGACATTACATTATTATATCGATTATACAGTATCATTAGTTTACATTTCATATTAGCCAATTTTGGAATACACCATTCCATTTTGCTGTTTCTGTTTCCTTTCTGTTGTTTTTAGTAATAACTTTACATTTCCTTTTTGGTATTTGTAAGTTGAAAATATGAAGGAACACATCAAGAAAACGCTTAAATACCTCATTGGCTGATAGTGTGTTTCCATAAACATTGCTGGAGCCGCCCAGGTAATCGACCAAATTTACGTAAGATAAAGCAATTTTTGCCGAAGCCGGTGTTGGTTCGTTCTTAAAGAAAAGGACGCTGGGTGAAAAGAGAAACCGGGCTCCATGCCTTACCAACACTCTTGTATATAGAGATTTTGAAGAAAACCGAATTTTCGGTTTTTCTACAAACCGGTTTCCTTTTTTTTTTTAACGGTTTTGCCCATCCCTAGTTTAGATACCCCACATATTGTAATTAGTTACAGAATATTTTTCTAAAACTCCTGTAAGTTTTGAAAGTCTATGGATCTGTAAACTGTACTGGCACCCTGCATAGAATATAATCCAGTACATTTTATTGACACTAGAAGCATCGATAGGTTTTCTTACACTGCTTCCAGTTGTACTAGATATTTACTCTCTGTTTATTTTTCGAATTCGTTCATTGTTCAGACTCTATGACTTGTGCTTAAGAACTCGATGCATTTTTGAGATTGCAGTAAAAATTTATCGTGGTGCAACCAATGCAAGTGTTATTCCTATAAGATATCTATGGTGCAAACAGTACGAACCACCATTTTGCAGAGAAGCCATGAGCAGGAGTAGATTTTGTGAGATAATGAAATTTCTATGATTTGGCAGAAAAAAGCTGTAGAGTTAAAAGACCAAAGATAGCCTAGCCTTAGCTTTAGACATACAGTATCCACTCATTGAAACTAGGGTTGCCAAGTCTGGAGAATAATAATAATAATAATAATAATAATAATAAAGGCACTCCTCAAAATTTCCTATGATATATCCCTATGATGATATATCTCTGTTCAGACCCATCCATATATCTCTGTTCAGACACTGTATTCTGTATATCCTTAGCAGGGCTAAAATTTCGAAGTCAGACGCACTCGCCAATCCAAAAACGATGGTCGCCAGTGTCTCTCAGGTACAAAATATGAGAGCCCCTCCCCGCACGGCCTTTGGTTTGACAGTTAAAAAGATCGCACCAGAGCATAAAATTTTAAAACCAGACAGTTAGATTCAGGATAATCAATTTTGAATTGGATAATTGATATACATGTTAAAAAATATTTTACCTTAAGACTTCACATTTGTGTAACGCTCTCTCTTTGCACTGAAGTATCAGTTGTCGATTGCAGTTTTCAGATCAAAGTCCTTAAGTGAAGAGCCATTGATGGAAATTGTCAGCATATCATCCAGTGCGTCAGTCTTCAGTGAATTCCTGTAAGCAGTCTTAACTCTGTTGACGCTTCTGGAGCCTCGGTCACATGAAGCAGTACTCACAAGTAAAGCTGCACAAAATGTGACAATTGGAAGCAAATTTGGGAATATCGTAGTAATTAAAGTTTTCGATTCAGGGTGGGAAAGCAGAGACGAAGTACAACGTTGTGAAGACTTCACATTCCGTGTTTTCTCTCACTGAGTGATAATTATTTTCGTTCGAAAAACAGAAACTGGCAGCCCTGAAGTTTAGGCAGAAACCATTCCTACTGAATACTGGTCGCCAGCTCTAAATTTCTAGTCGCCAATGGCGACCGAAAATTTTGTGCCCTGTCTTTAGAACATTCACTAATAAGTTTAATAACATTGTGCTATGAATGAGAAACTGAAATCGGCATTGATCATTTTATTGTATTTACCAGTAACCTCCACTTCTTCAAAATTATCGAAACATGTGAACAAAAGTATATTAATCTTTACATGACAATTTTGTATTTGGAAAGTGAAATTTATTCGTTAAACGTATACTTCAACTACAGTAAATTGCTTTAAGAAGTCTTTTTTCACTCTCAATAAATGTATAAAATTCCTTTCAGGTAAATTTTAAATTTTCCCTGATACAGTCCCTGTCATCTCTCTAAAATTATCTAAACTGATGAACAAAATATATTGATCGTTGATAGATGGTGAAAGGTGACAATTTTGGGTTTACAGAATGAAAGTTACTTTTTAAATCTGTACTTCGAACTAGATGAAATTACTTCGAATTATATACAAATTTGAAAAAAAAAAAAAAAAAAAAACAGTCATAAAGGAACTGGTAAGAAGTTTGTTCCGGTCACCAGCTTTAATCTAAATAACCGCAATATTTCCGGCCAGACCGGTGGAAAACCGGCCAGTTGGCTACCCTATGACAACTGCGAGAGAAACTATAAACCTCATGAAGTTGTTACTGCTGACAAGAAACTTCCTGCAAAAATTCTTATATGATGCTTTTTTTATTATTTGGCTTAGAAAACTCACAAAAAGAAAACAATCGTAACGAACAAAACAGTGACTCACAGTTCCTAAACTTAACAATGTGGAGTTAATTTGCAGTATATAACAATTTAATACAAATATTGTAAAAAGAAATCATTATCAGTATCGTAGAATGATGTTTTCAATATTTTTAGCACTTAAATGCGTACAGTGAAGTGAAGTGTAACACGATTCGCCATTAATAACTGGATATTTTTAGGAGCGCTCTAAAAAAATCGCTTGGTGCTTCTAGTGTTAAAATTACATCTTTACTGTTATAGTTGGCATAAGGAAATCACGTCTTAGGTCATTCAGTTGGGACAAAGGAAATACAAAGAGAGCGGAGTAGTACAGGAGCAGATGTAGAGAGCTTATAAGAGCCATCCGAAATCATTGACTAAATACAAATATATTGGTGCATATACGTGCAAAATAATAGAATCGGAGGTTAATTAATGATTCTGTACATTCTGGGAGCGAGTGATTTTCCACAGAAACGCAATAATCTGCGAACTCTTGAGTTTGTAACATTGATTCATACATAAACATAAAAGATGGGGACCTTGAGATTCAGGGCTCATAGCGAGTCATTTTTTTTTTTTTTTTTTTAACTAAAACTTCCTTTTTTTTCTAGTTGTTCACTAAAAGTTACTTTTTGGGAGGTAAAGTGACTTTTTCGTGTGATTTATGTTTTGCATTGGCAGTTTTCTAAGAAAAATATAAAAATAAGTGGGGAAAAGGCAGAAACTTATTACTCATTACTCTTCTGAAAGCTTCATTACTTGCTGCCACATGTGGAACAGTCAGCTTTATTTTAACTTCACCTTTTCTTTGTAAAGCACAGAGGATGGTTGTTGGATGCTTAAGCACTCAAGGTGGGGTTGAGAACCCTTCTGTGTCTATTCTTTCTTCTATCATAATAATCTTTTAGTTTTCTCTCGTAATAGTTAACGCTCCGCTCAATGTTGTGTATGTGTGGTTCATCATGTTCGTCTTGAGTTATGCTTCTTGTATGTTCTTCTTAAGAGTAGGTGATGAATTTGAATATCTCATGGCTTTGAGAACTCTCAGTGCTAAGTTAAATATAATGTCTGGGATAAAGAAATTCGGAAATAGGCCAGAACTGGTTCTACTTACTCAGAAGCTTCTTACATCTGCTAAGTCTGCTTACCCTAACTACAAAGCATACTTAGAAAACCTAAGAAAGGAGGAAGCTCACAAAGAAGAAGTTAAGAAGAAAAGATGAAACAAAACACCAAACAAAGAGATGTAACGTTATTCTTCGTTACATTGTCCGGTTCCAAATATTATATAGTTAGTATTTATAAAGATCATGAGATTAAAATAAGTCACACACCATGATCATACACTTTAGAATATATATTTTGTGTAATAAATACCAAATATGACATATTAAAATGATGAACATCAAATTCATACAAGATGGTCTTACGTTATATTATTTCTTAGTTACTCTATCAGCAACATAAACAGGTAATCATAGCAGCTAAACAAAAAATATGTCGATGCAATAACAACTATTACAATTAAATCTATATATATTTTCTACTTCTTCTTTTCAGCAGCTTGTGTCCTTTTAAACAGCACTTTTACCCCTAAATAGGAAAAAATACTGAAAAGAACACAAATACACATTATTATTGTATATATGGCTCCCGAACTATAGGAATTCTTAAATTGGTTACAATTGGAGAAAATCCTGGACCGTTGAACATTTCATATATATAGTTATCTTACTTTTTGAAAAGCCTTTACATATTAAAATTGTAATTCATGAGATAATACATTATTTTTATCTTATCTTAATACCATTCTTATTTTTTATACACATTCCCCCCCCCTTTTTTTTTGATAATCAATTTTATTTTAATTTTATAAAAGTATTGATGAAATGGACATATTCAAAATATGATAAGTTTGTTAATTATTTAGGTCCTAAATAGATTCTTTA
This sequence comes from Thermobia domestica, assembly GCF_964235325.1. NCBI lineage: Eukaryota > Metazoa > Arthropoda > Insecta > Zygentoma > Lepismatidae > Thermobia > Thermobia domestica. The sequence continues at coordinate 141,630,547 of NC_137465.1, read as the reverse complement.
ACTCAATACCATTTATAATTGTTAACAATAAAGTTGGTGTAAGTTAAAATACAACACGACATATTTCATTTATTTGGCATGGCTAGCATAACTTTGATAGACAACATTCATATTGTGACTGCATAGAATTACGAAATTCGAATTACAAGAAAGTCATAACAATATTCAAAGCGAAACAAAATAAGAACTAATTGATATCAAATAAAACAATCATACAATGAAGAAGTTATTACACTAAGAGTCAATCTGAAAACTCGACATTATCTATATTGATCTTAGATAAAACTTCTGTAGGAACTAACGTTTTAACTAGTTGCATCCATTTACCTTTAGTATGTTTTGACGGACGCCATAACTTCAGCTCGTCAAGTGATATTACCAAAAGATTCGATTAGGTTACATTGGATGGCATAATCTTGAGTAAAGTCCTGTGTACTATTTACTTCACCAGTTCTTTGATTCCTACTCTGGAAATTTCTGCCACCTGTGTAATTACTACGAAATCTGGTAGTACGTGGGAAATTAGATCGGTTTACATTATTTCTAAAAGATGTACGATTATTATTTCTGTTTCTTCTAAAATTAGATTCGGTCGTAATACCATTACGATAAAATCCAAAATTACCTCTTGCATTAGGATTACAATCTTCCTTAACATTGATATTTCGAACAGGAATATGATTAGCTTAATTTCTGTTAGTATTACCTTGCAACATAGACTGGCTTTCAAAATTTTGAACTATCATAATTAGATGATTGAAATTAATACACTGGGAAGAGATCAGTATTTGTTGCAACCTAAAAGGTAACAATATTCGTATCGATGCAATGACGCGTGATTCCTGCTGATATGGATTGATCAGTTTCAAATCGTTATACGCAATCGCAAAATCTGTGAGACTTTTATCTACCTTAGGATCATAACGCCTGCTCCTAACCTGAGCATCACGGTTTGCCAACATAAAATCATTCTCGTAATTTGCTATCAGAGCATTTTTAAAATTTGAATAGTTATGTAGACTACCTCTGATAGCTTTGAACCATACCGAGCAAGACAGTAACAAAATATGTGGCAGAATTTTGAGAAACTTAGATTTATCTACACCATTAGTTCACATTCCTCTTCAAATTTTTGTAAGAATGTACTTGCTGATATATAGTCAGGGATTTTATTTCGCTAAATTTTAAAGGTATTATTATTAAAACATCTTAGACATCTAGATTTTACGTATGCATTGTTCCTCCGATGCGGTCTTCTCTCTTCATTCTCGGCATTAAAAGCAATGTCATCCCTTTCGGAATAGCATTCAGATGGATAACTATCCTCTTCACATGGTCTGGATTCAGCTATCTTACGTTCCACATAAGCTACGTTGACGACGGGATCGGGATTACAATTTGCTGTACTAAGCTTCTCCTTGATAGACTGTATTTCTTCTTGCAATCTCCTAATCTGGTTTGTATGGTCATGAACTTGCATTTCTACCACTTCAACTGTACTTCTCACAACCGCAAAACTGTTGATAATTTGTTCTATTCTTTCCATTTTGGTATCAAGTTTTTGTGTTACTTGTTCCATTTTGGTATTCATTTGTACCATCATAACATCTACCTGCTCTTTATTAGTATTTAAATGTTGCGTTACTTGTTCCCATTTGGAATCCATATGCTGTCCTAGTTGCTGTATAAGGTCACACACACTCGTTGATGTCTCAGTTACTGGTAAATTAGTATCTTCAACTCCAGTACTAGTATCTTCATTCCTATGAATATTCATTTTAATATTTCTGTATATTTTCCTTTTATTTCGTAATAACATATAATCCGTGGTCGAATATATGACACAGTTTACTGAAACTTCCAACTAATCTCTTAGATCCCGTTTCGACACCATCTATATGTAACGTTATTCTTCGTTACATTCCCCGGTTCCAAATATTAAATAGTTAGTATTTATAAAGTTCATAAGATTAAAATAAGTCACACACCACGATCATACACTTTAGAATATATATATTGTGCATACCAAATATGACATATTAAAATGATGAACATCAAATTCATACAAGATGGTCTTACGTTATATTATTTCTTAGTTTCTGTATCAGCAACATAAACAGGTAGTCATAGCAACCAATATGTCGATGCAATAACAACTATTAAAATTAGTTCTATATATATTTTCTTCTTCTTTTCAGCAGCTTGTGTCCTTTTAAACAGCACTTTTATCTTAATAGGAAAAAATACTGAAAAGAACATACAAATACACATTATCGTTGTAGAGAGAGGTGATGGAGAAATTGACAAAGGAAAAAGGGGCATGATGAGTTTTTGGTCACTTTTCAACTATTTACAGGAGACCAGACCACTATGAGCCCTGGAGATTGAGTGGATGTGTTTGTACTTCATTTAAATATAGCTGAGAATTTATAAAAGAGGGATTCGAGCAAAATTTATGCAATGTAGTTGCTCGCTAGCATAGTGAATTACATATAGGCACACCTAGAATAAGGAAAGGTATCGTTATATATGCTAACTGTAGACCAATGAGTTACAAATCTACCTTTGCGCGCGGACTGTTGAGATCAGGCAAGTCTCTCCCACGGTATCTTAGTGGCGGGAATAAGAGCAGTAGATATTACTTCCACTATTGCCAACTGCAAATACATTGTATTAGCATTCTATTCAGCATTTATTGAAAAAGAGGAAATAAAGTTGTAGTTTTATTGTTACCCGTCATGCTGTTAAGACTAAAAGAGAACGGTTAATGAACTGGGATGATAAATAAACAATAAAAGAAATAAAAAGTGTGGCCGGAGAAAAGACAGAACCTTTAGAAAGCTTACGCATACAAAATTCATTATATCATAGGAATGAAGCAAGAATTGCAAATACCTCAGTAATCCTTGAGAGCTCTACATAATTTTACGAGTTTTCCCTCTGCGGGGCCCACTTCTCGTCTTGAGTCATGGGGTCCGCTAAGTGCGCTTTCTGGCGGACAAACTTCGTGTGCATGGGTTTTCTCGTATTTTCTTGTTTCGTTCTTCATTCCATCATCTCCTTCATTATCATCATAATCAATGATCACCGTCTCCCTTAGCCTTGGAGCATAATAGTGGGACTTTAATGAAGCTTTTTATTTTGTTATTTATTTATTTTGATTGTGATGTATGCAAGTGAGAAATTAGTAAAATTTTGGCTGTAGATTTTTGTTCACAATTTTAACAATGCAGACAATTGGTGGTCAGAAGAAATAGAAGCAAGATGTAACATCATTGTGTAAGATGAATAGACACGTGGCTAAGTAGTACAACAACATTTTATAATGAGGAAACCCTCATTCCTCATTACTGTTATATTGGAAATTTCATATGTAAATCAAAAGAAAGGACGGAATGTAATTTTTTGTATTTCTGTAAATCTAACAACGTATAATAATAATAATAAACGGCGCAATATTGCAATTTCAAGAACTTTTTTTCTTTCTCTTCAAATGAAGAATTCAGTGCTTAATTCTCAGCGGATGTTACTTTTGAGTTTTTAGTATATATATATTATTGTGCAAATAACAGTGATTTATTGCGCTAACTTCAAAGAATAGGTAAACTTACAAAGTCCATTGACTGTATTTATCCTTTTGTGCCTCATTTTGTGAAGTGAAAGAAAAAGTATTACTTAATATAAAATAAGAATAATATTAAGGAATTTACATGACAATTGCAAAATAATTTTAAATTCTAATCAGTAACATTATCTACATCCAAGTAACTTCATCGCCCACCCATGTCTCGCTGCTCTTTAACTGGAGGTAACCGTATGAGATTGTAAATAAATAATATTTTCAAAAATAAGTGACACACTGCAAAGAAACAAACACCAATGGGGAGGGAACAAATCTCAAGTAACCTTTTTTTTTTTTTTTTTTTTTTCAAATATCGGTTAAACCACGGAATCCGCGGTCTGTCAAATGGATACTATTAACGAACTAAAACGAACTAACTCTGTGGCCTATGGAACCCGGAGGCTCAATACCACGTTCACAAAAGTTCTCCACTCACTTCTATCCTTAGCCAACTGGATCCAATTTCTATTTTGTGTTCCTGTTTCTGCGAGATCCATCTTAATATTGTCCTCGCATTTGCGCCTGGGTCTTCCCAATGGTCATGGTCGTTTTCCGATTGGTCTTCCAGTTAAGACTCCGAAGACTTTCTTTCATTCTGGCTACATGACTTGCCCACCTTAGCCTCCTAGATTTGATGACTCTAACAATGTTTGATAAACCGTATGAATTATGCAGTTCCACGTCATGAAGTTTCCGCCATTCCTCATTCCCGTTCCTCTTGGGTCCAAATATTCGTCTCAGAATCTTGTTCTCAAATACTTCCAGTCTACGTTCTTCTCTCAGAGTTCGCGACCATGTTTCGCAACCATACAGAACAACAGGCATGATTATCGTTTTATGTTCAAATTCCTCGATAGAATTCGCGACGACAAGAGATTTTGAACTGAATAATAACACGAATTCCCTGCTTTTATTCGACATTTAATTTTTTCGTGAATATGGTTTTCATCTGTTAATATTGATCCTAGATATTTGAAAGTATCCCCTTTGTCAAAAGTATTATTTGATATTTTAATGCATCCATCATTTGCCAGCCTATAAAGAAGATATTAACTCAGATTTCAAAACCCATTTAAGTCACTGTGTCCACTTTGGGTAAATGACCTGCAGTATAGGAGGGAAAAAAATCATGAAGTATTTGAAATGTCACCAAAAAATGATTGAAAATATCCATTTCACATAGTTTCAAAAAAATTAACTCCTGGGAAATTTATTTGATTAAATTAAAAAATAATGAAAATTTTAATTAATTAATTTAATCGTTAATTTTTTAACGGAAAACTACAATTCTGGCCCAAGTACACTACCAAAAGCCCGGCGCTGCGGTAGCAGCCTGACCGTTGTCAATCCAGAGATCTGGCGTGTTCCAACTCCAGGTATTTCCATTAAACTAATAGGATCTGTACATTATAGAGAGAGAGAGATATTAGGGTGGAGCGAAAAATTGTTTTTTCGAAATTGGATTTTGAATAGGGGGTAAAAGTTGCATCATATCGTAGTACTTTACCATAGAAAATTTCAATCCTCTAAAACAATTTTTAGCTGGGGCGCAAGGGGACTTAAATTTGAGATTTTGCAAATCAGTTTCCATTTACTATGTAACTATTTGGCAAATCTTTGCTGAAAGTAGATTGTAATTTGTATTGTAAATAGAGGGGAAGAGAATCATCCTGTATCAGTAGATAACAACAAGAATTTTTAATTTTCTAAAATTCTTTTTAGTCGGAGCGCAATGGCCCTGAAATTTGGGAATAATAAGACGAAAAGTGATCATATAGAAGCTTTTTGCTATTTAATAACATTCTTCTTCTGATATCCTATAATGAACTTGGCAGTATTGTCACTAGTATAGTACCTTGGTGGGTGGTAACAGTGATGTAACCTAGCGGGGCAAACGAGCTTGTGCCCCGGGCGCCGAATTGAGGGCGCAAATATTTATTTTCACTATAAGGCAAGAAAAGGAGTTTTAACAAACTAAAAATTATAAAAAAATATCTCAGAAACTTAACAGGACAACGACGACTCACTAACCTTTGGATCATATCCATAAAGCATAAATTACATTCAAAGCTATCTTTTGAGAACATTGTAAGAAATCTTTGCAGCCAAAACAGCCCACAAAGTTAAATTTTAGTTTCAGCTTTTTGTATTTTCATTTAACTTCTCGATTTAAGAGATATAAAATGTCCGAGTATAATTCCTGAGACAACAGTTTGACTGTTATAATTAAATACTCTATTCTAAATCAACAGACTGTTGATTCATTCTACACATACACACATCCCGATATAATTCCAAAAACATTGTGAATTGCAGTTATTATGATAAGGCTATAAGAATATCTCAAACATGCTAATCTCAGATTATTTGGCAATCAATTGCTAATTAGTTTGGTGTTTTATCATGTACTAAAAGTTAAATTATGTACTGCAATTTTAAAATCAAGCTTTACTACTTGAAGAAAAAATGGAATAGGTGAATTACTGTGTGATGGCAATTCAGGTGTAGTCGGGGAGCGTTTTGGTTTGGGAGGTCAGGGAGCGTTAAGACGAGTTCTTTCCCTGGGGCAAAAACTAGCCTAGTTGCGTCTCAGTGGTGAGTAAAAAATGATAATCGGTATTACTGATGTTACTTGGACAAAGAAATTGAAGAAAAGAGAAAAAAGGAAAGCCAAAAAGCGACCTTTCGGTGAAGCTTTCAACCAACTTAGTAGCAGTTACATTATCGAATCTTCAGACTCCTCGTCATCTTCAGAAACAAGAAAGGAAGGCAATAAAGAACACACTGAGGCTGGAGAGGATCCTGATCTTAGTTGGAAGTGTCCTTTGAAGAAGACAAGAAAGCAATCACAGATTGGATGCACGCAAATGAGAAAATTTCTCCCAAAATTAACAAAAGTGAAGGAGGAAACCGGCGTGACTAGGAGAAAAATTGCAGCAACTGCTACTGCAGTTTCGGAAGATTTTAATATTGTGAGTCCAGAGCATCCGCAAAACATAATTGATAGAAGTAAAATTCAAAGAGAGGTTGCGAGAAATCGTAAAAGCGTAAGAACTAAAGGGACGGTTAATAAAGTGAAACCTCGTGCTATCTATTTCGATTGGAAGAAAGACCAAACACCCGTGATGTCCGGAAGTCACAGAGATATGAAGATGGAAGAACATTATTGTATCCTTGAAGAAGTGAGTAATAAATTTCTCGGCTATGCCTCTTTGACCGGATCAGGATCAGCAAAGAATATTGCTAGTTCCATCTGCCGCGAATTACAAGAAAATAATGTGGACCTATAAAATGAGGTAGTTATCGGCACTAATACTAATGTTGGGTTGAAACGAGGAGTGATTAGAGTGCTCGAAAACCATTTAGGAAGGCCCTTGCAGTGGTGCATATGGTTATCGAATGTCATTGAACTACCACTTCGTCATTTACTAAAAGAAATCGATGGTGTAAGTACTGGTCCGTACACTTTATCTGGTCCTATTGATAGATCATTTGTGAACTGTGAAACAAATCCAGTGTGCGGCTTCGAAGAGATTTCTTCAGAACTTCTTACATTTTTAAATATACGTGATCTCATTTATGATCAAAGGTAGTTGTATGAAATATGCCAATCTCTCATAAGAAGAGACTGTAATAAAAGCCTAGCAGATAAGAAACCTCGGAAACTTGCGCATGCTTGCTGGTTAACATTGGCTTACAGACTTTTGCGTCTATATATATCAATGCCAAATCCTTTAGAGGAGTTTAAAATTGTCGCAAAGTTCGTGGTAAAAGTGTATGCACCAGTGTGCTTCAACATCAAACTGAAACCTCTTGTCAAATACGGAGTTAAACGTTTGTTCTTGACCATAAGACTTCCGCGATGTTTGCAAGAACCATACAAGACTTCTGTCAATAAAGCAATTCCCAGAAATGCATTTTATGCGAATCCTTAGAATACTCTCATTGTCATGATTGGTGACTACGGATCACTAAACGAATTCTTGCCGTCAATAAAATTTCCAATCCAGAAAAAGTGTAAACCTTCTGAAATTCGTTTCTTCGAAGTGCTAGTATTAAACTTCGAGGCTATTAATTATATAGAAATGATAAACCGGAATGAGTGTAACATAATAGAACCGCCAATATTGACTTATGTGACAGATGACAAATTGCGAGAAATTTGCTCTTCAGAAAATACAAGTGTTGATATCCCTGAGTTCCTATGTTATACGCAAGCAGTGGAAAGATTAATAAAAATAATTAGTGAAGCTTCTTTCAGTATGTGGGACACGAGAGAGCGATTTCTTTATTCGTTCCAAAATTGACTCGAGAAAATAGATGCCTACTTTCGAGACAAAGTCGCAGTATTTTGCACGAAGACGTGAATGAAACTTATGAAACATTCAATCTAATGTAGGTGGGGGATGGGATCGAACCCGATGGTGCTCACCTCTTAATGGTGAATTCTGAGTTGACGTAGCCTGTAATATAAAATATGAACTTCGATAGCTTTAGAAATCCATCTGGACACGACAACGAATCTTAAAACCCTCAAGCGAAGAACTCCCTAATAATTACACAAATACACAATAAATATGTAATTGTTTACAAAACCTATGAAACTTAAGGCCCATTGCGCCCAAACTAAAAAAATATTTTAGAGAATTGAAATTTCCTATGGAGAAGTATTACGATATGATGCAACTTTTGCCTTATATCCAAATTCGAATTTAGATAAATAAAAAAATGGCCTCTTTTCACTTATATACAAAATCTATCAAACTTAAGGACCATTGCGCTCCGGCTAAAAATTATTTTAGAGAATTGAAATTTTCCATGGTAAAGTACCACGATATGATGCAATTTTTGCCCCCTATCCGAAATCGAATTTCGAAAAAAAAAATTGGGCCCTCTTTTCACTCCACCCTAATATATATATATTCATTCTAGTCTTATCATAATAGTATTCAAATATTCAAGGTGGTTGAACATGCAGTCATATATCCTTGCTTTGAAATCATGAAAACATCCTATTTACTGTCGGTTTCTCCCGTGGCGAATCATCATCCATCTGTGAACTTTTCTTTGTAATGAAAGGCTTAACCGATTTCGATGGCGAGCTAAATTTGGTTAGGATCATTCAAGGTCAAAAGCTACAACCAGAAAATGTCTTGGAAATAACCGAATTAGAAACAATAATGGTCTGACACTAAATTATATGATGGTAAAAGTAAAATAGCAATTACAGTACTTGTCATGTCAAACGTAGTGGGTAGCCATGCCCAATGGGGAAATATGAAAAAAAAAAAAAAAAGGATACTGAATCTAACCAGCGTGCAGCCACTGTTCGATCTATGATTTGCTATACATTGACATTTTTTTTTTTTTCGTCTTGAATATTGTACAACACATGTTATTTAATGCACAAAACATAAATGTATTCATTATTTGTTCCTATATTATCTTTCAGTTTCACATCTTCATCTTATATTAGAAACATATACACAGAATAATGTTAGGCAGCGGCGGTCAGCAACCCACTTTTGGGAGCGGCAGTGTTTCCACCACAACAGCATCTCAGCCCGTGTTTGGTCAATCTGGTTCAAACATATTTGGTACCGCAGGAACGACCACCACAGCAACACCTACGTTTGGTTCTCTCTTTGGTTCCTCTGGTGGAACTGCATCAACTGGAGGATTTACATTTGGTGGAGGCGGCGCTGGAACCGGTGGAACAAGTGGTGGGGGATTTACGTTTGGTGGCACTGGAACTAGTTCCACAGGCATAGGCAGTGGTATGGCGTTTGGAACCCCCGCAACATCTGCACCGACAGGGGGATTGACATTTGGTACACCAGCATCTTCAGCACCTTCAACTGGATTAAGTTTTGGGAATCCTGCTTCAACAGCCACTGGTATAACTTTTGGCACTCCGTCGTCATCTGCAGCTACGACAGGCAGTATAAGTTTTGGGACACCTGTTGCTTCTTCTTCAGCAGGTTTGTCTTTTTTCTCCTTTGTCTTTCATATATTTGGTATTGTGACTTAGTTTCATTTGACTGCTAATTTTTCTTTTAAATAAGGTTTTAACATCAGTATACAAGAGAAAACATATGACATATATACAGGCTGTCCTGAAAGATTAGATGGAGATGTATCAAGTATCGGACAGATAAGATTCATGAGTTTCTAAAGGGAGTGATAACCGGAATTGTATTGTATGATGACAGATCGTAGCTATGAATACTGTAATTAAGTCTCCGTCTGTAAGTTCTGTATTACTTTTTTCTGCTGGAGAATTTTATCTATTTAAGTAATTTATAATAGCACTTTTGCTCGATGGTGACCCAGTGCTAGAACTTCCAGCCGTACAATATATATGAATACAATACAATAGACATAGAGTGAAGTACATTAAATGAATTTATTTTCTCTAATACTCCGTCACTTTTTTTAATATTTTATTTGTATTTCTATCATTTCCATTATTTTTTAGTGTTCAGCTATAAAAATAAAATCCAATTGTTAAATTGTAAATATATAAACTTAAATTCAACTTCCTGGGATAGTGATTATTATTGCTTTTATAGCATATTTCTCGTTTACTTTCGTGTATTTCAAGTCATCGATGAGGTGGTGAGTACGGGATAAGCAAAATTCATACGTTTGTGTAGAAAATTATAACTGAAATGGTGTTTTATGAGGGAATTCCAAACTTAGAATTTTACGTTAAAAGTAAAATTAAAAAAAAAAAAATAACAATAATAAATAAAAATCACGCAAAAATTGCGCAGATAAAATTGAATATATATATATATATATATATATATATATATATATATATATATATATATCTGGTTGGAAAATGTTGAGGAAGTGCTCTTGAATGACAGTGGCGGATCCAGGAAAGGGGCAATCTCCCCCCCCCTCCCCAGAACAGGAAACTTTCTTGTTTTACGTATATATATATAAATAAAATCAATCTCAGAGTTTGGAGCTCTTAAAAGTAGCTCTAAGTAGCAGTATCACAACCCGCCGCCTCTCCCCCAGAAATCCGTTCTGGATCCGCCCCTGTTGAGTTAGTTGTTGAGGAACAAAATGGTGGATCAAATGTGTATTCCTTGAATGACCAGGAAAAGGGTAGAGAATTAGGGAACATTTGATATAGTAAGGGAGATCTTGAAATAAAAAAAAAAAATGTTCATTAGTACGTTAGTCCGTTCTTAAGTTTGAGATTCACATCAAGGATGGTTGATATAACGGAACATTCCTTTAGGGACTGTAGAAGTATATCCAGCATAGGTTGAACGTGCGTACGTATTAAGTGAATATGATCAATGAATCGAAACCAGACGAAAAGTTGAAGTTGTAATGCAGATGAGCTGAGTATTTGTTGTTGCAGGCGTTCCATGATTAGGGTGGGATAAGAGAGAGAATGGGAGAGGGGAATATACACATATACAAGTGCCCATGGCGGTATCCTTGATTTGTAGGTAATAATTAAATTCGAATAAAAAGTTATTCATGGTTAACACAAATTGAACTTTTTGGGTTAAAAATTGTTTGCTTGGTTTTGTGTGTGGATTGTGTATTTAGGAATTCGTCCATGAGCTGAGACCATGAGTGAGTGGAAAATTGCTGTAATGAAATAACATCTATAAAGGATTGTTTTTTTTTTATTTATTTTTTTTTAACAAACCAAAAGAAAGAAAGAAGAGGAAATGAAACTATCCAACGGAAGTTAGATATCAAAATTTCGTACATTGTATATTTGAGGGAAATCGGTCTCGTCCAGACGTCCGATACTTTTTTTGTTTGTTTACTTTAGAAAGGAAATTGGTTAATCCAAAGTTCACATACGATATATTGACAGCTATTGAAGATATAAAAAGTAAAGAATAAGAATAAGGTTGTTCTTATCTCACATTAAGGGAGTTAAGTATATTTCTGATTTGTAAGATTTTTCGTATTTTTGCATCAGTATCTCTGTGTGATAGTTTTCAATTTTTATAACCTACGTTATGCTTCATTCAGTTATTCCAAAAGTTTTTTTCTTTCTTTTTTTAAATTTCTTTTTATGAATAATGAGATTCATTTTATATCCTCTATATTTTTGGGCAGTCTGTTATGCATTTGAGTGATGTTATAACTAAAGACCGGATGTTAGGCAAAATGCCTTTCTTTAATACTAATGATATTGTGGTAGTACCAAACATAGATTTTATATTCAAATTAAATTTGATTTTCATTTTTAGTTTATAAAATAAGAAAATACGGAAATAAGTTCATTTGTAAACAATTGTATCTGAAGAAATAGATCACTATATAAATTCTGTCATACAGTCATGTCTGAATTTGTCTTATGCGCTGCTGTGTGTACTGATAAAGTGCTGCAAAACTTTGGACTGCTGTGTGTACTGATAAAGTGTATAAAATTTGACTGTTATGTGTAGTGATAAAATGCTATAGAGAATGCTATAGAACTTCCCTTACATAATTGAATTCATTATCAAAAGTTAGCACAGACATACTTCTTTCTTTCTAAATACCGAAATTTGTTCTGGAACTTCTGGAACGCGGACTCGGAATACTTTATTACTGCACGTGGCTTTACGTCATGTCCACGAGCTTTTAGATTATCAATCTCAGCAAAGATCCTGATATAAAATATTTGGTAATTTCAAGAAAGAGAAGTTCCGGGAGTTCATGCAGAAACAGTGGATGTTCGGCATAACCACTGTACGACTAATAAAGGACTACTAGTCATCAGTACTCTTATCTCCGAGGTAATAATTCACCACCAACAAGTACAATATCAGGATCGGAGCTAAGCAGTGGTATAGAGCGTGGGATTGAAAGATTCATCCTCATCAAAGTTTACCAGGTATGTGTCAGAGAAATCTGTTTGTGCTAGGCTTTCCAAGTGCATGAGACAATTCATTCACAGACACATAAATTCACATTCAAAATTAACTGTATGAAAACTCTTTTTTTAAGTTTGATTTATGGGATTTAATTACTGTACCTCTCGCTATAGACCCTCGAACTAGAACCCAGAATTAGAACAATCTCATATAGCAACAATATGATCAAAATTAACGTTTTAAAGTTTATATGGAGGGTTATAGTTTCAATTTAAACCAATTTTATTTTGCCTATTTCGTCCATACCTGCCTAAATAATTGCCTTTAGTGCGTAATGTTGCCTGTTCCATGTATTTTCTTATAATAAGACTTTATGGGGGGGGGGGATATATAATTTAGTATTTCAAGAAAGGATTCTGCTTCTTCCGAGAAATATAAGATGCCATAAAACTTTGGGCTGCTATGGGTACTGATAAAGTGTATAAAATTTGGACTGTTATGTGTAGTGATAAAATGCTATAGAGAATGTATTTACGGAATTACATGGAATATATGTCAAGTTTCATATATATATATATTGAAAGAAGATATATTAACAAACAGGTTCTTCGAACATTATCTGTGACTTGAACGTATTTTTTATTTCGAGTTACATTTTAGTGCATATTTAACTGCGTATTTTTTAAATTTTAAGTCTGTATTTGCCTGCCTATTTTCCAGGTTTTTAATGCCTAAACATCCGGTCTCTAGTTATAACCTAGTTCCTTCCTTTCATACCCTTACTATGAGAACTAATCACATTAAACCTATCCTGTTACTTCTCCGTAGAAATAATCCAAAAGCCAAAATATAAACTTATTTTATCTGTATGTGTGCGTCCTTTCAGCATTCTATCAACAGAAAAAAATATTCCCCCCGCTTCGATAACTTCGATTCTTCCAACCTCATTTACACCCTTAAATGCGTTTACCATGTAGCGTTGTGTGTTTAGAAAACCCCTCTTATGATCCACATTCACAATCCATATATTCATACAACACTCATTTCCCATTCACCTGTCCCAAAACACATGGCTCATCACAGCAATACATTGGATATACGTGTACATTTTACGTTTATGTTCTCATGGCCCATATTTTAGACTGTTCTCTTTCCTTCAGAAAGAAATGAGAAGACACTTTTATTGTCCTGTCGACGAACCTCCCCTTGATCTTAATCTTCTTTAACAACCTGTCTTCCCCACTCGTATATATTACTATCATTTCTGGTATTTTTTTTAAATGCTTCATTTTATTATTTATTAATTGTTATTTTGTATAGTGTTTATTATTTTTTACTTTGTTACTACTTTCATTACTTGTTCCATAATTTTCATTCTTTTCAAAATATATTCTTGTAGGTTTTAATTTTGGGGCAGGAGCACAATCTAAAGTACCATTTGGTGCTCCAGCAACTAAACCTCAGACTGGAGGTTTGACTTTCGGTGCAGCAACTACAAGTACATCGGCGCCACCGACTGGTTTCTCTTTTGGTGCTAGTGGTGGTACTAGTTTGGGATCCACTGGACAGGCTTTCGGATCAACGGGAGGGTTCTCTTTTGGTCAAACAGCTACAAGTACATCGTCCGCGGTGGGTGCTGTAACTACCTCTACCGCTGCTTCTGCTCCAGCTGCTGCTGCTGTTACTAGTAGTGCGACACCATCAGGTAATTGAAATATAAAACTGCATTTGGTCCGATGATAACTCAATAACGAAACTTCAATCTTTGTAACAGAGGATAGCGCGGGTTGAGCTTTGTGACGGATTAGCACTATATGAATGGGCTTTCTTGAATGCTTCGTTGCTTATTTAATTCGTATTTCCTATCGCTTACGTTATTTTGTAATTCTCATTTGTTGAAGCGTAAAATCCAATCCTCTGTTATTGGTGTTGCTGTTTCTTATTTGCTTTATAATGTTATCGAGATTTTCGTTATGGTTAGAATTTTCTGCAAACATAAATGCATTACGCATTTTTTTTTTTTTTTTTGTCTTTCTTTTTCTTCCTCGTTTTCCCAGCTGTGCCACGACGAAACTCGATTTATCCAATACATATATTCTATCACAACCGAAGCTGGAAGGCGGCGGATAAAAATATAAGTACCGTAAAAATGTAAATGAACGGACATAGAAATATATATATATATGTACTTCAATCAAATGTGAACAACAAGCTGAAAATTAATCTTATGAACAAATGAAAAATTCGGTCTGTAATGTATAGCACATGTAATATCAGTTAATATGAATTATGATACATGAAGAATAGCATCGAACATACATCTAAACAAATCCCTACTTTTAATATTTACGGCCGTTCGATTTTGATCTTTGGTGACTTGGTGGCAATTTGGAACATGTTGTCATACTCACTACAATCTTCGACCGGTCAATCCGTTCAGGGTGATCATGGTCCTGGTATCAAGTCCCAATTAGATGCCGGGGTCCACAGTAGGCTCCACAAATGGTGATCCAAACTGGTTCACATTAATGCGTTTACAGTTGCACAATCACAACTCCGGAGTATTACTTGGATAGGTTCCCAATGAGGGGTCGCGGTGGCTCAGTGGTAGAGCGTTCACCTCTGGTGCTTGGGGTCCCGGGTTCGATCCCAGCCCCCGCCAAGTGAACTTTGTGGTGGACAAACACCGTGTGCGTGGGTTTTCCCGGGGATCTCCCGTTTCCTCCCACTTTCTTCATTCCACCATTTCATTCATTACTCATCATCACCGTCTCCTTTAGCCTAAGCGTCATTTGGAACAGATTTCAGGTTCCAAATGACGCACAGTTACTTAGTACATAATAGCGTAGGCGAGTATCATGGTATACGAAAAATAATATGCAATACACGACGTATGATATTCCACTAATTACAACACTGTTGATAGGCAGAGAGGCCCATTTCAGTATTCAAATATATACGTTCAATTTTCAAGTTAATGTCTCGTCTTTAAATACTGAACCCAGGGAAGGGAGTTCACTTCATACACTCTTAGCAAGCCACTTAGAACAGTATGGACACGAGAAATCCGGCTCCCAAAGGTGTAAGCGCGCCAATAAGTTCGTTTGTCTAATAAGAACTAGCTTTCACATACAGCAAGGCGTGGGTGGAAGGAAAGTTTCCCGAAGGGTCCAAATCCAAGGGACAGTCACAAAGAATGTAGACATCACGTGGACAGTCTCCCTGTTTTTTAACCATATATGGTCTTAAAACAAGGGTCAAGCACACGAACACACAAGCAAGCATACCAAACTTGTGAGAGAACAGTTCTGAGAACCTTCTTTCATATACGAGGCTTGGTCAATTAAGTTCAAAAATTAACACTGCTTTTCCGTTTTGGTTGAAAATCGTAAATGAGCTTCGGAGGCCGGTGACAATAATATATTTATTTAGTTTTAAAAATCGCAATATCTATGCTGCATGTTCTTAAGAAAAGACGCTAATCGTCCCCCCTTGTCTTTCATAAGTTAGAAATAAACTTTGCTGATATGCACTGGTTTTCGGTGTTACCCAGTGTTATTGCAGGCACACCTAAACCATCCTTGTAGACCGGGATCCTGATTGTGAGGAGCACTACAGAGCAGAGCATCGTTGGCCAGACTTGCTTCTAAAAGGATGTATGTGTTCTAAAATACCCTTTCCCCATTCTTATTACAAGCTACAAAGAAATGAAAAGTTTGGCTTAGGGTAGGAAAATTGGCGAGTTGAGTCAAGCCAATCGAAAGATTCACCCAAGAAGAATATATTTCTTATTCCCCTCCTGGTAACTCATCTGCACGGTTCTCACCAAATTGGAGAATCAAGGAAATCGTTTCTCCTGGTGAATATAATTATTTATTTAACAAAATCATTTTTTGTGCAGTTTTTAACATGTATACCAATTTAGATTTATCGTTAAAAATCACGGTATGCATGTGTTACACGTAAGCATTGCAAGTCAACACATAGAGTGTTTGTTTGACAGTTATTATTTGTACACTAATAGAGCTTATTACGATTCTGTCATGAGGTAATGAATATGTTGATTTTTATTCTTCCTCTTTGTGAACGAAAGTCACTGATAGAAAACCAGGAAGAAGAGACTATTTTTTTTCCTGAGATACATTAGGGCATGTAGCATCTCGTGTAGCCTCGATGCTGAAAAGGGACCCTAAAACTTCAACAAATAAAATTGAAGGAATAGATAACTAAAAGATAAAACAAAGTTTTAAATAAGGCGTAGCGAGATGAGAAAAAGGCATATGAAATTCAATAGCAAAAAAGTGAAGCAATAGGAAAAAGAATTGAAATTGCCTTCCAAGGCAGTGAAGGAACTTGAAAGAGGGATCTAAGTTGTTACAGCAAAATTAGGTTTGTGTCTGTGTAATCGTTATTATATGTTAACTTGTGTCCCTTTTCTTCAATACGATGTATGGTTTTAAACTTTAACAAAAAAGAAAAAGTTACGTACTGTTATTACGTGTAAAGAGATGGAGTGAGGTAAGTCTTGACTATAAGAGGAAATGGAGGAGGTTAAGGGACAAAATATCAATGGATTACAATGTACTTAGTGTTTTAGTGTGCTTCTGGATTTCTTCTTCTTCTAATGCTTGGAATGTTGCATTTTTAAATTAGTCTATTAATCTGTATTGTTAAACGTCAAATAGGTTTTAAGAACTGTAAGATTAAAAGCTATATTTGAAAACCTTGGACAAGTCGGGTCTTTTTATCTAAGGCTTGTTGGGATTGTTGAATTTGGAGCAGTGGACAACAAGATACTAATAACAACCAGGGGACGAAAGTTGATGAAATATCATATTTTTCTCTGGTATCTCAGACACAATTCCAATGAAATACACATAATATTATAGTTTGTTCTGAAACATATAATGGAAATTTTAAATTGCTTTTTTTTTTTTTTTTTAAATTTCTTTTTTCATATTTGCCAATTTTCAGCTTTTGTTTATTTTTTCTAATTTTAGTTTTTTTTTCCTGAGTTTCGTTGAATTTTTTCATCGTTTTTGGTATGTATCGGTAATTTTTTCTCATGTTTTTGATTTTGATAATATGCTCGAGACTTTGCACCGAAATCAACACATTTTTTCATAAGATGAAATTTACAAGAGAATCTTAGGATCTGAGACAAGAAAGAAGATCTGAACTACAGACATTCATCTTTCTTCCTGTGTTGTCAAGATAATGGTTGCTATATGTTATCAAGGCAGCCATTTGTAAAATAAGTGGAAAAACTCGGAGTTTTCGTTTTCATTTAATATTTTCAATAATTTATATATATATATTGATTTTTCCTGATTTTCACTCTCCGATTTTTCATATACAGTTTGTTAATTCTAAACAATAATTCCACGATTTACGTGGAGGTATTATTTCTATATTTGCAGTAACGCGCAGGACATGGAAACACCATGCTACGTAGTAGTCCAAGATGCAGGAAATAAGTGCATTTTACGTTGGACAATTTGCTGTATTTTCTAAACCATTAAATTGTTTAAAGGGCATGTGTGGATAACTATAGTGAAATGGTCCCAGATGAATCTTGAGACGACAAGTGGGTTGTGTGTAGGTACCCCCAAGATACATTAATCCCTTACGTTTCAAACCTCAACTCTCATTGGTTCATAAAGAATGGAGCAAAATTGAAAAAATGGGATTAATTTATTTCTCAAGAATGGCTCGATCGATTTTGTTCAATCTTGGATGTATGTATAGGTGTATGCAAGGGCTTCGTCTGAAACATTCTATCAGCTCCCCTCCCCCAACATTTCTCCCCTCAAAACATTCGATTCAGTATTTTGAACCCCTTTTAAACCTATGATGGTCTGCTTGCACAATTATGAAAAATAGATTTTAGATGCTTCTTTAACGCTAATAACGTATATTTTTTTCAAAAATTGTATCACGGTTACGCCATGGTCGAAATTGGCCAAAACCAACTATACCGCACCTATAACGGGGCAATTACAAAAAGAACAGTTATTGATTTAACTTTTACATATTTGCTACGTGAATGAATGACAAATCACACTTGAAAAGCGGTAAACTCACTAAGACCCCATTTGATGGCCTGTAGCACCCCCATCCGTAGTTTGGGGTATTGAAACTGTTGATATTTATCAATTTATTCGGATATTTATCAACAGGGTGGATTGATTTAAATCAAGATTTAAATTACTTGATTTTTTTAAAAATAAAAATCGTTGATTTAAATCAAATTCCAAAATAATTTAAAGTGAAAATAAGTAAAGTCCCGTTTCTGTTCTGTTATTTCGATTATGGAAGATGATAATCATAATATAATGAGACTCAAATGTACAGTATGTACAGCATAGTATGAAAACAAGAGTCATGCAGAGGATGATTAGGGAAAATCCCGTTTTGAACAGGTAACAGGGCAATCCTGTTTTCTTCTCTTCATAACATAGGGTTTATATTGTAAATCGTTAACTATTCCAACGGGGAAGTCACCATCGACATTTAAGACGAATATTCTTTTGTGTGCGCGTCTATACATTTGTTCCCAGATAATAGGGCGTATTTAGAAGTGTCCTATCCACTCTCGAATTTTTTTTTTTTTTAAATTTTATAACTTTGGGCAAAATTTATGTATTTCGTACCGCAAGCTAGTTACAATTTCCTTGAAAATATGCCCCTGCCAAATATCAGTAACTTTTGTAGAAAAAAAAGTGTCACTTTGATAAGCGTTGCTGTACTTTTTCCTTAACGCTTAACCTTTTAAATTATATCACCTATTTTTAGGTGACAGGATAAAATCTCCATTATTCGATTAAAAAGGTACCAATAAAGCTTTTTACTTCGTTTTCTTAAAGGCATTGTAGAGCATGTTACATGTGCTTTCACGCCTCTCTACGTCAAGACATACGATGTGATGACGTCATAAATTTAAAAAAGATATTTTCTGTTGTGCCTATTTTTATTATTTTTGGCGGGCCTACATTTTGCAATCAGAAGTCAAATTCTGCGCACTCGTTCAGTTCACCCTTAGTATTTTTCAGATGATTTCAGATCTCTGCGTGAAAACATAGGGGGTCCAGAGGGGCAAAAATGTTAAAAAAAATGGAAATTTTTAACAAAAAATAGCTTTCTTCTCGATTTTCCCGCCTAAGATGGAGACATATGAATGGTACCATCTAAAAGGCTGTTCTATTCTGAAGAGAATGATGTACGAACCATGACCTTAGGATAAATAGGGATGTCTCAGGAAACTGTTACCTGAGATCCTGTTTTATACGGGAATCTAGGGTATTTGGGGATATTATTTTTCGCGGGGTTACTTTTGTATCTAGAAGTTTGAAATTTTGGACACTCATTCACTGCACCTCTTAGTATTTTTCAGATTTGTTTCAGATCTTTGCCTTTAAACAGAGGCGTACAGAGAGGTAAAAATTAAAAAATGGGATATTTCTTAACAGAAAATCCCTTTTGTCGTGATTTTCCAGCCCCAGATAGCCTACACGATGGAGACATCTGAATGGTACCGTTTGAAACTCTGTTTTATTCTGAAGAGAATAATGTACAAATCATGATTCTAGGATAAATAGGGATGTCTGAGGAAATTTTTATATTACATCCGGGTCATCTGGGGTATTATGGGGATGTTCTTAATTCATTGTTAAAATTTTTCCCGCCCTTACTATTCAAGATAGAAGCTTGAAATTTTGTACACACATTTAGTACACCCTTAGTATTTCCCAGTTGATTTTGAGATCTGTGCGTTAACATAGGGGAGCCCAGAGGGGATCAAAATTTCAGAAAAAATCCCGACTTCTCTAAAAATTTTCCGCTTCAGGGACATGATAGGGAAATTGTGAATGTTATCGTTTTAAAGGCTGTTCTATTCTGAAGAGAAGGAGGTATGAACCATGATCCTAGGATAAATAGGAATGATGCTTGACTGAAAGTCTATAATTTACCAAAAATAAACCATAATTTAAAATTGTTAAAAAAACATTGTTTGGGATTGTTATAGGTTAACGATTGGGAATTAATTCAAAATTCAACCCCAATACTTTCACTTAAATGGCATAATTAACATTTAATACTAATTCCTAATGTTTTTTCTTCAGTTCGCGACTTGTATTATACGAGGAGAAATATTTGATTTAAATTTAAAAAATGATCAAAAATGATTTTTTTGAAAAAAAAATCATGATTTTTTCCCACCCTGTTTATCAATTTATTCGGTAGTGGACACCCGTATCGCAGTAAAATAATAATAATAATAATAATAATAACCGAAACAATGAATCATGGTGATTGTGAGAATTTATCGCGAAAAAAAAATACTGTCAGCCAGGAACGTCTTTTGCGATTTTGCTTGGGGAACAAGACCCCCATCTACATAAGAATTGTACATTTTTTATTAGTAAATTAGTAATCAATGGATTAAAATATATAGGGTGTTTCAAAACAACACTGACAACGTTTGGGAAGTGATTCCTGACACCAAGATAAGATAAAAAGTATAGAGTAGCCTGGGTGCACAAATGCTTCCTTTCGGAGTTATAGGCTGCCGAAAACGTGAAAAAATGAACTTTATTAGGTCCATAGCTCCAAGAGTATGGGACTTACCGTAGTCAGGTCAAGACTTCACTTAGGAACTAATATGTGCGCTATCGAAAAATACATGTTTCACAATTCTGCGGTACTTCCACATTTTTTATAGAGGTAGTTGGTGAGTACCTCAAATTATATGCCCGTAGCCAAACTGTCTCTATAAAAATTGTTGCATGAGTACCTTAGGATTCTGCAACATGTATTTTTGGATAGCCCACATATTAGTTTCTAGTGAAGTCTTGTCCCGACTACGGGAAGTCCTATAATTTTGGAGCTATAGATCTTTAAAGTTCATTTTTCCTTGTTTTCGGCAGCCTATAACTCCGAAAGGAAGCATTTGTTCACCCAGGTTGATCTATACTTTTTGTATTATCTTGGCGTCAGGAATCACCTCCCAAATGTTGTCGGTGTTGTTTTGAAACACCCTGTACGTATTTTTAAAACTCAGGATCAATTGTCCATCCCTGTCCTCCCTAAATAACGACCCTGCTGTCAACAAATAAAGAACTTGAGTGCATGAGCCAATTAAAATATCTTAAGTACCGTAATGTTGAAGCGCGTTGTGCTGTCTGCTAGTGAGGCATCTGTTAGTTCACTTGCAGTTGTTTTGGTATTCTTTTGTTATTGTTCTACGGTAGCTCATTTATATTTGCTCATTCGATTTACATTTTACAAGAGTTTATGTTTTTGAAAAATCTGTATTCTTATGAAGTGCTTAGTGGTTTGGTGTTTTTGTGAACAATGTACCTAGTAGTGAGTGACTAAGTTTGAGTGTTTGTGTTTTTGAGGGATGAATGTGTTGACTTCTGATGTAGTCATCAAATTGGATACAATCTAGCAGACCTTAACGTATTGCATGAGCAGCATACGTACTCGTTTTTTCACGAAGCTTTGCAGCTCTTGTAAACAACGCAGACGGCAGTGTGTAAATGTTGCCAACTAACAGACTAAAAAGTTTATAGAAAACCTCGAGCTAACAAATTAAGAAACAAACCGAAGAGCGGGAGATTGAAAATGAAATGGCATGGACTTCTGATAGATTACCAAGATGCATTTTCTCTCTCCTGAATCTTTGAAGCAGCATATATAAATATAGACACAGAACACTAGGAAGCATGGCTGCCCGCAGCGGGAAAGGGGCCAAGGGGATGTTGCCTCCCTGGGTTTTGAAAGGTTTTTGGAAGTGCATGTCAAGACATACTGATTTGCTTACTTAAATGTTATAACACTTAATATATTCATATTAAATAATATAGTATTGTGTATTCGCGACTGAGTTTGTGTGTCGGTCTTTTGTCCCCCCCCCCCCCCCCCCGTGGAATCAGTATTTTACCTCCTTGAAAAAGTCCTGCGGACGTCCATGCCTGGAAGCCGGGCTGAACAATCTCTTAAATTTTCCCTGTAACTGCAAATCATGGCTAATCGTGGTTGACCATAAATCTTCGTCCTCTGTATATCAGGGAGTTCGCATTAATGGTTCAAAATATTCAATCTATCACTACTAAATTTTATTTAGCCTGCCCATAGCGTCAAGGGATAACATGGAAAATTAGAATCATAGCTATTGGATCTTACTATGTTCTCTAGTCTTTGTTGTCTTACTATATTTATTAGCTTGACTAGCAGATGTACTAAAACATATGCTCTTTTACCCCCATCCATTTCAAAACTGTGTTTCGGATCACTACGTGACTCTCAAGTAGAGGCAAGAGAACATGTGGATAATTGTTCATTTAAAAAAAAAAAAAAAAAAAAAAAAAAAGCGAAAGAGTTTATTTACTGAATGGATTACAATTTTAGTATCCCTTGAAGATTTTTTCAGATATTTTGTTACTCCTGAGAACGGACAATCATTCTTACGACTCTTAAATGATGACTCTTAACGTACCAAGCCTAACTTGTCAACGTTGTTTACCAAGCTGGGGTCTTCTGGGGACCCCAAGTATTATTTTAATATCTCAACATAGTATTGCAACTCAAATTATTATTTTTTGGATGTCTAAAAGCATACCTAAGTTAAATGAGCATTCTTGACATCAAATATTATGTTTACTTGAGCAATATTCAGTTTTTCGTACAATTTTATACTTTTGTATTCGTAAATCTGAAATACAAGTTTAACAATGGAGCTTTTATTTTCAAGTGTGTTTTTATTTTTTGAATTTTTTTTTAACGAACGCATCGTTGATCTAAGAACACCATCCCCGACCTCGGAAAAATATGTACGACGCCCCTCAGTTTCTAAGAAATTAAAATGGGCAAGGATAGGCGGGGGGACGGCGTGACGTCATGCCGCTTGCTACCGTACCCCTACCTTTTCAGATCCACTTTTACCCCTGATTATAACATACAAAATTAACATCAGACGTTACGCTACTTCGAATCGGTGAAGTTGGTTTTATCTCTATTTCTTACTTATCTTTAAAATAATAGGCCTACAACTTTTAATATCCAATGAAAGGCTCTCCAATTATCTTAAGTATAATGCATTTAATATATTAAATAGAAATTTAGTACAAGGGCTCAGTTTTTCTTTTGGGTAACATAATGAACATTTGTATCCCAGTTCTCTGAAACTGACTAAACAGTCTGACTACGATTCTTCACAAAAAAAAAAAAAAAAAAAAAAAAAAAAAAAAAAAAAAACGAAATATAATCAGAAGTGAGCAACACTTGCAATGAGCCATATGACTATTATTCTTCCATAAGAAAATAGTCCCCAAGAAATTCCACTTGTTCAACCTAAGTAGCAATTACTGTATTTTTAAATCACACTAAGAACATTTTAGTTTCAATTAAAAGCACATCTCTATATGTGGATTGACATCTTACACAAAAATTTAAATTTAACAGGAAAACAGCTACACCCACTGACAAATACGCAGAGCGCGCGCTATATTTGATGATTGCCATGCAGGCAGGAAGGTTACCAGTGAAGGATTACATGCACGTGCAGAAGCAGAAATATTGCGGGAAACAGACGAAGCATTTTCTCCTGCACCAATCGCTGAATACTCGTGCGCGGAGTGATACAAATTGAGTTACGCGGTTTGTTTTTGAAGAGTGCAAAGGTTTGTGAAAAAGCGATTAGGTGAGTTTTCTTCAGTGTTCAGTATACAAATCAACATTCAAAACATTTGTGGTAGCTACCGCTTGTTAAATTATTTTTAAAAAAGCAAGTGAGATACAACCTCCAAGGTAAGTGAATCAATTTCTCTGCTACCTTGTTCTCACTCAAACATTAAAGATCCACTTTTGAAGTAACTTTCTCAGTTTCTAAAGAAACCGATGTGCAAAAATCGAGCTGAATAAACCATATCTATGCATAGGCATTGCTGCATTTGTGATGCTGCTAATGTTCCTCTGCTAGTGATCTCTCAAGTAGCGCGTTTGGAATGCCTGACGACAAGACACATTTATATTCCCAATGGGAATCTATGCTGCCCGAAACATATCATACATCAGCATTTTTACGAAGATAATCTATTCAAGATAGAAGTTTATTCGAATTGGAGCACAATCCGATCATATGAGGTGAGATATTATACAGAATTTGTGGAATGCGATAAACCATTGTTAAATCAGATATGACACTTTCAGATTTCAGAGGAGAAACTCCCTCTTTTCACTACCGTAAGCTGGAAAAATATTATGGAGATACAAGAATTGCTGAAGTCAATGCGTGACTCAGATAATCGAACCGTAGTACAAGCATTGATAGTGCTTTTATTCAAGCTAAGGATTGACAATTCTAATAAACTGACATCCTGAATTTTAGGACTACTGATACTCTCAATTTTAGTAGATGAAGGGGTCTTGCCACCCACGCAAAATCACAAAAGACGTTTCTAGCTGACACTATTTCTTTTTTGACAATAAATTCACACAACCACTTTTTTTAAGGCGACAAAGGTGTCCCAAACTAAAGACGGGGTGCCACAGCCCATCAAATGGGGCCTCAGTGTGTGTGGCGCTTTTCAGATGTGATTTGTCATTCATTCACGTAGCAAATATGTGAAAGCTAAATCAATATTCGTTCTTTTTGCAATTGGCTCCTTATGGGTGCGGTATGGTTGGTTTTGGCCAATTTTGACCATGGCGTTCCCGTGAAACAATTTTGGAACAAGTATACCGTATTTTTTTTCTTCCTCCAAAATCAAGGTATGTCGTAGATTTGAGTTATGCAGATTTAGGTCAGATTAGATAGAGTTTTGACAAAAATTGCTAATTCCGTTAGTCACGATTCTGTAAAGAATGTGTATTTTGTGTGTATTTGACCATCAAAAGTGGAAAAATTGGAAAAGATAGTGATGCCAATGAAGAAACAGATGATGATGAGCAGTAACGTGTCAGTGTTGTTTTTGCGACTGTAACTGTTGTGTGTGAATGCAAAACAGAAGAAAAGAAACAAATTTAAATAATTGCTGAATAATTATTTGTGTTTGTTTGTATGTGTACATACTGGTATAATATATTAGTATAATATACATACTGGTATAATATAATACCGATAATGGATTGCTATAAAACTGACGCAAGCAAGTGTTGTACCGTAATTACATTAGGAAAAACAAGTACCAGCATATGCACATGAATATACCGTAAATTCCAGCAATAAGTTCAATATTTCTTTATTTTCCCATAACATTATATGTTTTCCCATGTTTATTATTTTTTTTTCATTCTTTAAAATCAATGTAGTGTATTTTTTTTTTCATTCATTTTCGCCACGGGTGCGTCTTACATTCATCGATTTTTTTTTTTTTTCAATTTTTCCTCCAAAAATTGGGTGCGCGTCTTACATTTGAGGGCGTCTTAGACTCGCGTAAATATGATATGTTATTCTAGGGTTAAAGTGACATCTGAAGCCTATTTTTTCATAATTGTGCTCGCAGACCATCATAGATAAAATGGGGCTGAAAATATTGAATCGAATTTTTTGAGTGGAGGTGGGAATGGTGGTGTTGGAGAACTGTTAAATGTTTTAAGACGAAGCCCTTGAACAAAATCGATCGAGTCATTTTTGAGAAAGAAATTAATCTACTTTTCCGATTTTGCGCCATTCCTCATGAACCAATCAGAGTTGAGGTTTGAAACGTGAGGGATTGACGTATCTTTGAGATAACTACATACCATCCGCTTGCCGTCCCAAGGTTCATCTGGGACCATTTTACTATATTATCCGCCTATGCCCTTTTTATCTTACCTGCTTATTTTCATTTTAAATCAAATTTCTATATTTTAACGGAAGAAGCTACCTTTGTCGCAGACACGATGCCTATAATTTGATAAGTTTGCTGTATTCTTTTAAAGTCAAAGTTACAAATTTAGTCGTCATTTTCACAATTTTTTAGTCAGGAACTTCCGCCTCCTAATAATAATATACTAAAACTGGATATTAGTAAGTGTAATATTGGTTCAGATTTACGATACTTTGCACTGTTGAGGTAATTAATTTTGAAATCTATGAAATTAAATAGCGAAATACGTACGTAAATTAATGAAAAGTAAGGTATGGAATAAAAATAATAACGAAAAATAATACAAAATATAAAATGTGTGTTGGTCATGAAGTGAGGCAGTCTAGTTGTTTAGACGATTAAGACCAGATGGATGATTTCCGAACATTATTGTAATATATTTTCTTATATCATTCTGAGAGATATGGAAGCGCCTGTCGTTAGGATTTTGAGGATTCTTACTCTAAAAGTGTGTTTTGGTTGTGACAGGGTGTTGGGTCAGATTAATGTCGAATATAGGACAAATTTTACATCTCGACTTTTCACATTGAGTCAGCAATAATGTTGGGAAACATAAATTGATTGCTTGACTGGCAAACTTTTATTTTTATGATTTTATTTATTTATTTCACTTTTCAGTGATATGCCGTGAAGTTCTGTACAATGATTCTCTGATTTTTTTGTTAGACATAGATATAATCAAAATCAGTGTTAGTATTTATTTGCTAGGTGGGTCACAATGTTATTAGTGAGTCATCATTTTAAGTTGCATTATTTGATTTTACTTAGGGATTATTTTTGGAATTTAAACATGAACTTTTAGATCGTATATATTGCAATGTTTTTCTTCTTCTTTCTTTCTTTGTATGTTTTTGTTTATTCAAATTTCAGTTGGTCTGACTTTTCAAATGCCCAGTGCAGCAACACCTGCAGCATCCACCACCGTTACTTCTGTAAGTACCACTGGAGGACTTTTTGGCACTGGTAGTAGTTTGGCTTCAGCAGAGCCAGCTAAACAATCTGCACCTGGTGGACTTTCGTTTGGGACTTCAGTAACACCGGCGACAACTGGTTCCGAGTCTACGAGTACTCCGTCTCTTCCAAAATTTCCATTGGCCACTTCAACCACCTCAGTTACTACAACGTCCACTGCACCTACTTTGGCTTCTCAGCTCACATTCACCACGACGACAGCAGCTCCAACTGGGTTTTCGCTGAGTTTACCCACTTCGACGACAGCGACTACTAGTGGGCCAGTTTTGAGTCTCGGTTTAGGAAGCAGTACTACTTCAGCTCAAACAGGGTTGACAACCACGACAATGTAAGTTGAACTTTTGTTAATGGATATAGTTAGTTATATAGTATACATTTATAGATAATAATATTATAGGCTGTGTTGCACCATTGTGTAGTAAAATGTTATAAATTATGTACACATATTCAGCTGTTTTCAAATATAGATTAGCTATTAAACGCATTTAGGTTCTGTAATGCATACGTGTAATGATAAGTTGCATGCATATGATATGGGCACATGAAATATTTGCTGAATAATAAATCACAGTATTGTTGGATCTACCACATCATAATTTGGAATCTCTTAATTTTTCTCAGGTCCGACATTCACGAGACAGAACTCAGTGTAATGCGTTTCCAGATCCAACCTTCGATCCAGAATTTCATAAAATGCGTTTACCGCAAAATGGATTCCCTCAGTTTCCCTGTGTAATATATGAATGAATGAAAAAAAAAAAAAAAAAATCACCTTCTGGTTCATAGCTGTATGTGTCTCATGGTTTAGTTAGAATTTGAATTTTGCTCCTTATTCACATGCTAAGGTAGTGCAGTTCATTATGATTGTTCATAAAGAGACTATACCAATGCTAACAAAAATAGCGTGATGTGGGTAGGGTACTTTTAAAAGAAATATACACAAGATAGGAGGAAATAGTAATTCGATGCATCAGCAAAGTTCTTGTTTACAACATGCACGGTAGCGTTTCTCAAATTGTGATCCTCGAGGCGTACCCTTGCAATCCCCTTCAGCTGAATATTAGTCCAAAAACGATAGACAAAATAAAATTCACGTGAATTCCGTTTCATTTGAATATCAACTTTTATCGATTTTTTTAAGTAGGTTAAGCTAATACAAATTTTAATATAACAGGTTTATTATACACATCGATGTTTTATTATAAAATATGCTTGATACCCTTCAGTTCTTTTTAAACATACATTATTATGTTCTATATGTTCTTCTATTAATTGCAATATGAAATTGATGAAATTTTATTAATATTTAAAAACACCACACACAAATGTTCTGGTATTAATTAACAATCCTCGAAGCATATAAAAATAATACATTTTCTTTCGAACAGAACAAGAGTAGGGCTGTGCGTAGAACATTCTGATTAGTAAAAGTGGTCGCTATTTAAAAAAAAAAAAAAAAAAAAAAAAGTTTCAGGAACTCTGGTTAGTGGTAGTATACTGGGGATAGTTGGTGGTAAATGGGGTCAATTGGCAGCACATGCATATGAGATTATACAGTGCTTGGACAAAAAAATCGTAAACGTTTGCAAAAGTGTCAAAATCATACCTAGTATGGTGTGGGGCCTCCTTTTGCGTCCAAAACAGCTTGGATTCGACGTGAAATGGACGTATACAGCTCCTGAATCGTGGTGTGTGGAATTTTGTACCATTGTTCCTCAAAACATGTTCTAGTTCCTTAAGGGATTCTGGTGGAGGGTAATGAGACCGAACACACCTTTCTAACTCAGACCACAATGACACAATGATGTTCAGATCTGGTGATTGTGGGACCCAAGGGAGGTGTGATAGCTCCTGGTCATGCTCCTCAATCCATGATTTCACCGTTTTTGCAGCGTGACAGGGTGCCAAATCATCTTGGTAGATGCCATCACCATCAGGGATCAATATTTGGGCCATGGGTAGACCTGGTCCCCCAAAATGGCCTTATACGCCTTAGCATTCATCATTCCATGCAGGACTATGATAAGATCTGCAGAAAACCACGATATCACTGCCCATACTGTAACAAAACCACTTCCATGCTTTACAGTTGAGAACAGACAGTCTGTATCATAGGCCTGCGACGGTGTTCTCCATACGTAAATACGACCGGTTGTTGGAAACAAGGTGAAGGTCGATTCATCGGACTACCTTACGTGTTTCCACTGCTCATGAGTCCACGCCTTGTGGTTCATAAATTTTCATTTTATGAAGTTCCCGTCGCACTGTTATCGATGAAACCAGGTTCTGTAGGCCGGAATTGAGTTCAGACGTAATTTTCATTGCAGTGGTCTTCTTTTTAGCTGCTACAATTCGTTTTAATGCCATCCGGTCCCTAACTGACAGGATTGTCTTTCGACCACTGATGTGCTTTGCAGACGTCGTTTGCCCATGAATTGTGTATGCTCTCGTGACATTGGACACAGTGCCTTTCGATACCCCCACAATGTTCGCCACTGTTGCCACTGAAGCTCCAACCAGACGGACACCAACGATCACACCTCTTTGGAAGTCTGTCAGGTCGCCCATTTTACCGTACCACTTTCACTCCACGACACTCACAGGTGAAGTGGTTATTGCTGACGGAAGAGGAAGGTCCACATGACACATTGAAAACAAAAAATGATGATGAAATTGCGGCTACCGCAACACGTGTTGTACAGTGGATTGCCAAACTTACGTATCCTGTATGAAGTGTTTTTAGATTTTTTGTATACCTCCTGTATACGCGTGGCTTGTATAATCCAGTTTGATGCATTGTTCTGTATTGACGTCTAATTTGATAACAGTATAATCGTTGATTTAACTATGTGCTGATGCGCAAATTTATATTCACTGGATATGCTGTTACACATGAAGGGGGAAATTGCTGTAGAAATAGAAGATTTAGAGTTTTTTTTTTTTTTTTTTTTTTTCGCTGATAATAATGCTAAATCTGAGCTTTTTTATACTTAAACATGTTAAATTAGCCGAGTAATTCAACATGTCAGCACTGAGAAAAATAGCGCATTCTTTTATATTTTTCATCAAAGAAAGAAACTAGTGAAACAAATTCTCATTAGATTCATTAAAATAATCCCTGAACTATAAAACACCGTCCATCTGTGGCATAATTTTGTTAATCACCGTAAATAACAGCCTGTGTTGAATAACTATCAATTTAAATAAAAGTATATTCGAAGTGATCAAATCTATTATTAGCAGTGGAAAGTACCTAGTCATAAGCTCTGTCACAACGTTAGACGGTTCAGCAGAAAGAGAAATAGGAATATATATTTAAAACACAGTTCTGACCAGAACAAAATGAATTATATTAATGACTATACTTTTTTATTACAGTTTCAAGGACCTAACGTCCTCTTCATCAGACATTTAGAAAAGACAGATGACAGCAAATCTTATATCTTCCTCAGCCATTAGTTAGCATATTCATCTATATAATTTTAATTTTTTTTATCATGTCGACTTTTAATTTATTTATTTTTACTTCATGAAATACTAATAACAATCACTTAACATTTTCTTGTTCAGTTATTTGCGAAAATACAATCTATTACTGAAAAAATCATAACATAATGATATGATTATTTCTTGCAACTACTGGTCAAACAAGTGAAAAATTAAATTTTAACACAGAACAATCCTAAAGCAAATCACATAGTAGAGATAACTTTATATACAAATCAATTTCTTCTTCTTCAAGCAGAAGAAAATCAGATAACATAAAGAAAGGTGTTTTAAAGGAGAAAAGTCTCCTCTAGCTCTTTACCTGGTGGTATGGTTTCTAATATAGAGGTTACATTACCTCTTTGCACTGCCATACTTATTCTCTGAATTAGGAAGGTGCTTGCTCTATCATCACCAGATAATTGAGTGATGCGTTTACCTACTTCCCTTATAAAGCTGAGGCCTTCTTTGCCCCAGGATCCACTGGATTCAATGGCAATGGGCCCAAATTGGTACTTCTCTGTTAGGTTACTGTATTTTCTTCTTTTTTCTGTTTCCTTTCGACTGGCTACATTGCCCGCTTGGAGTGAGGAGAAAGGAAGGTTGGAAGGGGCAAAAGTATCTGTGCATGTAAAATCCCAAATCAATGATTTGCCTCTCTTCCAAGGTATTAAGGTCATCCCATCTGGTCTTTTACCATCAGTTCAACTACATCCATTTGGCTCCCTTATTGTTGATATACCTGCTGAAATTAGTGCTCTCATTATAATGTCATTGACATTCGAATATCGGGGATATCTACCTGTACTTTTTATGCAAGACAGTCCATGCAGTCCTTTTTTATCTACTGGATTCTTACATGACTGACATTTATGAGGTTCACATATATTTGCTCCCAACCGTAACGCAACAGCTATTCGAAAACTCTCATTACTGAGATGAAGGCCTAGAGGGGACGAAG
This sequence comes from Thermobia domestica, assembly GCF_964235325.1. Lineage (NCBI taxonomy): Eukaryota > Metazoa > Arthropoda > Insecta > Zygentoma > Lepismatidae > Thermobia > Thermobia domestica. The sequence goes on along the minus strand of NC_137465.1, from coordinate 141,598,786 downwards.
CTAAAGCTTTAAGGCAAACTCCTCCTTCTATGGATGATGCAGCAATTATTCTAGCCTTGTCTTCTAGGCTGTCTGAAGACCGTAGCAAAAAGGAGAAGTGTGATTTAAAGATAGGTTCTTCCTATGTGGATTGCTTTGCTCTGGTACTAAATTCAGGTAATTCAGATCCAACTAGCAGTGACCAAGTGGAAGAGCAATCTTTTACTTCAGAATCCATGTGGAAGCTTATATCCTGTTGGAGAAGTGATTCTATTAGAGATCGGGAACCATAGAATGATGCCAAGAAGGCAGGAATAGCCAAATCTATGGCTCGTCAGATGCCTAATCCACCAAAACCAACTGGCAGAGAAGCCTGAAGCCATGTGTTATCCTCAAGGAAGCAATTTAGGATAGATTCTAAACCAGATTTTACGGTGTTATCGAAGCGTTCTAATAAATTTTCTTCCTTCCATGAAGGTGAACTTTTCAGAAAATATAGTAATCTTGGAGTAGTAAATGATGTTCTTAATAAATAAAAGGCAAAATGTGCTGAGATTAATGACAGACGTGCGAAATACATCTCCAGTTTGGTTATCTTCTCAGTTAATAAGGTTTTTCTTGATTCTGTTGAGAGGGCCGTTCCTAGGAGATATGCGTTTGAAGGAGACATTAATTGAATGCCTGGAGCTACCTCATTGTATGATGTGAGAAGTATGTGCATATGCTCTTTCGTTGTTCCAAGAAAGCTAACTTCACATTTCGAAAAATTAAGGTGTAGACTAACTGTAATTCCCTGTGTATAGATCACTTAATATATTTAATACGGTATCCGGATCTCCAGCTATGGTTCCATCATCTAAGTACCAAACATTCAAATCTGTGTGTGTGTTATTGACTATGGACTGTAAAGCTATTGCGAATAATGCTGGACCTAAAGGATCTCCTTGCTGTACTCCTCTTTGTGAAAAAATTATGTGTTTACCATAATATAAATTGCTGGACTGAGCATAACTTTGGTGTACGTAGGAATAGATCGAAGGAAAATTTTCTTTTACGACTGATAACATTACATTCCTGTCTATCTCATTAAAAGCATTCCTGAAATCAATTTTTAAGAAAACTTTAGGTTTCTGGTGAGGATAAAAATAATATGTGTGAGCCGCATGTGCTGCTGCTTCGGCTCCATATCGAATGCCTATTCCAAGTTGGTGTGGAGAGAGAAATTGAACTAGAGGTTGTTTAATTCTCCCACAAATTATTTTGGATGAAAGTCTTCTATACATTTCCCTATTGCAATAGGTCTAATACCTCCACTTTTCTTTGTCAGTGCTATTAGCGATGCTCCAAAGAATATTGGTCTTAATTCTTTAGGCACATCCCCTGATATAATCTTAGATAGGAATTCACACGTGATCTTAATTAGGCGATCTTTGGAATCTTGTGTATTGTAAAGTATTAAATCTTTAAGAATTGAAGAGCGCATGCTATCAATACTTCCTGCAGAATCTGAAGGGAAGGATCTAAGCGCTTTTAAGAATTCGTTGGATGTGACTCTATTAATATTAATATTAAAATCTGTTGTGTCAGATGGCGTAAATCCAGAAGGATGTGCAGGATGTTTCTCTTTTAGTTGTTTTTATATATAATTTTAATTATTGTTTTTATATATAAATTTAGATTTGTAATATGTAACAATATCATATAAATACATTGTTAATACATGTTAATTGTCAATGCAATTTCATGATTATATTGATCTTTATATAAAATAATATAACAGAAATTTGGAATTATTCAAATTGCACTAATATCCTTTATGTACTTTTCTTTTTACTTTTCTATAACTTCTAATAATTTCTCCCATTGCTCATGTATATTTATACCACTTGTCCAGTTCATTAAGTTCTCCTCTTGTTCTTTCTTTATTCTTCTTGCTTCCTTCCACTTCCTGATAATCTTTCTTTTTTCTCTTTCTAAACCTCTAGCCCCTTCCCAATCTATCCTATGTCCCGTTTCTTTCACATGTTTGTAAATAGCGTTATTTTCTCTTTTCACTCGAACATCATCTTGATGTTTTAATCTGTCCATAAGTCTTTTTCCCGTCTCCCCTATGTATTTCATGTTACACACACTACATTTCACTTCATATATAACTCCTTCTTCCTCCTCTATATTGTTTTCTCTCCTTTTCTTTTTCTTCCTTATACACCTCAACAACGTTTCTCCTCCTTTTCTATATGTCTTAATACCTCCTTCTCTTAATAACTTCTTTATTACTTCCGTCTTTTCTCCTATGCTCTGAATTCCATACCACTTCTTATTTTCTTCTTCTTCTTTCTTTTTTATAATTTATTCTTTTCTCATTCCTTTTATCTGTTCTATCTTATTTCCATTACTTTTAAGTTGTTTATAGAACTTTTCAAAATCTTTCTTCCTTCCCTTTCTTCACTATTTATGTTATCTACTCTTCTTTCCATGTTCCTAATGAAGTTCTTCTTAGTTGCTTTGTCTACATCACTTCTCCAGTGACAATAAATACCTGCCCAACACGTTTTTTGATACCAACTGGTAATTACTTTCTCACCTTGCTCTCTATCTTCATATCCATAAAATTTATAGGTTTGTTTTCTTCTAATTCTAACCTTATACCTTTTTCTTCGTCTTCTATGATTTCAACATATTTCTCCAGTTTATCTCTACTCCCTGTCCATATGACTAAACAATCCTCTACATACCTACTAAAGAAGATTAACTTTCCCTTTGCTTCTTTTGTCACTTTTTTTCTCCCACTTGTTCATCACTATTTCCGCTAAAACTGGACTCAGCTTGGATCCAATGCTTCGACCTTCTTTTATCCTTACTAGTCTTTCTCCAATTATACAGTAGCTATTTTCCCATAACGTCTTAGGCGCTCTTATAACTTTTTCTTTTTTCCATTGACCTATAACTTTCCTTTCCATTTCTTCTTCTATCGCTCTTACAACATAATCTCTTCTTATACTTGTGAACCTGGCTTTAACATCTTCACTAAACATTAACGAGTCCTCCTGATTCCACTTAATCTGATCCAGCTTCTTCTTCAATTCTTCCTTGTTCTTAATTCTGTATGTCTCTTGCTCTTCTCTGATTTCTTCCATTATCTCTCTTAATTTTTCTTCTAGTGGCTCAAAATAGTTACCTTTGCAGTCTATTACTGGTCTTAGCTTAATTTCTTTCTTATGTATTTTAGGAAAACCTTTCATGATAGGAATTCTTCCTTTTTCATTTATCAATTTTTTAATCCCTTCTTTTTTTCCCTTCTTGTACTATCTTCTTCATAATTTCTTTCATGTTATGTAGATATTATGATATTATACTATGTAGAAATTATATAGATGAATATGCTAACTAACAGCTGAGGAAGATATAAGATTTGCTGTCATCTGTCTTTTCTAAATGTCTGATGAAGAGGACATTAGGTCCTTGAAACTGTAACAAAAAAGTATAGTTATTAATATAATTCATTTTGTTCTGGTCAGAACTGTGTTTTAAATGTTATTGTGATTATCCAGAACCATGGAGTTTGTTTATTATATATATAAGAAGCTCATCACTCCATTTATTGCCTAGAATTCACTACACTAATAGTTTTATTATGATAAAAAGGCCTTGTGTCCATCTTAAACACAAACTAAATACAACTTTCTTAAGGCTGTCTATAATCTTTATTATAAATTAACTAGAAATGTTACAGTTTCGGAAGTGATATACTTCCGAAACTGTAACATTTCTAGTTAATTTATAATAAAGATTATAGAGAACCTTGTAAGCAAGTTGTATTTAGTTTGTGCACTAATAGATATTCAAAGTGATTTCCTCTGGCTTTCACACATACTTCCAAACGGCGTAGCCAATTATCAATCCCAGCAAGTATGATCCTTAAGTCTAAATTGTTTAGTGCACGTATTATACTATTCTAATTTCGTAGTCTAGCCTCCAAAATATTACACAGTTTGTAGCCTAGCGGATCCAAATCGGGATTTGAGGATGAGCAGACTTTGTGCTCAACGAACTTGGGAACATTGTTCTTAAGCCTTTTTGCACGATGTGCAGGTGCGGAGTTCTACTGGAACACTCTGTGTTCATTTCGGAACATAGTCTAGTTAAAAGGCTTTACAGCCTACTCCAAGGTAGTACTTTTGTGTACTTCATCGTTTGCTTTTATACCTTTACCACAAAAATGTACTTTCGTTGCACCACGATACGACACACTCAACCACACCATGACAGATGAGGAATGATGTCCTCTCAGAATAGGAAGAACAACCTGATGGGCTTCCTTACGCTGTGGGCATACACCCTGTCTGTTTATTTAGCTTCTCTTCAACCGTAGAAACTTTTTCATCTCTGAAGAGAATATTCTTACGCCCATTATACGCGTGTCAACAGAGGAGATTCTTCGTTTTTTTAAGCCTACTGTCTTCATCGGCGACGTTAACAACTGACAGTGCTCTGACGGTATGTTAGCGGTCCTAAATCTTCATTAAGAACTTTAAACACACTACTTTGGGAGATCTTCATCTAATACGTAGAGGCACGAGTTTTTCGCAATGCGCGATAAAACGAAATGCGTCAGAATTAAGTCATTTTCAGTTTCTTGACGTTTTATGATACTCTATATGTATTTTCATTGGTTTTCGTTGCGCGATAAAACGTGAAATTGACAACAGCTTTGCGCGAAATTTCTAACAATAAGCGATATAACGCGAAATTTTTAAAATATGTTTTCATTACTTTAAAAACGCTAGTTTTTCGTTGGCGGAACGATAGAACGTGGCATGAACTCTGCATTTTAGGTGATTCGGACATGACTATAGAGAACATGTTGCCCGTTATCTATCACCATCACAGCTGGATGGGGAGTTCCAAAGTGATGATTGTTTGAAGTTGGTTGTGCACTTACATATGTGTGGCTTCCAACAAGCAATGCCAATTGTGAGAGATTTTTTTCCAAGTATGGACTAATGATAAGTGACAAACGTACAACAATGAAGGAGGAAAGTGTGGAAACATGTAACATGCTTATGTTTAATGCTTAAATGTGACCTGTGCCTATGTGTTTTCAGAAGACAACAGAACTTTCCTACTCATAGTAAGTTTAGTTATTGATTTTCCTCAATTTGATTTGAAAAAATATAAGTTTCTATCAATGATATTGACACTGTCAAGTGAAATATTTGGTGTATATTGTTTTTAGGTAATTAATGGTTTATGTTTATAGTGGTCTTTAAATAAAAAGGAATAATTGTAAAAATGTCAGGGAATTCTTTTCCACAAGAGCTACAAAAGGTGAAACTGTATTTGGAAAATGCAACAAAACGCGAAATATGAAAAACGAAACGCGAAATTTTCAAATTCTTAGTGCGAAAAACTCGTGCCCCTACTAATACGCCACACTTTTTATTTGTGGGCAACATTTTTGCGATGTTGTTCTCGCAAACTTTTCACACTGCGGAGTATGAACCGTACGAAGACAATCAAGGATCTTCCTCCGTTATCAACAATATCGAGTTTGTTCTACCGCTTACTGTTTCGCTAGACAACCTCAAGCTAATATTAAGCTGTTGCAGCAGCTTGAAAATTATGTTGCTAAGTAATTGCATTTATGAAGCGCAATAACTGCTACTCTCTTTTGTAAACCACTCTGTGACACCGCCTCACAGCATACTGACAACATTGTTTAATTCACTTCGGTATTCCTTCTTATCTCATCAGCAGCATTGGTAGTCAGGAGTTGGTCAAATAAACTTGTGACAAGTAATGGCGTGACTAGATATTTAACTCCATTGTATTTCTTCTCAGAGTGTATGTTGGCTCTTACGTAGGCGTAGAACAAGATTCCTACGGTGCTGGAAATTATTCTTCATTTTAACCATGAAATTCCTGGAAATTACTAGAGTATCTGGATATCCTTGAAAGTATGGAGAATATAATAAAAAAGTTTTTAAAAATCTTTGAATCTTCATCCGTCTTTCACCAGCTTTTTCGCGTTTTTCTAAATATTGTACAAATCAAAGACTAAAATTGCAATTCTTTGTAAAATTGTGTAATATTATCTACTAAAATAATCAGTATTATGAGGTGTTAGTTGCCGAGTATTCATTCTCAAACCATATTATGTCTTAATTGATTTGAAGACTATTTTATTAGTGGTGGAAATAATCTCAGCAACCCATCTAAATTATGATGTAGTATTGTGTGAACAGTTTTCTGAAATAATGCGCTTTAAAAATAATGACATTTTCAATCTCTTATAACTGTGACTTTATTATCATAATTTGTGATCATAATATCCATATCAACTAAGTTGTGTGTATGTTCCCGTGGACTCTACTTGTATAGGGGCTTTGCTGTTGTAGAAACCTCTAAATTGTTAATTTTCTTAATGCCATAGCCTTAGTTTGTGATACGTGGGTAAGATTGTAATTAATAAAACATTGAATTTATATGCTGAATTTTTTTAAACATCACTCATTGGCTCAACCATATTTTTAGCAAATATGACACAAGTGTGGTATGTGCGGCTAGTAGAACAGCAAAAAAGCACTTACAAATATTTGAAAACTATTTGCCTGATCATAGGTTTATACAAACATTTGATAGAATCTTCTCATGTCATTAGTGATGCTAAAACGTTGAAAAAAGAAAAAAGAAAAATGATAGTTATTTAGAGCGACTAGTTGAAAGCATGAGTTAATAAAAAAAATCATAATTCACTTAAACCTCGATTCAGGATTACTGTAAAAAATAGAATCAGGTTATGAGATGGTCAATGACAGGGAGGATGTCACATCGGTGACTCATAACTGGTGTTACTCAAATCCATTTAAGAAGCTTCTTCGTTGACAGGGAACATGTATTTTGGGTCTTATTATAGATTTTGGTATCTTCTTTTTCTTTCTTCCCCATCTCCCGCCTCCCCTTCTACTGAAGAAGCTTTGGGTACCTAGGTAGTTAAATATCATTAATTACAGCGGTAAGTATTTAAAGAAACAAAAGGAAATTGTGATATAAGGTTGAGAGCAATTTTATTAATGATGTCGAAATAGTTCCATTTCTAATATGTAAATAGCTAGAAAAATTAGGACTAAATATATATTATAGTAATATGTTGTTGATATTCTTGCATCGTTATTTTGTTTTATTTTTAAAATATTTTTAGAACTACAGCTTCTTCAACTGCGGGACAGTCTATGAATTTCTGTCAGTTAGAAGAAGCCATCAATAAGTGGACTTTAGAATTGGAAGAGCAGGAGAAAGTATTCATTAATCAAGCTACTCAAGTGAATGCATGGGATCGACTTCTCATTAACAATGGAGAAAAGGTAAAGTAAAAGTTCGAAAATTGGTTTTAATAATAGGTATTTGCAAGCCCCTAAGACACAATTGCTGAAATTAATATTTGAAAACTCAAAATATGAAAAGTACTGGATGGGAATCGAACCTAGCCCTCCTAACCACTATGCCCAATCAATGTAATCAAAAATGTTTAGTATTGGCGTCAAAACTGAAAATGAGTTGCTTATGTAAGAGAAGATTGTAGCATAGTGGTTAGCGCTCAGTCGGAGGCTCAGATCAAATACCTGGCCTAGTGGAACATTGTCACTCTGAATATTAAAGTGAACGTACTTTGATATTTTTTGTGTATGGAAGTTATTTGCAGATCAAATAAAAATAATGAGGGATTTTTGTTGATTGCCTTCTAAATTTAAAAGAAAGAAAAAAGAAAACAATAATTTTAAGAATAATCCAAAAATGGATCAAAAGATTGCGATCTTGGCTAAGAATTTTAGAAATGAACCAAAAAAATGCATTTTGGCCAATAATTAGTTTTTGGATCACGGAAAACAAAATTTTTGAACGGCCCCTAAATCGAAACTTTGTATTTTTGGGGGATAAGCACATCATACTGAGTTAAGTGGTGATAGTTCGGTATGAATATGATTTTAAGTTTAGCGTCCCTTTCAGTAGCGACGCTATATGAGACGTGGACCTACTGATTAACGTGGAATCCGAACCACATGGCTTCTGCCGGGAATCGAACCCGGGTCTTCCACGCCAAAGGCGCCTATACTAACCGCTTAACCACGAAGGAGCACAAGTGATAGTTTGGGTTTGGCTACACTATATGTAGTTCTCCAGATATAAGGCCTACAAGAAAATTTTTTCCTGAAATATATTGATTTTTTGATCCAAAAATAATGCTCCGTCTGGTGACACTAGACCTTGTTGAACTTCCTCGTGGTTATACATGGTCTTGTCGCATTACCGGTGGGAGCTCATGTAGTTCGGGTTCTGTGTTAAACCACATCTCATATAGTCTCTATTCAGAAAAGGAACGTTAAACTCCAAATAAATAACCAAACCAGACCTTGTAGGTGGAAAGAGTTAAGAAAAGGAACTGTGTTGTGAAAATCGTGATGGGTAGCTGACTTCTCTCTGCCAGCTGTCTCACACATTCTTCAACCGTACCTTTCCTGTTCTTGACTTTTTCTACTTAGACTCTGTTTGGCGTCACCAGATGAGATACTAAGTTTGTGACATTTTCTTTTTAAATTTTGGAAGCAACCACTGTATACTGTTTTATTGTGTTTATTTTTCAGTACATATAGTTTGATTTCAGAAAGGGCAAAAACGTTAAATTTTGATTTAGGACGTTATATCGTGAGCTTTAACTCCGATTGGGACCTACTCATATTTTGTTTAATAGGTTCGAGTATTTCGCTTTAGATACAAATTCGAATAGTGTTTAGATCGTACTTTAAACAGTGGGTCCTGTCTCGTATAGTCTTAAAGGAACCACTTATCCAATACTGTTTCACAAGAAACACTCTTCCACACAGAGTCAAACAGCACCGGAAGCGAGGTGCACGGAACACCACGAACAGTAAACCAGTCTACACTGAAACACGAAACCCACACACAGCTCGCGGAACCCCATTGTTGCCACGTCGACGAGTTATGTGAGAATATAACTCCAGGCAGTCACGCACAATACTCTGGCAGCAACATATACGATCATGCAGCACCGTGTTAACTGTGTATACAGGTAGAGGTCACTTTCAGCACTCTCGTAATATACCTCATAATGTTATGTCGTGTACAAATATGATTTCATGTCCACTCTTATTAAGATTTTTGTAACACTTTTCCCGGGGCCCGTTAGAAGTGGGACCCTGTACAAGTGCGCACCTGATTTTTTTTAAGTCCCTTAAAATTGTAGGTTTGGCAACAACATCACATTCAAAAATAAAATAGAAGGGGAAGTCATACAAAATAATAACGATACTTTGAACACAGCTCACAGTTTGCTATTTGAAATCCCCAGCTTCTCTTATGTTACTTAATGTAATGGTACTTTTAGAACTAAATAGTACCTTGGCAAATGCAGAAAACTTGGTTTTAGGTAAAACGCACACGCTTTACAAGCACAAAATTCGTTAAAGAAAGAAGGAGAGTTGTTAAGAAGTTCGTTACCTATCCATACAACTGGAGAAAAACTTAGTAGTGGTTTCGGTAGTCATGCGTGTTGTTTCTTTTGTGGGGATTTAATAATTTTGAATCGTGACGGGGACATAAACCCATCCAAAAATAAGAAGTTGCACAGGCTATAATCCTAGTATGATTCCTCCTTAGTGCAAATCACTTCTTACATCGATTCACTCAAGAATTTCGTAAATCTTAAAATAAATCCGGAGATGTAATGTTCAAGAAATCAGTCAGCCCTAATAACTCATTCATCACTACCAGAACGTAGTTCTTCTTCTTCTTCTTCTTCTTCTTCTTCTTATTATTATTATTATTATTATTATTATTATTATTATTATTATTATTATTATTATTATTACTATTAAATTTGGTAAGACAAAATTTTATTTCTTCGTAGTGTGTTGTTATACGTATTAACTTTATGTTGTATTGGTGCATCAGAAAATTTTAAACAGCGTCGATCTCACATTTTTTCAGTTAAACGCCTTAACAGTTCTTAAATTCCAGTCACGTATCACCATTTGCTGAGAGAGCCTATCATAAGAATTCTTTTAGAGTTCCATAAAGCACTATCCCATCATCTTACCCAAAACAATCTCACACAAGCAGTCCTTTGTTGAGAAGCTGGACTTTGAAAAAGTATAGACAACTTTGGGAATGGGAGTGGGAATTTTAAAGTATAAAATACGTTATAGAAAAGTACATTTAAAAAAATTAACCAATAGAAATAAATTGAATAGATTATATTTTGCATTTATTTAGAGCTACGTATTTCTAATATGCGAAGTATAAAAATAATTTAGTTATCAAATGTTTAAGGATGTAAATTGTCAATTATAGAAACCAGAGAAGAGGGCCACCGTAAATGTTTGTCAGGGGCCTGCAATCTTCTAGTTACGCCCCTGCTAGAAAACATTTACTTTAAGGGACAACTGTACTTTTTAAAAATTTATTTTATTTATGCTTTTCTCCAATCTGAAATCTGTACAACAACACGTTCTTTGCTAATTTAAAATAATTTTCGCGTTGAAAGAGGAAGACAGCGCATTCTTTCAGCAATACTGTTTTTAACCTGCTCTAACAAATGTTTTCCTTTCTCAAGAAGATAATGTTTTGATTGTGAATTCGCGAGATTGATAACTTATCTTGAGACAGGTTTATGAATCAGTTCAAAATGTCATTGTTACCCTTGAGTTCAACAGTAATTCCTTTAATCGAGCGACAGAGAGCTGTAGATCAAAGTGTAAGGACGCTACAAAGCAGTACAGGAGTCAGTTCATTCCGAAATTACTCACAAAGGAGCAGTTAAGGTGTGTATACTCACTTTTGCTGATGTCAATATAATTACTCCTGATATGTTCCAAAAATAACATTCCGAATTGTTATAAGTTTATTTGTCTTAAAATGCGAGGAATGGTGGCAGAGTTTTAAAAATACTCACCTCTGGTATGAGTGGTCTTTGATTCGGTCCTAGGCCTTGTGAGTTTGTAGTTGACATCATATACGTGGGTTTTCCCATTTCCTCCACGTGTCCATCCCACCAGTTCCTTCATAATCATTAACTATCATTTAATCATCCGTTTCATTTGGCCACAACCATGGAACGTTAAGTTAAAGGTTGTATTTCATTGTATTTATTCTAACGTGAACATATATGTAAGATACTGTACTTGGTAACAAATAAGACAATTAAAACCGTGATTTATCAGTTACAGTTTAACAGATTGTTAACATTACCTTTGAGTTATAAAACCGCCTCCAACTTCGTTCAGTAGTCCGAAGATACGAAATAACACTTGTAGAAATGAAAATTGTTAATATAGATTTATGTATACGATAGGTTTACAAGTAAAGTTAAAGAATTGTATAGCAGTGAGATTTTGCTGGAATACTGTTTAAATTAAACATCATATCTCACACGCTTTATTATACATAAATGTGAGGAGAGTTTCCGAAGTAAATTCATATTAATATTGTTGAAAGATTTTGCATTTTATGGTCATAACCTTGTATCTCAAATTGGTACATAACTTGTCTCTATCTTGTTTATTTTTTCAAAATACATGTGTAAGGAGAAGGGGAATGTCGTTAATTTAAGCATCATTCATCATCATTAATAGCATGAAACAAACATAAAAATGATCTAATCCAGAATCTAATAATTACGAAGAGATTACAATGGATTATTTGTATGTAGTCTTTAGATAGCATATTCTGTGTAAATTCCGAAGTTCTCTTGAACTAAAAGTGAAAGTATTCAGAATTATGAATAGTACGTTTTGAGTTGTATTTATATATGTAATTTTTGTATTAGAGCAGGCATTTAGTTAACAGGATAGGCACATATTTGTCAGTAGGCACAAGTCGTTAAACTTATAGATGTTAAATGGAGTTGAATGGACTAATAAACGTTCCCTTTTAACTTGATCTTTTGAACGGTTACTGTGAAGGATTTTTATCTCGGTGGAGTATACTGTTACGAATCTCTGTGCTATGATGCTTGTAACATAACAGTATAGGGTATCTTATGTAAAAATAAGAAAATAAATCATGTACCTTAACTTTTTAAAAAAAATGGAAACCTATCATTTCAGTCTTCATGCGAATTTTTGATATGTAAATAATATATTTCTTGTTGTTTCACATGACAACGTATTATACAAAATGAAAATATTAACTTATTAACTTTTTTATTTAAACACTGATGCAGATTATCGAATTGAATGAAGCAGTAACACAGGTGAAATTAGAGCAGCAGCAGCTAGATCATGAATTAGACTTTATTTTGTCCCAGCAGAAAGATTTAGAAGATTGTCTCGCTCCGCTTGAGAAAGAACTAGGAACAACTGTTACCTCTGATCCTGATAGAGAGCACACGTAAGTTGAATAGTGTTCAGTACAACCGAATTTTGGTGGGAAAAATATTAATTTCTGTTAATAAAATTATCATTATGTGCATGTATTCACTTCACAAGCTCCATTAGCGACGTCAGTGAAATATATTTTCAGAAGAATGATCTTCGTTTCGAAATATTTCGTGTAATTGTTATGTTAGTAGGTTCCACAAGAACAGGGTAGAAACTTTGGGTAATGAATCCTCACATGAAGATAGATCGAAACGATATAAAAAGCGTCATAAATCGAGAACGAATTGTCGGATGAAAGTGGGTAAAAGAACTTAATTGTTATGAATCTGTCCTGGATATAGAATGTGTACTAGTTTTCAGTTCCTGACCCGTCATTTGTCGTTTCTATGCTTCATCCTTCTATTATGAGTCTATGTGTTTGGAGGCTAATCTATCGCTGCCGCTATTCCACATCCAGTGGTACATTAAGTGGAAACTACGTTTAAAATAACCACCGTCTTATTTTACCCGACGTTCATCCAACATGTCGTAAATTATGATACTTTATTTTATCGTTTCGACAGTTTTCGGCATGCTATAGCTCCGAAATGATGCGTTTCGTACACCCATGTTGGTCTATAATATTTTTCATGTTTTCATGTGTAGATTCTCATTTCGCAAAGTTTTATTATTTATTTATTTAATTTATTTTATTTTATTTTTTCTAACAAACTAGTTTTCACATTACTTTTGCGGAGCTTCTTTGTAACTGTATGTTAGCGTTCACGCCTTTGATACGGAAGGCCCGGATTCTGTTTCCGGTGAGAGCTTATGTAGTTTGCATCCCACAAGATGCGTTGATCCACGTCTCAAGTATCCTCGCTGTTGTACGGGACGCCAATCTTCAACCCAACCAATAACTTTTGCAGTAACTCTGGTAGAACGAAACAAACTTAACATGCAGTTTCACACACACGAAAATTAAAATCATGCATGCTTTACTATCGGTACGTATAGCTTTAAGATAATAAACAAATAGTATAGTGTGTAAATAGTCATTGAACATACATTTTATAACAAGATGATTGAAATCTGAAATTCGTACTTGCAAGATCATTGTGCTTCACAATTTCAAATCCATGTAAAAGTAATTCATGGAGTGAAAAGCGCGATTGGCCCTGAGGTTGAACCAGGTCCCTATTTCTAATACCGGTTTGTCTCGTTTTCCATCAGATTTTGGTATAGGTACTCTTATGTAAATATTGTAAATTTTATTAATAATCTAACGAGTTTAATACATATTTACAGCTGTTCAGTGGGAAGCAGAAAGACCAATTTGTACTCTTTTAATTCATGATTGTGTATCCTGTGTAAACTGTTAAATTGTTGTTACAGTAAATATTGATAGAGATAATTTCTTCGTTAAAAATCCTTGCTTCTTGTCCGTTTCGAAGTCAGTATTTTTATATTTAGTCGGGAAAGTCACTAATTTTCGTCTCGAAACTCGTTTGTTCTCCCTTGATATTTTACAGGCTGTTAATACAGTCATATGTGGCACCCATTTTTATTTATTTTTTTTTTTATTTATTTTATTTTATTTTATTTTATTTTTTAAATGTAATGTACTGGAATTGTTTTCTACCAGCACACAGAAAATACTGGAAATATCGAAATCAACTCTGTAGACACCGTACTTAAGTACATTTGAGCATATTTGAATTCATCTTGAAACATTCGTTGTTTTGGTTCGCAACCTTAAATCTTTATTGAGTTATAATTCTGTTTTATTTACCCCCATTAGCGGCTACGATTTCAGAATATGTTACACTTTCAGAGGGGCTATCTAATTCTGCTTTCAGATTATTCAAAACCCATTTTATAATTGGTAACATTCCTGGTTAGAAGGGTAACGCAACATGAATATTTCGGGTATTTCCTTAAACTAACAAACCGTTTTATCTGCATTTATTGCCATAGGTGGAAGCATAATTTGTAAACGTATTCTTTTATTAAACGTATTCTTTTATTAAACGTACTCTGTTTCTGTTTTATAAATATAATCTTAATTTATTAAAACTAAAGACCAGGTATAACAGCCCTCAGGAAGCCAGATCCTACTAGCCGGGTTGTGACAATGTGTAGTCAGCACATCGGCTTCCCGTGACGTTAATGCTGGAGTTTGCTAATTCTTGCTTTCAGGTAGCTTCCCATTTGTTTTCGCGACGTTCGGTGGACTTTGTAATGCCAACATCATTTGGTGAATAGTCATCCTTGTGTCGTCTGACCTAAATCCGGCACTGCTTGACTTAGCTGATCTCACGAAAAGTGATATTCCAGTGCATCTAGGGCACTGACATTTATTTGTAATATACGCAGTAAATAAAAGAGTACTATTACAAATTATCATAAACATGAATCCATTCATATCCCTAAGAAATTATAGCTAATTAGCATATAGAAATTTTAACAAGTAAATTATAGTTCAAACTAATATATGGGTAGTAATTAGTTATTGCATTAGAATCAGTATATACTGTTTGAGTCCATATCAATTTAACACTGACTTTACCTCACCATCTCAGATTTTAATGAAATTTCGTACATAGATGCCGTCTGGATAGGTTAAGAAAAATACCAAATTTCAACTTTATATATCAACCAGTATTGAAGATAAGGCTATGTAAAGTTTGAAAACAATCACCAAAATAGTATGTTCAATGAATTTTGAAATTGGAATTGCAGCTTTCTTAATTGAGCTACAGAGTTGATTTAGGAGTCATTTTACAGTATTTTTCATGCCCTTTCCTGTGGTATACATCATCATATAAGCTAATACAGAATTTATTCATTCAAAATAAAAATTTTATTTCAAAATTTTTCGAAAATTACATATTTTAAAATTTTGAAATTAATTTCATAAGTAGATAGTATTGTAGTAAAGCACCTGGCAAAATGTAAATTTGGGATGGTAATGGGTTCATTGTTAGAAAATAATTCAAAACCAACACTTGATGTTTCAAGAATACTCTGTATGTAGGGTCAAAACACAAGAATGCTAAGTTTTACACTTCTGTGGAAATAAAAATGAACACTTACTTGAAGAAAGAGTATAGTTGAGTCTATAGTAAAACTTTTCAATGAGTAGTAGTATCATTTAAAGTTTGAAAAAGCCACATTTGTTCGGCATATATCACTTTCAAAAACATAACTTCTTTCAGTGGGAGTTACGGATTCAATTTTGTCAGAACGTCCACTACTAACATCCACAGATCATCAGCATTTCTTGGATATAAGAATGATGGAGATAGCCAGGTGGATGAAGAAGTTATTTTTACTTAATTAAGTTCTTCATTTTTCTGTAAAACGTTCCTGAGCCACCAATTTCCTTCATAGAGAGCGGTCACATAGCCTAATATGTCTTCAAATTGAAGTTTATTTGGAGATTTTTACACTTCCTTTTCCCAACTCTGAAAACCATCATAAAATTTTAATACAATTTGCCCTCATATTGAATTTGAACCCCCCTGAAAAGCTGTGGATTCCCCAAATAAATTCCTGCGTACGTCCTTGATAATCATTGTATTAAAATGGCGTTTATTCAAACAATGAATGGTGGAATTTTAAAATTAAAAATTTAGTATGAGTTATTACTCAAGAAAATTAGAAAGTCCAATTGATGAGGTACAGATGTAGTTGATGAAGTTTACCTACTTTTTATCGATATATTTAAGCAAAATTAAAAACATTGGTAACTATGAAACAGACACTCAGGCAAGCAGATAGATAAGATAGAATTTGTTTCGTTAGCAGGGGCGGCTTCAGGATTTTAATTTTTAGTATGACAATTTTTATTATTTTTTAAAAATATAAAAATGTGTAAGATTTGTTCCTTGGCAGTAAATATATATTTATTACTTTTTAAACGTTTATATTTTTCAAAATTTTTTGGTAGGCCCGGGTCTACCCGCTAAAGCTGTTTCAGTTCGTTTGATTTGTTCATAAACGTCCTTACGTAACAGCGAGGTTATGAAAGGTTGGACATTTTACTTAAAGTGGCACCTGACTCAGTACTCGGTTTCCATCTGGGAGAAATTTTGTGGCTCATCGAGACCCTTAATTACAAAGCAAAAGTTAGATTCAACTAACACAGATGATTCGAAATATGCGAAAATGTCACTATGAAATTCACACGATTTGTGGTATCTTTTTTGTTTATACCAATTAAAGAAAGAAAAAAAAAAATGACTTAAACCAGTCAAATTAGTTAACTCTGTGCTTTCTAGAAAGTGATTATACTCTGTTTTCGTATAAATTTCGTATAACATCTGTGTATTTAATTTTCCTTAATAGGAATGTGAGTTTTGTTTTGTCGCTAGGTTTTTCGCCATACATAGTGACCGAAGAAGGCAACAGAAGTGTTCTGAAAGTTTCCAAGGCATAATTAAAGTCAATTTTATTATTAAGTTAATAATGATGTGATGTGTATCTTTATTACGCGTATATAATAGTTGTTATTTCAACATATACTTATTTTCCGAAAATTCGCTATTTTCAATGGAACCGGTGGTGGTTAGCATAGACAAGTTTAACTATATTTGGTTTTATTACCTTTTGAAAATCCATTTCATGTTAGGAAGCATCATGTGTAATTAATTTATTAATTAATTTTTTTTGGTAATAATAATAATGTGATTTATTTATTTCTCAGATACAAAATGGCTGAAAATTTGGATGCTCAACTGAAACAAATGTCTGAGGACCTGAAAGAAATTATTGAACATTTGAATGAAACAAGTCGTAATCAAGATAGCAAAGATCCTGTAAGTGATGTTTCTTGCTATTTATTGGTATTTTTGTTTGTTTGACTGATTACATAATAACTTCTTACTCATGTGTTCCCTCAACAGTCGAACATAAACCAATCGTACAGAAACTAAGGCCGTGTCCAGAAGTGCAAAGTGCACACTTCGAACATGCACGCTCGAAGTCTACAAATGGAGTGCACAGTAGATAATGTACACTTCGTCAAATTAACTCTTGATCCGCACTTCGTTCCAGCGCCTTATCATAATGGAACATCGGACATTGATAACAAAAGAAGGGAGAATGTCACATGCTAGAATATATATTCTTTCGTGTATGCCAACTGCTTCAGCTTTGCTGTCACTGCAGATATTTGTCGTTTGGTTTTTCTCACGTGCAGATTATCAAGAGCGGAGTATAAATGCAGTAACTACATGTATATTGTGTTATGTGCACAATAAGCTTGTAACAGCAGAAAAAACACTAAACTACTGGCGATGTTCTATTTTGTTAGGCATGCTTGCGCGAGGGAATATTTATTAATCCACTGGGAGGAGAGTAGCACTGGTGATTAGGGCGCTGATGACGCTGTTGCGAAATAACTTAGGAATTTCATTGCAAGCGAAAGCAGGTAAGTTGCAAGGGCGTTAGAACAGCGAAGGTACTGAGGGGAGCACTGTCTACAATAATGTGGAGCTAAACTACTTTGGAAGAAAGTTCATATTGTGTATAATTGCTTCCAGTACTTTAGATTACACAACAATAATACTGTAGTTGTAGTAGTTCTACCGTGTTGCTTCAGCTACAGGCATGCTGATCGGACTATTTTCACTATATTGCGCTAATAAGTAAGTTCCTTAGATGTTACTCTTTCTTTGTGAATCTATAGATTTTACCCATAAAACTTTGAAGTGTCTCCGTATTCTTAATTTGCACCAGAAGCTAATACTTAGAATGACAACGAAAGATGTAGTGCAGTTGAACAACATGAGGACCAAAATTTAAAGGAAAAAGCCATTATGTCGTTATGAAATACCAATGTATAAGAATCACATATACTCAAGGTGGATAACCCTAATTAAATTAAATGGTAAAAATTACCAGAAGTATGTAAGAGTACTCTCTTATAAGGCCGCTTAAATGGAGTACTGTACATTGTATACACTCCAACACTTGCATTCATTTCACTACGCTTTCGACGCTCTACATCTCTCTTGATATACACTAGGGTGAAGCGAAAAAACCAAATTTTCGAAGAAAAAAAATGAAATCTTCGAGTTTTACGTCCAACGGTTATGCCGGCTAGGCTAAAGGAGACGATGATGGTGAAAAATGAATGAAGTGGGAGGAAACGGGAGAACCCTGAGGAAACCCACGTACACGGTATTTGTCTACCACAAAGTTCACTTGGCGCGAGCTGGGATCGGACCAGGGACCCCATGCACCAGAGGTGAACACTCTACCGCAGAGCCACCGCGGCCCCTCAAATGTTGAGTATTGAATTGTAATAGGGCTTAAAAGTTGCGTATTAGCATGCTAATCAATAAAAAATAACGAAAAAAATCACACTTTAGATCTTCAGTTCACACAAACGGCCTAAAGTTTGAAAAAACGACAAAAAATACCAAAATTTAGCTTTATAAGAATATACAGATTACTTTTTTTTCTGTTTGTTTATTTGTTTATTTATTTCTATAGCATCCAAGTGCTTTATTTTAGTTGTGTAAGGTCATGTTTGTTAAAAATTCGTTTATGTGAGTGATTTTATAATTTTATTTTCATAAAGATTTTGCAGCTCTTCGCCCATTTCTCATTTTTCTTTTTCTTTTTTTTTTCTTTTTTTTCTTGAAATGACCCAGATCTTACTACGAGGAGGTGGCTTCAATTCGAGCTCTACCCACACTCTTTCCCACCATCCTATCAATTAGGATGTGCTAAATTATGTTGATTTAGTCAAGGACGTTGTCTTAAATGCAGATATTTTTAATCAAATTTTGGCATTGTGAATCTTGAGAGCAAAGTTGTTCTAATGTAGCCATCTCTGTTTCTTGTCCGCACACTTTTCCTGCAGACTCTAAGAAGTTTGACATCTTTCAACTTCCTGAGTATGCAACCTTCTCAAGACTCACAATACCAAAATTTGATTTTAAAAACCTGGATTTAAAACAACGTTCTTCACTAAATCAACATAATTTAGCACATCCTAATTGATAGGATGGTTGGATAGGGTGTGGGTGCCATCTCCTCGTAGTAAGTTCTGGGCCATTTCAAGAGGGAATTAAAAAAAAAAAAAAGTTGAGAAATGGGCGAAGAGCTGTAAAATCATGAAAATAAAATATAATCACTCACATAAACGATTTATTAACAAACATAACCTTACACAATTAAAATAAAGTACTTGGACGCTATAGAAATAAATTAAAAAAAAAAAAAAGTAATCTGTATATTCTTGCGTCAAGGTAAATTTTGGTGTTATTTTATCTTTTCAAACTTTAGGACGTTTGCGCGAACTGAAGATCCAAATGTTATTATTTTCGTTATTTTTCCATTGATTAGCACGCAAATACGCAATGCTTAAACCCTATTAGAATTCGATACTCGAAAATCTGACTTTTTTCGCGTAAAGGTATTTATTTTATTTTATTTTATTTTATTTTATTTTTTTCAAATATTAGGCTGTTTGCGCGAACTGACGATTCAAAGTGTGAATTTTTTCATTATTTTTCCATTGATTAGCATGCGAATACGCAACTTTTGAGCTCTATTAGAATTTGATACTCGAAAATCTGATCTTTTCACTTCACTCTAATATATACTTATTTTCTCTCCCACATGCGAAAATAGTTACTCAGTTATAAATCAGATCTCCTCGTTGAAGCATAACCATTAAAAAAAAAAAACTATAATATAATATAGGGGCCTAATAAGAATTTTATAAAAATTAAGAGACTTTATGAAAATAATACAGTATGTATATTATGTAATGGTTCTCGTTGTTCAACTATACGATTTGTTCGTAATCTTTTCATAGTAGGTACAGTAATGGGATTATATGAATTAAGAGGAATTTGTGAAATCTTTGATAGATGTGTAGAAAGAATTTTTGACCTGTATTTTACTTTTGATCAGTTGTGAAAAATGTAAAATGTACGCAGATTGGCATTATTACGGTCACTCACACATACCACGTGCAAGGAAATATGATAGCGTTGAAATTAATTTGAAATTAATAATTCGAATCAAAACTAGAAAATTAGGCCTATCTACCCTACGAGTTAACATTTGCAGCTGTAGCTGTAGCCATAGAGTCATGAATAATGTAGGTATTCAATATTCTATGCTAAAGCTTAAAGCTTAAATTCATATGACATTTACGTGCAAATAGCTGGATTGCCGATAGTGTAATTATCACAATTAAGCTACATAAACTACGTAATATTTTAAGCACAAATGTCTTTATAACACTATTAAAGAAATTATTTAGTTGCTTTCTTATTTCCTGCACTATTTTAAATTCCAATCCATAACGTAAATACGTTTGTTATTTGTTTTGTATATTTATTAAGTAACGTATTATAAGATCAGCTCACAAAAATATTAAAAATGTGCCTTTTAAAATTTTATTAGGTCATTTTGATAGTATCGTTGTTCCTACTACGAGGAACCGCCATTTAAGCACACAAGTGTACTAACGTAGTGTATATATCTACACATTATGCACTCGCAGACTTGTAAACTTTTATCTTTGTAACTTGGAGACGTCAGTTCCGGAAATGAGCGTACTTCGAATGCGCACTTGTATCTTTTGGACATTTCCTAAGCATACTAATCACAGGTAGCCGAGAGTTATTTCAGTGCCACTTGGTATAAAATGTAACGGCTCTTTGAAGTCTCTACTATTTCAGGATATTTCGTTTAAGTCTTCATTGTGTAGGAATTGTAAAGAAGGTATGAAAAAAGTAATATTCTGAACATGTTAATCTACATCAGAGCAAATAACAACGTTTTCATGAAATTCTCCAAAATCAGTGTTAAACATATTTTCAGCAAACAAGGAGAATTTTTGTTCCCAATTGTTATTATGTGGGAATACTTTTATTTGTTTGCTTTCTTGTGAAATCTTCTTGTACATAAATAGAAAAACATTTTTTTTAAATCGTTTTTTAAGTCTTTGTTGAAGTGTGGTGCGAGAGATGGTTTAACCTAGCAACTGACATAGGGAACATATTATAGGGAACATATTATGTTCTATGTATTACTTACGATGATGATCAAGATTATTTTATGATTGGTAAAATCGGTATGAGTGGATATCAAATTTTTGAAAATCATTGGGATTAATGAATTTGGATGTAAGTCTACTACAAATATGCGGTTTTGTGCTACATATCTTTTTTTTACCGGCTATTCAAATGTAACTAGTGGACAAACACCGTGTGCGTGGGTTTTCTCGGGTTCTCCCGTTTCCTCCCACTTCAACATTCCACCATTTCATTCATTTCTCATAATCACCGTCTCCTTTAGTCTAACCGACATAATCGTGGGACGTAAAACTCAAAAATTTCATTTCATTTTCATTTTCAAGTGTAACTACCGAAATCAACAGTTATCAATCTTTACTAACATAATTTAGTATTTTCTCTTTACATTTCTATCAAACTACAATCGTATCCTTAATATTTAATAATAGTTGCTACCAGAAAATAATGAAAAATTCACGTGAAAAATTCTTTCGCTAAACGCTTTGTCAGATAGAGAAGCGAAGAAGTGGCGGGAGAAAAGAAAAATTAAAGAACAGAGAAAAAGCTGAGAAACACTAAGGTAGGCACCATATTGGAATGCAGGGTCGCATGGTCACGTGTTAGTGTTAGCCAAGCTGTAAGAACATTGAGATTAATGGAGGAATAATAAATAAAAAAAAGAGAATGTGAGAGGGTTAAGTCGGTAGAAGTGCAGCTGAGCGGAAGAATAACAAATAAAGAGGAAGAATGTGTAATATAGGAAAAAAGAATCAACAAGTAAAACTAATAAAGAAATTATAGAAATTATAAAACCAGACTAATAAATTAAAAATAGAACATAAGGCGGAATTGCAAGTATGAATATGAGAGATGAATAAGTATAAATAATGATAATAATGTGGCAGATAATTATATATTTATATCAGGTAGTCTAAAAATTATTGAGGCTTTTGCGCACAAGATGGCATAAGAATCCTAGATCTCAGATGTGAGTCTCAACTGGTAGGCATAACGTCATTTGACAGCTGACAATTGAAACTAGTAGATTTGCAAAAAGAGTTGGAATTCTTATAATGAAACGTCAGGTATTGCACCGTAAAGATAAGTGAACTTCCCGCAAAAGTGCCGTACATTTTACGACTTTATTTCGATAAGGGCGCAAATGCTGCGCATGCCCGTGAGGAAACTTGTGCTGTTTATGGGAGAGATAAGTTATCAAAAGCAACAGCCTGAAGGTTGTTCAGTCGTTTTCGTTCTTGAAGTATAAATGTCCAAGATGCTCCTGACAGTTGGCGACCAATCGCAGCAAAAATGGGTGATATTCTGCAAAAGTCGATCAAGCAGTGTGTAAGCAATCATGACATCGCCATTTGTTAAACCATTTGGAGATAGGTCGCTACAAAAAGAAGCTCGACGTTTAGTTGCCACATCTACGTATACTTATGACACAAAAACTTAATCGATCGAATTACTGTCTGCGAATTTCTACTGAAACGTAACGAACCCGAGCCATTTGTGAAGCGGTTGATTGCGAGTGATGAAAAGTGCTTAACCTACAACAACAATGTACGAGAAAGATCGTGGTCGAAGCGAAGAGAAGCCCCACAATCTGTGGCAAAGCCCACACTAAAGCCCAGGAAGGTTATGCTGTGCATTTGGTAGGGTTGGAAGGTCATCAGCATCACGACTTGGTTCCACTGGGCAGAACGATAGCCTTAAACCTGTACTGTCTACAGTTAGCACAAATGCACCTAGCAAGTCAAAAGAAACGACTGGAACTAGTCAACGAAAAGGATGACCACACTGACAAGCACCAGACCGCATACATTTTTAACGAGGGGCCATGGTGGCTCAGTAGTAGAGCGTTCACCTCTGGTGCATGAGGTCCCTGTTTCGATTCCAGATAGCGCCAAGTGGATCCCAGATAGCGCGTAGTTGAGTTGAGTGGATTTTGAGATTAACATCCCTTTCAGTAGCGAGGTTATATGAGACTGGACCTACTGGTTAACATGGAATCCGAACCATGAGCTCCCGCCGGGAATCGAACCCGGGTCTCCCACGCCAAAGGCGCGTACGCTAACCGCTTAGCCACGAAGGAGCTCTGAACTTCGTAGTGTACAAACAACGTGTGCGTGGGTTTTCTAGGGGTTCTCCCGTTTCCTCCCACTTCAGTCCTTTTACCATTGCATTCACTTCTCATCATCGCCCTTTCTTTTAGCCTAGCCAGCATAATCGTGGGACGTAAAACTGAAAGATTTCATTTCATATTTACATCTTTAACGACCCGTGAGAAATCGAGACAACTTGGCTGGGAGTTTTAATACATCCACCGCATAGCCCGGACCTGGCACCATCAAACTCAATTGTTGCCATCTCTGCAGAACTCGCCGAATATGTTACGTTAGTTTCAAAAGTTTTTTGTTATATATACCAGAAATCACAGACGGTTATGATGAAAAAGTAGAAGAAAGTCATCGAGCAAAATGTTATTTTCAAACCACAATTAACATATACTCAATTTTGACCTCCAGAGGTTCAATACTTTTTAGATAACTGATATATATGAGAGAGAGGCGAAATAAGTAAGACATTGCAGACAATTGAAACCAGGAGTGTAGTTCCCGGATAGGTTGGTAATGTAAGTGTCTTCCCACCTCTTTCTCAGATATATGAAAGGATCTGGGGGTAACAGTTTGAGGGTACTTACACCACATGTGTGATCAAATTGTGTTTTCAAGATGGCTTGTGTGCTCTGAAACAGGTCTCCTGCCTTCAGATTCTGTATTTATCTGTAATCTTATAAATCAAATGTCTCTTATGATATGTTTGCATTCTCTTTTAGAAGAGCTTAATATGCTTTCAGTAAGTCATCGACGTCCAATTTCTGAAGATCAGCCTAACTCCGATTTCTCTAACTGTTGAGTATTCCCTCATGCCATGTGGCTAACGTACGTGGTCCCGGATTGGTTCACGGTTTGAGTATTTGCCTCGTATAAAAATCCTAGTAGAGATTCGTATCCTACTTTAAACAATAGTTTCTGTTTCATAGCCTCGGAACTGAAAGGGGGCGTTATATCAAATTTGGCCAACGACTCTCAGGGTATGATTTACTCTTCGTTTGGTTTGAGTTATATGACTTTACCCGAGAAATTAATTCGTATAATAAATTCATTTCATATGTCTTTCCAGATTGTGCAGATTGGTCGGATTTTGAATGCACACATGAACTCACTTCAGTGGATTGACCAAACAACCAATCAAATGCAGAAACAATTGGATGAAGTGTCTAAGCTTCATGATCTACATAGAAGGGATCATGAGAGAACTTTCCAACTCACATACGATTAGTTTGGTACTTGCGTTTCTAATGGTTGTTACAGTTTACACAATGATCAGAGATTGGTGCAAGCTATTGTAGTGTAGTTAGTAGTGGTTGTTGATAAAATTTGAAATGTTTGGTGCGTGAGTGATGTTGATTCCAATAAAGTGTTATGTGGAGACTCATAAGATCTTGAAAATTGGTTTAAAAGAAAGTGTCGAAGATTGTATGTTTGGAGGTTGTAATACAAGTATATTGTGTATTCTTACAGATGAAGATTTATGATAACTGTAATGCATGCCTCAAAGGTGTGCGGTATAGTAAGAGTTTTCTATGTTTTCTGTGTAAGCATCCATCATTTTTAAATATATTTGAATTATTTTAGAACTCCAAGAAATTAAGATTTGTATTTGTTCTTATCAGTTTTGTCGTAATGGTTTGTTTATAGGCAATTTCATACTTTGTGTTTTGTAAGTAAAGTCGCTAGAAGATAAACTTCGTTATCAATAATTTTGTAGATTTGATATTTTATACTTCCACAATGTGCTATTCGAAGAGATACTTTTGTCATTGTGTATTATAGTGATTTTGAAGCCGTGAATAGCACTACTATTTACTTGCAGCATCTATGTATAATCAGCAACAGTTTTATCGCGTCGTAGAAACTTTTTCAGAATAAGTTTAAGATAGCATCTAATTTAATATTTCTTCGTACTATTTTCCAAAACGTAAATAAAAATAAAATCTGACCGAAGCAAACACTTAATTATTATAATCTGTATTACTTTTCAGATTGCTTTCATAAGAAACATTATTTATCTCTGATCTTTTATTTAAAATTATATGTAGTTCCAAAGCTAGAAGAGCGGCTTCAAATAAAAACAGTATTGAAAATGTTCAATGAATAGAAAATCACTGACGTTGCAAGTTTTACAAACATAATTTTGTTATCGATTGTACACTTGTCGTATCGTATATTATGTGATATTTATATGTTTATTAAGTACACAATACATTTGTTAGGAACTAATTTTCTGTATTTAGTTTCCCATTTCGGGAATATTCCTCACAATTTTCCCACTCTTCATTACGAGTCGGCTTCATCTGTAATCTTGCTGAAGTGCACGTAGTTATTATCGTGGTGGTGTAAAATCTATTCATCTTTACCAGGGATACACATCCACCTCCTTCACCAAGGCCCATGTCATACCCCCTTTTAATTCTTGTGAGATATCCTCTAGAAAAGTAATATCTACTTGTAAACTTCTTCAATAGCTTTGACCTCCAATTCCTCCTAAACTTCAACAAATTAATCAACTAATTCCATCTCCATTATATTTATATATATATATATATATATATATATATATATATATATATATATATTGAGAGAGAGAGAGTTAGTTAGTTAGTTAGTTGCTAGACGTCCCGGTTTCCAATGATAGAATCAACTGTCCCGAGAAAGGCTTTCGGGGAGCCTGTTTGTCCCGGTTTTCCTTCTTCAGATTAAAAAAAAAAAAATCAACTTGAAAGAACTAGTATGTCTTAGCTAAAAATGGAAAGTTTTCGGAAAATTTGCGGAGCCAATTAATTTTAAAAAACAAACAAGTAGTTTGAAAATCATATCCATTCTTTTGCCCTAAGGGTTGGTTACTTCCAGAGCAAAGAAAATTTAAATGTTCAAGAGGGGTCAGATGTTATCATCACTTTCCATAGCAGTGGTGGCTAATGTTAGTGTTGCAGCGTTGCGCAACGACCAAAGTATTTCAAGAAAAAATATTATTAGCAGTAGTAGTAGTAAAGAACAGAAAAATACACATTCTAATACTCCCATAGGCCTATATACTTTATAAATAACATATTTTTTACTTCGGTAACTGTCTATTCCGTTAATCCATTTTAGAAAGCGAAAAACAATCCGTCACAGAGTCTCTGATTTTTATTGCGTTGCAGCGAGCGTACAACGACCAGATTTCTGCAGCGTGGGAATTGGAACGAATGTTAAGTCTCCTTTCCCTTATTTCGAAAGTTAAAGGTTCTTGACGTTGCAGTGCTTATGCAACACGGCGCGGTTTCCGGTGAACGAGAAGGTTTTTCGCGCTAAATACGATTTCTGAATTTTATTTCATTACCAATTAACAAATGAAATTTGTTTTTATGTATTTATATTTTTAAATTACGGGACTATACTGAAGCAAACCAATATAATGACAATTTAAAGTGATTGCAGAATTACAAAATAAGAAAGAAAATATGTAGTAGAGTAGAAAACAAATGAAAGTAGACCCGCATTTACAAGTTAATTCTTAGCTTATATAGGCTTCTTGTACAGTAACTTGTGAACCAAATATTAATAAATCAATATATCGAATCCCCCTCTGTGGATAGTATTTTAGTATATCATATTTCTTTCATAAAATAAGTGTATTTTATATTCTTGATAACTTTCCACATAAAACTGTATGATGGGAAACGCACCATTAAATTTGACACTAGTTTGCAATGCTCAGGAGCGCAGCTACGATGGGGGTCAACCAGGTTCGGACCTCTCAAAAATTTCGAAACTCGACTAACATTTGTAGACTTTCTTAACGAACTACACTTGTTCAACAGAGAAATGATTGATGTAGGCTAAATATTTTATTTTACGCCTCATCATGTATAAAAATTATCGTTCTATCATTTTTTCTTAAAAAAATATAGGTGATAGTAATTAAGAATTACTTATTGACTTTTCGGGTGCAGAATAAGACAGGTTCGATATTACATAGACGTATTTGACACCCTCAAATGCTTTGGACCCCTCCCAGCAAACATTTCTGAATGTGGAACTGGCAATGCTGTTTGTTTTGACGTTCTTTGACCTTTGGTTTCTGTTAATGCTGATCCTACTTCTGACGGGTTTCGAAGTTTGCCTTCCAGAACGTAGATAAGCGTTGTTTCGCCTCATGTGGAAGTATATTGTGTTCATCGTGCATTGCTTAACAACCAAGACGGATGACTTGGAATGTAGTTTTTCTTTTATGTATGATATGTATTGATGTACGTATATGTGATATTCGTAATTCATATACCGGTACCTCTTTTGTATCAGCTGTTTTGGTTTTTAGTTATTAGATTTAATTGTATTGTGTGTGCTCTAATTCTATAAATAAATAACTTACAAATTCTCTGTAAATAACTTACAAAAAAAGAAAAGAAAGAAATTTGTCCAGCTTTCACCTGAGGAAAAACCTGCAATTAAGGCTTAGAGAAAACAAAGTGTTCGAAAAAATTCCGGTTTAAATTCACAGTACATCTTATGGCAGTAATGTTGTTTGCACTAGATATATTTACACAATTTATTTTAAATTTTCATAGATAAACTGTGAATAAAGTGTGTTCAATTTACATTTTTTCATAACACTAATCTCTGCCACGAATGTCTTCAGTCTACACTGCAGAGGAATTCGGATCACTGTCAGGGACTGGGTTTGCTAGAATGAATTTTTCGCAATCTAGAAAAATTATTTAGTGAATCTACAAAGCTTCTGAAATTAATATTAACTGCACCTATGAGGTCAGCAAAAGAAGAAAGGCTTTTTTCCACATCGAAAAGAATTGACACTTTAAAGGAATTGAGTGTCCCAAGAAAGATTATCACCATTGGTTATGCTTTCCATCGAAAAAGACCTGACAATAAGAATACCAGAGTTCAACCAGCATGTATTAGGCAGATTTGCTCTAATCAAAGAGAGGAGAATAAACTTACTAAATAAATAAAGTGAATAATCGGATAAAATGTTTTGCACTATTTTTTTTAAAACAGAATTAAATAAAATTCTGATATGCGTATTCATTTCACTTCACTTATCACATAGCATTTGCATCTAAAGTTATGCTGATTAGTCAATGAGTCCACTTTATATATTCAGCCTCCGATCGTTAGTACTGCAACACCCGAAACCACAATCCACCGGCCGCCACTGTTCAATAGAAAAGAACGTATTTTTCCCTGTGACGGCCCTTAACTACTAGTTATTTTATA
Organism: Thermobia domestica; assembly: GCF_964235325.1. Taxonomy (NCBI): domain Eukaryota; kingdom Metazoa; phylum Arthropoda; class Insecta; order Zygentoma; family Lepismatidae; genus Thermobia; species Thermobia domestica. The sequence continues at coordinate 141,570,043 of NC_137465.1, read as the reverse complement.
CTTCAATCAGCAGTACAGAACTACTTCATTGTTGGAACTTTAATCAATAATAGTGGTACTACTCTCAGTCGCATCATGTTAACCGCTTTTAAACTCTATTTCATCCTGTCTGCCGTCTTAAGCTCAATTTCTTCTGTCTTTAATAAAACCTACAAGGGTTGGACAAAAAAATCAAAAATGTTTGCAAAAGTATGAAAATCATACCTAGTATGGTGTGGGGCCTCCTTTTGAGTCCCAAATAGCTTGGGTCTGACGTGGAATGGACGTGTACAGCTCCTGAATCGTGGTGTGTGGAATTTTGTACCATTGTTCCTCCAAAACATGCTCCAGTTCCTTAAGGGATGCTGGTGGAGGGTAATGAGACCGAACACGCCTTTGTAACTCAGACCACAATGGCTCAATGATGTTCAGATCTGGTGATTATGGGTCCCAGGGAAGGTGTGATAGCTCCTGGTCATGCTCCTCAAACCATGCTTTCACCGTATTTGCAGCGTGACAGGGTGCCAAATCATCTTGGTAGATGCCATCACCATCAGGGAACAATATTTGAGCCATGGGTAGAACCTGGTCCCCGCAAATGGCCTTATACGCCTTAGCATTTATCAGTCCATGCAGGGCTATGATGGGACCTGCAGAAAATCACGATATCACTACCCATACTGTAACAGAACCACCCCCATGCTTTACAGTTGGGAGCAGACCGTCTGTATCATAGGCCTGCGACGGTGTTCTCCATACGTAAACACGACCGGTTGTTAGAAACTAGGTGAAGGTCGATTCATCGGCCACATTACGTGTTTCCACTGCTCATGAGTCCACGCCTTGTGGTCCTTGCACCACTGGATACGCCTCTTCGCATTTACTGCTGTGACCAGGGGTTTGGCGATAGCGGCCCTGCCATGCATTTTCATTTTATGAAATTCCTGTCGCATTGTTTTCGATAAAACCGGGTTTTGTAGGCCGGAATTGAGTTCAGACGTATTTTTCATTGTAGAGGTCTTCTTTTTAGCTGCTACAATTCGTTTTAATGCCCTCCGGTCCCTATCTGACACGATTGTCTTTCGACCACTGTTTTGCTTTGCAGACGTCGTTTGCCCATGAATTGCGTATGTCCTCGTGACATTGAACACAGTGCCTTTCGATACCCCCCACAACGTTCGCCACTGTTGCCACTGAAGCTCCAACCAGACGGGCACCTACGATCATGCCTCTTTGAAAGTCTGTCAGGTCGCCCATTTTACCGCACCACTTTCCACGACACTCACAGGTGAACTGATTACTGCTGATGGAAGAGGAAGGTCCACATGACACATTGAAAACAAAAAACGATCGGCAACCACAACACGTGTTGTACAGTGGAGGACCAAACTTACGTATTCTGTATGAAGTGTTTTTAGATTTTTTGTCCATCCCCTTTATATTTTTCTAGGTGTGGATAAATATTTCTAAAGATATTGTGCACGCATTCAATAGTTTTGGATTTATATTTTTTCCTTTGTCTGATAAAAGTTTCAGTAATTTTCAGGCCAAAATTCCGTAGCAACTTACTCTAGCACAAGAAGTGGTAGTTAAACACATAAAAATATGCGTCTTATATAATTTTGATACTGGATTTTGATTTCTGACAAACTTTTGGAGAGACTGCGTAAGTCTTTGAAGAGATTTAGTTTTTGTTTATCGTTCTGAATTTAGCGTAAAGTATTTTCCTTGCTAAATGCTAAATTTGTGTATCTTTTAGGGTAGTGTTTCTGACTCAGGTATTGACGCAACAAATGAAAAAATCTGGCTTCCATCATACATGGGAGTGTGTGTCGTAATTGGCGCAATATTTAGGATCTATTAAAACACACCAATCCGGAATAAGGGACGCCAAGCAGCTCTTCTTACATTACCTTTTTTACATTCTTTACACATCTCTTGTGGGGCTTCATTTGTTTTAATTGTGTATAGAATAAACTGGAAAATTGTGAGTAGTAACCGGAAAAAGACAGGTAATTAATTAATTCTAAACAAATGAGTAAGAATCCTGACCTACCTACAGTCTGAGATTGGTGTCCCGGTTTTTCGTTTACAAAATCTGGCAATCCTAACCCTATATATATATATATATATATATATATATATATATATATATATTATACAATGCAGGTTACGTCCTTAATTAAAACATGATGTTTTGTATAATTTATACATTTTAATGTTAAAATTGTTATCTCTCAATACAATTATGAGACAATGGTATTTTTTCTGTTTTGGTATACATTAGCTAAGACAAATTTAGATGTTATCAAGTGAAAAAAATCCGCAGGCCAATATGGTGACCATTTCAAAATGGCAGCTGAGCTATATATAAAAGTGTTCGTATCTCGGCTATTTTTCATCCGATTTAGATTTATCTTTTTTATAAATTGCAAGTCTGCACTGGAATAATATTTTTAGTTATTACACTTATTGCGCTATCTGTAGTGGTTTTCCAGTTTTAAAAGAACAACGTTATTTTTACCTCTGAAATTCCCTTTGTATTTCCTGTCTGAGTTATTTGTGAACATATTTTGGTAACTCTATTTTTAAAATTACATGTATGGTTTAGAATATATATATTGCCATTGGGCTATACATTTCACTTTAAATATAGTATTTTTTCGAATTTTAAAGGGTACAATATGAACGTTTATAAAGCAATGATCCCTAATGAACGGTCGAAAGCATCCATTTCCTTGAAGACACTGTCAATTTCCACTATCTGCTGGGCTACTTTCAAGGCACGTTTTGGTTATGAAGAATTTGTTTCTTCAGATATTGATGTCAGATGATCAACAGAACTCTGAATGGTATCTCGTAAGTTGGGATTTCTAGTGATAAATGCTTCTAAGTACAAAGTAACTAAAAGTCCTGGACTGTTGCTAAATGTGTTTTCATTCCTCTTCGAACGTGTTTCCCTGCGAGTATGGAACTGGTGGCATTAGCACCATACAAATTACTTTCAATTCATGTCATAACCAGTCCACTGCCTTCTATGAAAACACCAATACAACTAAGCACTGCCATTGTTACGTGAAGTTTACCTGGACGAAGTATAAGGTAATTAAGATCCGACCTATACATTTGTAACTGTTTCGCCTTTGTATATACTAATGGGATATCCAAAGTTAATACAGTTTCTTTTCCAGATCCCATTACAGTTTGGTTGATGCTCTTTGCAAATAGGAGAGCTGTAAATAGTGTTGACCAATCTGTTGGTGGTGCTGGAATTAGCGGGAGAACATTAAAATCTGTAGAGGGCAAAACAGGTCTTGTGCTTGAGTTTAAGGCTGGCCACTTTGAAATGTTTCAACTTCCAGGAACCACTACCGTTGGGTGTTCCTTCGTGCTTGTGTTTGCCAAACTATGCTCAGTTTTAGGCAGTGCTTTTGATAATATCCAAGTCTGAGTGATCCAATCCTGAGTTTTGATGGAGTGAAATCTGGATAATTTGGACACTTAGGCATTGGCTTTGATGGCATGCTGCAATATTTGAGGTTATCGAAGCATTCTGGAAAATTGACCAATGTACCGTAGTTGGATGAAGTCATTGCATTGGCAGATGGTGCCGCATCATTAGGCTCCTTACGCTGGTAGACTGCAACGACTATGGCATGGGTTGTGTTTTTACCATCTGAAGTGTCTTCCAAGAAGTCCACATTATCTGCAGCGAAGAAAATGTGTAGATTTTTGACAATGCCAGAAGGAATGTATGTTCCATTGTTTTTTATTGTTTCGCGGATTATATTCTCTGCTATTTGCGTTTCCTAGCAAAGAAGCCGATTGTATTCAACCGACATTTTTAGTCCATGAAGTAACCGGATTATCTCCTTGTTTTGCGTGGCTTGATGAATGGCTAAACGTAAGCGACTTGTTGAGGCATAACACGTGTCTGCTTCATGCCGGTAGAAGAACGTCGCAATTGTCTCTGACTCAAGGCTAATGCCAAAGCTGTTTGGGACAAACTGAGGTTAGCTTTACTGGCTGATACTTCTTTCTTATCCGACGACATATTGTCTAATCTTTCACACACGAGCCATCTGAAGAAAGTTTATATTTCTTTTGGAATATGATCATCTTCTGCATCTATAGTTCTTGTAAAATCACACTTCTTGGCGCCGCTGATATACTTTCTGAAAATTTGTGCTGCATCATAGAGATTCGACATCTTTATCACTAAGTTGGTAAGCTGAATCAATACAACTGTCTCGGGATACCTTTAGAGACATTAACTCTGCTTCATTTCCACGGCATGGAATTCAACTTCACTTATGTATTCAGATAACAGTTCCTTAACTCTTTTCCAAGATATAGAAGGATTGGAAACATTATTTATAGCTCGGATATTTTCATACATTGTTTGGATGACAGCCATGTTAGGAGGACCGCTTCTTAGAAAATCCCTTACGAGACTAATGAATTGAGTTTCTGAGGCAGCTTCTGCAATTGATGAATTTGGACAAGTTGAACCCGATGCTGTTCTTAACATATGGCTTACGTTCTTCGTGTAACATGGGAGTTGATATCGCACATCTATGGCATGTCCATTTTTTTGATTGATGACTGTATTATTTTTTATTTTATTTGTAGTGTTTCGTTTCCACTTTTCTTTATTGTATCACTGACGTTTTTCTGAGACTAATCACATAAATCGGTTGTGGGTTCCATTGCAAAAGAAATACTTACTTTTACCGAATGGAACACATTGAGAACGTGTCAACCTGGAGGTGCTGGGTTTATCTAATTCCATTGGTTCAGACAGATTCTGTTTTTCAAACCTTGGCTTTAAACGGTAAAGTTTACTTAGGATGGTGATGGCTTGGTAACAGTCCCTATGCCAGGAAGTCTTTCGCCCAATTAGCATGTCAGATGTGATTTCTCGGAACCTTCCAGCTGCAGCTACACACTGATCGTCACAGTGCTGAGCGCGTTCTAAGATATAGTTTAGCACTTGTTCATGTGAGGTTGGACTTTCAGCTAATTTTTCCTTGGTACTGGTTTGGTAAATTATGCATAAACTACGAGGGTCACTACGAAAGTTTCGAGATGTGAAATAACTTACATACTTAAAATCAATTTAACACTTACATTTTCTCAAAATATTCACCACTACACTGTACACACTTTTGCATCCTCGAAAACTACTTTTTGAAGCAGTGTTGCCAGTCTTTTTCTTCAAGTGTTGAAAGTTCATTCTCGTAAACCACTACAGCTTCTTTAGGGCTGCAAAATCTCTTCCCACGCATGCGATCTTTGATCCTGGGGAACAGAAAAAATCACACGGGGCCAGGTCAAGGCTATACGGCGGATAAGTCATAAGTTTGACCTCCGTAGATTCTAAAAACTGAATTGTGATGTTGGCCGTGTGTACGGACGCGTTGTCATGATGAAACAGGATCCCACGCAATCCAGTTGTTGGACGCCGTTTCCCGAAGCTTCTGGAACACTTTTGTTAGGCAAACAGTGGTGTACCACTGAGCAGTAGCAGTCCTTTGTTCTTCAAGTGGAACAGTTGCAACATGGCCGGATTTGGGGGAGAAAGTTGCGACCATCTTCTTCCCCACACTTAGCGGTCGCTTCACTTTCGTGGGTGTATTTTCATCTGGAAAGGTCCAAACTGTAGACTGGCGTTTATTTTCAGGGTCAAATTGATAGATCCAAGTCTCATCACCAGTAACAATGTCAGAGACGCGTCGAGAATTGCCTCCAAATCTTGCAAGCATTTCTTCATACCATTCCACACGCATGCGCTTCTGCTGTTCAGTCAAAGTGTGAGGCATCCAACGAGATGAAACCTTCCTGAGCCGAAGATAATCATGAGGAATTTTTGTTACTGCTGGCGATCCAATGTTCACTGTGGATTCAATGTCCTTGAAAGTTGTTCAAGGATTTTCTCGAATCATTTGTTCCACAGCGGCAATGTTTTCATCTGACACAGCTGTTGCCGGACGTCCAGCTCTCTCTTCATCTTTAAGCGATGTCCGGCCTCTTCTGAATTCACCAAACCACCGAAATATTGTAGCACGGGAAGGAGCAAGGTCCCCAAATGCTCCCTGAAAACGGTCAAGGCTTTGTGTCTCGTTCAAACCACTTTTGAAATCGTAAAGGATCATTGCCCGAAAATGTTCCCTTTCGAGTTCCATTCTAGACAGCCGAATACTGCTCACATCAACAAACAAGTGAAGGCGATACGGCCACGCCGATAAGCGAGGCGAGTTGAAACTTGCTACGCTTCTTCGTTCTGGATACCACTACCGAACGCAATTGTTGGAATTCAAATACTGTGCCACAACAATGCGTATCTCAAAACTTTCGTAGTGACCCTCGTATAGTCAGTGGATAACTTTGGATTTAAAGGAGGTGTCTCTTGATCCATCGTAATTTTCTGATTTTGTGATCCACTTCTTTCGATGCCCCAACGATGAACGTTCTTGGTGTTTACCTTTATCCACAGTTTTGAGGCTCAGCAACTTTCTTCTATTGAAAACCCTGTCACATTATGCACTCCACCACACGACACTAAACTCAACTGCACTGCACTGCATTACACTACACTTTCTCGCTGCACAGTGCACTACATGGCACTGCACATTTTCAAGGACTTTAATCTTAAGTCGCTACAGTAACAATGATTTAGGAAGCGTTTATGTACACAAGATTATAAATATGAATTAACTTAAATATTATTACACCTACTAAGGCAAGTTTAATACTTTAATATTCCTTTAAACAATTAAAAAAACAATATACTGTAAATGTTCGTTATTATATTTTAAATCATCAATGACTTGGAGCACACTGCATAGCACCATCCACATATTTGGGAGTAATAATAATGTTTTTCTTTTAAAACTGGAAAACCACTACAGATAGTGAAATAAGTGTAATAACTAAAAACATTATTCCAATATAGACTTGCATTTAAAATTTTTTTTTTTAAAAAAAACTGAATCGGATGAAAAATAGCCGAGATACGAACACTTTTATATGTAGCTCAGTCGCCATTTTGAAATGGTTGCCATATTGGCCTGCGGAACTTTTTCACTTGGCAACATCTAAATTTGTCATAACCAATGAACAACAAATCAGAAAAATTATGCCTCACAATTGTACCATCAAAATCCCACGGATGACCACTTGCTCCAGCACTAAAATTTCAGTTATGAGCTTTACTTCATGACTCCTTTGTAGGCCCCACTACCTCTGCAGAATATTCCCTTCTTGTATGTAATGTTTGTTTCTTAATGATATCAGGGATTAAGTTTTGTCATCGGTGAGGAAGACCTCGACCGAATGTTACCTTAACGCATGTAGGTAGGATAAATCATGTAGCCTTATTTCAATAATTGATCTTAATTATTAAATAATAAATGAATACTGCATGTATGTACAGCATACGCACACATGTGTAGTGAAAAGTGTAAAAAGAAAATCAGTGTTGCAGCAATAAAAGAACTGTCCAGGGAACAGATTAACACATCCAATCCAAGAGAGGCCCCCTACTGAAATTGTCAACTACCAGAAGGCAAATTCATTAACTCATCCAGAGGGGCGAGTCTACAGGAGACGGTGATAATGAGAAATGAATGAAATGGTGGAGTGAAGAAAGTGGGAGGAAATGGGAGAACACCCGAGAAAACCCACGCACGCGGTGTTTGTCCACCACAAAGTTCACTTGAGGCGAGCTGAGATCGAACCAAGGACCCCATGCACCAGAGGTAAACGCTCTACCACTGAGCAACCATGGCCCTCATCCTGAAAAGACTACTTTTCAACAAACATGACAGGATGAAGGCTTCAAGAACCCAAGTTGCTTCCAATATGGGAACTTCACATACATCTGTTCCCTTTCCAAAATCTGCTTTTATTGTGGAAACAACCACTTGTTAGTGCAATAAATCAATCAACGAACCTTTTTGTGCCACTTGTAAGACCGAGGGGTCCAGAACAGGAAGCATCTATACATTAATTGCTGTACATATATAGGTATCATTTTCCATCAATAATTATACATTTGTAATGATATATTAATGATAATACGTCTCATAAGCTTTAATAAAAATATTCTCTTTTTATAATTAGTCTCACATCAAAAATGATGCAGTAATTTGCGAACAATATTTATTGTACCTAAGTTCAAATAAAATTTCATTTTCTATCTCTAACCATTCTTTGAGCCAGATTTCTGTATATGCTTTTTCAACGCCATTACGAAATATTAAAAGTATTGTAAAACAAGATTTTTTCAGACAAGACTGTAAAAATATTTTGTAACTGGGAAGCAGCTTTTGAGAGAGGACACAAAAACTTTTCTGGAGGTTGGAGAATGTACCATGGGAACATCCCAGCTAGCAACCCTCTTCAAAAATATTTAACGAAGATTGGTTTTCTTTATTTAGCAATTCGCGGTGAAATAAAAGAAAATGACGGACGGTTAGAATTTACGATTCAGATTATCGTTAAATAATATTTATTTCTGTTCACTGTTCTGTGAAAGTAACGAGGTTTCATGATGTGTAATTCCTGTGTTAATATTGAGATTCTCATACCTTTACAGTAGAAAAAAAAAAATCGTAAATGGAATCTGCATCATGTTCATATGTTGCTGTTCTATATCTTGTTTTCGCCAAAATACTTTGCTCTTGGGACTAGGAAAGCAAAGAGATTTGTTCTTGCTGACGATTCAGTATCACGCTTTACATTGAATGGCGGAAACTAATCCAAGGGATCGAGCGTGTTTCAGATGTTAAGCGGGTTTGAAATAATATGTATGTTGACACAAATTCGGTAGCATAGTCGGTAGAGCTTTCACTTCTGGCGCTAAACTTCTTGCGTTCAAACATGGGTGCGGGAGAGATACTCCTATTTCTTCCCCAATTCACATTCCTTTCATTTTTATATCATCAACTCGATAATTACGTACTATCGTTCTGTGCGACATTAAACTAATGATTTATATGAAGTATAAATGTTAAGCGACGAACTTCCGTCTGTCAATATCCGTAAGCTGCCTTCGGTAATTATAAAACTACGCATTTGAATTAATGATTGACTTCTTTCACCTATGTAAATAATGTTCTTGTTATACGATTTTATTTTTCACAGTAATAAGCTTTTCTTTGCTCGCTTTCTGGCATACGAATTCAGTTTACTTTCACGATATTATTCGTTACTGGAGAATAAACATATAGTGTAAATTCTCAAATGTGCGAGACTGATAGTTAACTCAGAGTAATGGAGACATTACTACAAGAAAATCAAATAAATAAGTAAATAACAACCTGAAAATGAGTGTATGCGCTTTATTATCGTGTATTAAGATCGCGATCGTGTTTCATTATTTATGTATTTTAGTTCGTCATTTTAATTTCTTTAAATGTTGGACCAAACACAATAATTGGTTGTGCCTTAAAAAAAATAGTGTTAACCTTGATTTACTGCAGTGGATCAAGGCAGCGTATGTGGCAAAAGAAAAATATTTTATAAAATCAACAACAACAGGCTTTCATTTACGACAGCAGATTGTTCTATGGCAGTGGTTCCCGCGGTTAAGTATCTTTAATTTTTGGTAGCTACTTCGTAATAGTAGTTGAGAGGCAATATTAACAATTAAATTATAAATTTTTATTTCTGTAATAAGCATTCAATATAAGTACATGCATACAGTATCCATGACATTATTTATATCTTTTACAGTTTGAGATGTAAATAATGTCACGGACTCTGTAATTTTTTTCCCGCAGATCACCAATTCGGAAAGACTGTTCTATTGAAGGGCGATCGAGAAGCGGGGCAGAGGTAAAAGTTCGTAGTGACAGCTTTTTGCTGATCTAGCTTGGTTGTTCAAGTTGAAGAGGTAGGATCGGAAGTGAAGAGGGGTTGTATTTGTGGTGGTCGGTGTTCATTGAATCCAGTGTTCCAGGGACGTGTCGTGCGTATTACCGCTGTTACCGGCGGTAACGGTAAAAATATTACAGTTTTTCGTTGTTTTCATATATCTTCAAATTTCATTATCGATATGGGAAGATGTTTACATTTTCCTTTTTCTTTTCTTTCTTTCTTTCTTTCTTTCTTTTTTTTTTAAAAAAAAAGTTTGGATGGCCTATGCTTCATTTACATTGTGAACGAATGCAGCATGCCAACACCAAATAAGAGCGTACTGTGGTTGATACCGCAGATTTCAGAGGTAACGCGAACCCCGATAGCATTCGTTCACTCCAGAAGCACCTTTTAGCGTGCCAGCCAGAAGCATCCTGAGCGCTCGTATTTGGACTTTCGGAATAGCCCGTATGTTACCGTTCGGCTGAGTGGAACAGGAAAAAATAGGAACGTTCCCTGTCAAAACAAGGAGAATCTAGAATATCATCACCATGCATATTCTACTCAACGCCCGCTTAGGAGTCTATTCGCTCTCTTCTCGATGTAGAGGATTGAGCGGGTGGTAATTCTACTATACTGTTTCGTTTGCTTCCCCATTCTAAGGATAGAAACTTGGCTGTAATTTCAGTATTCATAAGGTTATTTCATTGTCTTAACAGCATACAATTTCAAACAAATATAAGTAGCAGGTTTTTCATACTAATACCATTTAATACGTGCTACTGTGAGGCTGATGTTCTAGTGCATTATTTATATGTTAATCCATCATTTTTACACATGATTGTTAATTTGAGCTTAAGGGCATTATTTTTTTTAAATGGAGATTTTATTTCTGTTTAAACGGTATATAAATTTAGATGGTTGTCTCATGCCTGAAGGAGCAAAGATATTGTCAGTCCCTGAAGTGTCATTAAATATATAGAAATGCCTATCGATGAAACACATTGTGCTATATGGGAACTGTTTCAAGAGCAAGGGGGAATAGTAATGAAAACTAGAGCGAAGCAGAGAGGTTGCCCGCGCTCCTTCCAATTTGACTAATTATTATTATTTAGGATTTATGCTAATCAAGTTGAAAATATTTTGTTTTTAATTAGTATAGAAAATTTTCGATGGAACAAATTTCCAACTCTAGCCGCTAGCCTACAAGTTGAACTTGCACTTTGATGCAGTTTGATGTGTTGAAAAAGAACTGCAATCATCTTCATCGTACCGCAGTTTGACTGTCTGACTAATTTTCAATACGGAAAACTTGTTGCTCAAACATACGATGAAACTTCAGTTATGGTTGGTGAGGTAGGGAACTGCAGCCTTTTGTTAATTAGTATATTTTCATTCTTATGTCCATAGACTTAATTTAGTTTTAGAAAAGTCCGTTGATTATACAAAAGGGCACAGGCGTAAATAGCACCCCCGCAACCATCGTGGCGGAGGGGGGGGGGGGCACACGAGCTCCAGGATCGCAAAATATATCGAAACTAGAGGTGCATAACTAAAGGTTGCGGGGGCACTGAAGCTTCAAGTTACGCTACTGGAAAAGGGTATAAATTGTTTGTTTTTTTTTTAAATTGTGTTAGGACTTGCTTCTTCTTCCTCGAAGTCTTCAAAAAGAACAAATGATCTGGATTATTTAGACAACAGAAGTATCCCAACAGTCTCAAACACAGGGTATGGAACTATTGAAGTAGGGTAAATGATGTGCTGTATATCTTTAAAGATGAACTGTTAGGAGTCTTTAAATCCACGATGGATAAAGCGGACGAATAGGATTCTCAAACCAGAGTTTGTGTAGCAAAATTCTTGAAATTGTTGATACTCTGAAAGAAAAAGTGAGTACTAGATTTTCTGTGATTGAGAAACAAGAGTTACTTGTAGTATCAGCAACCGGTAACAATCGTCAAAGTGTCACGCCACGTAACTGCAGTGTTCCTAGTACTCTAAGGTTATGTTCAGGAAGTACCGGATGACAAATTCTCGCTGCAACATTTACCGGAGCGTCTTTCCGTTGAGTAACATAAAATGTTAAAACAATATGCAGATTCCTGTATCCATCTCAATATGAGGAATAGTTTGTGTCTGTCGTAAACAAGCCAGTACCTTCTGACTTGGAGTTTCATCCTATTTGTGTTTTACCTTACAAAACTTAAGGTTTCTGGTGATATTGGGTACTCAAATGTGAATTCTGCGATTCAAATAGGTACGAATTCTGGGACGAAACAAAGTAGTTTACAAGGATTCTTAGTAAAAGAGGAATTCTGTGATGTAGTTCGAAGTTGTTTAGCTAAGGGTTTTGTTTTGTTTTCTGTTTTTTGTTTGTTTGTTTAAGGGTAGACAGTGAGGAGGCCACTAATATTTTCAAGAGGCCAAATGGGGTGCTGATGACTATATTACAGGGTGTTGAAAAATACATATTACAAAGCTTTTGACTGAATCTACTCATAGGAACAAGAAAAATAATTCCAGTAAACATTTTCCTGGAATAACTTAGTTTTAGAGTTACAGGTGTTGATAGCGTGAAAAAATTAACTTTGGATTTGTATATTTCCAAAATTATTAGCTGTTCAGCTGAGGCGGCATGTTATTTTATTGTTAAAGTTGTAATCTGCTCTATCCCGAAATACTTGATTCAGAATCTTTTAGTGGTGAGGCAAGAAATTCCCGCACAAGAAGTAATGAATTCCTTGATATTCCCTTAGGACAGATGGGTTTTATTTATGACATATGGAACGACGTCCCAGCAAGTAACAAAAATTCGTTGATAGAACGTCAATATTTTGATCAGAATCAAAATGGTGAAGGGTCTTTGATGTGTTGCGCATGGGTGCATAACAACTAAAGAGTGATTATAGTGGATAAAATGAAATTAAAGAAAAGGTACAGTTTAATGACTCACGATCTGTCCCTGTGGGCTAAAGGAAACAGATATTTATTATATTAAATGATGTTGAAAGAATTAGCGTAATGATGTGCAAGAAAATGGGAGTATCCCCCATTTTCTGTACACAATATTCTCCCACCACAAACTCACTTGACCTAGGATCAAAAATAGGACCTCTGCAGTAGAGATGAATGCTCTACCACTGACTCATCATGCATCCCTTCTTTCCTTTTCTCCTTAAGAACAAAAGATTATTGACCACGGGAATTAATGACACATGAAATCAACAGAATTGGTTCGTAACAAAGTTGAAGATTGAGTATTATGGAGGTAGACATCTCAAAAAGCTTTAGTAAATGAACTTTCGAGGCTGATAATGGCAAAGACAATAATATAGAAGTTCGATGACAGGCGGTACACGAAGAACATTACATGAACTTTTCAAATAAGGAAAGATCAGACGTGTAAATGAGCCTGCTGCACCATCGTCTGACCCATCGGTTCTCCAGTCTGTATAAGTCACTGGATGACATTGTGAAGGTGGGTACCTGTACGATAGAGCCGAAATGAGGAACACCCCAGGGACTGTTACAATTGTCAGCCATTGGCCTCATTGACGAATCTGATATTACCTCGTACAGTCAAATACGCCGGGCAATTCTGATATCACCGCGATAGCTAATGATATGAGCAACGAGGTCTACGTGTGTTGCGATAGGTGTAGACGTTTTATCCCACTCTATAGAAAGAAATCCTATTGAGTTATGTCAGGCAAGAGTGGTGACCAAGGCACAGTACCACCACTGCCAATTAAACGCTTAGCGAGAATATGATATACAGGTTTCTGACATCCACGTCATAATTTGTAGATACGTCGTCGTGTTGGAATCACCTTCACTGACTAGTTGGCATATTCTTTAGAAATTCCGGCAAGACGCCAGGCAGAAACTTAAGGCAAAGGCGATTATTCAACAAATAAAGACCAATCAGGTGGTTCTGCACCGTATCACCATACATTTAATGAAAACTTGTGCAGATTATGTTGGAAAAGAGTTGCATGGATAGCTCTCAACATCCCATACATGACCATTGGGCTTTTTGAATGTTTGTCGTTATAAATACTGCCTCATCTATTTACGAAACCAGAGTTGAAATGTCCGATACATCATTAGTTTGCTGTAGAAACATTGCCAAAATGCCTGACGATGAAGAAAATCACCCTGCGATAAATACTACATCGTACACAACTTGGATGAGTGTATCTTTCTTATTGAAGATGCGCCAAACATTGACACAGTGAGTACTTAGCGCCTGGCCTATAGCACATGTACTAGTATTAGGACGAGCTGCTATCTAGCAAGTTCATTCTCTTCAAACTGATTCACGCACTGTACACTCCAGTTGAAGCGGTAAAACATACCGGACGTTATGCAGAGTCGTTTTGAAGCGCGATTAGTGCCATACTAAAGAGTTCGACTAACATGTCTCCTGCAGTAGTCTGTAGTTTAGTATGACGCTAATCGTACGTCGAAACGACTCTGCATAAGGCGGACCATGTCTACTTCGAAGGCGAACATCAAGTTGTTGAAAAAAGCACCTGTGACGGTAACCTCCGACTCAGGAACTGTACGCTATATAGGCGCTTCACTTCCTTGCTGTTGCCCCGTGCTTCACAAATGTGGTACATACAACCAGGGGCGGACTGGGAACCATAGGGCCCACCCTGCTAAACTGAAATGAGGGCCCACTGTATAAAAATGTAAAAAATGTACTTGGCATTCTTCATATGTATTAGATATATTATGTATTTGTATTAGATATATTATGTATATGTATTAGATACTATTTATGGGTCCATCTTCGAACCCATAAATAGTATCCCATATATTCATACAAAAGCAAAACATTAATTACAAAAAATCTGAAGTAGGAACATTTTAATAGTAACTCATACAGTGTGTGTAATTGGCATTATCATTTTTTATTGTAAACACACACAATACCGGAATTGGTGCTTTCAGTTATTTATATAGTGCTAGAAAACCCAAAATATATACATGTGCAATAAGTAAAAATTAATCTCAAGTCAACTTTGAAACACTAAATAATTAAAGCACTGACAGAAATAATGTAAGTTTCTTTCCTCATAAATCAGTTCTAATATCAAATTGGATATAGACATTTGAGAAACGTTAATTAATTTTGAGGCAATTTTTTATTGCGTTTTCATGTAAAATAACATATCTGAAACTTTTTTTAAGTAACCAAACCTGCAACCACCCTACTTAACGAAGAACCGTATTTTGTCATAGCTGATCTGGGGCTCCCCTCCCCCTTGATACGTAAAAAATACCACTTCAGTCGGGAGCCTGCTTGCGAATGTGTCGCAATCTCTCTCTGTACCTCTCTTTTTGGCGAGAAGAAAATGTTGTAACCCATATACACAAATTCATCTAAATATTGCACGCCCCGCTCTTAGCAGACAACTCTCCCCCCCTCCCCCCAAGCGTGTCAGGTCAGACAACAGACATGGCGTCAGTGTTGGAAACTTGAAAAAGCTGTAACTTTGTGGCCTCAATGCAACACAAAGAATGCGATTGGAGGTAAATTTGCGATAGATTTCGAAACGCAAGATTTTCCTTGACATAAGTAAGTCATAATATCATATCTTCATGTCGCAGAAAGATTAGATACTTATCGTCTATCGTCTAGTGTAGTCCGCCCATTCCTCGGCTGGCCCCAACTTCTCTTTTCATATGAATACCTACTTTGCACATCACAAATAATTTTTACATTTTACTACACTTTTATTTTAAATTAACTTTAAATAACTAAAGGGAAGTTAACATTTACACGATATATACACTGATTTGACTGACATGCATAAGTGTTCAGCACTTTTAGAAGTTATATCAACGCTTCTGAGCCCAGTGCCAACAGCTAGTGCTCTCAAACGGGCCAGGTCAGGCTTCATCGGGTCAGGGCTCGAGTCGAACCTCCTTGGGTCACAGGTCGGGTCAGGGCTGCTCTAGCCACGGGTCGGCTCGGGTCAACTTTCTTCTGCGTCGTTTCAGCTAAAACCTATTCGGGTCATGGGTCGGGTCGGGTCGGGTCGACTTTCAACTCGACCCGAGCCGACCCGTGGCTAGAGCAGCCCTGACCCTAGCGTAGGTGACCTGTCCGACCCGTGTCTCAAGCAGGCTTGACTCGACCCCTGACTCATGAAAGCCTGATCTGACCCGTTTGAAAGCACTACGCGGCAGCAAACAGTTCAGTTAATTTCGTGTTCGCCTGTTAAAGTTGTGTAATTTCAAGTAAAAATAGCCATAAAAGATAAGCTACAATTGACTGAAATCATCCAAAGACGTGGTGTATACATTATAATTTATGAACACCTTAAAAAAAAAAAAAAAAAAAAAAAAAACTGGCAACTGTCCTGCAGTACTCGAATGAGTAACATCACGCTCATTTGTTTCTTGGGGCTTCACAGATTCAATAGCCTACGTTGTTTTGGGTCAGATGCAGCTTTTTGTAAATCACATCTTCGTTTGTGTTCTCGCTTTTTACCACCACTTTTATATTTTTTCTTTACAGTAATCTTACAATCACTCTTACCATCCATACTGACACAACCACATCTGTCTTCCACGACAAACGACACGTAACTGGTGTTCCAATAATTGAATTGCTGCTATCGGATTTGCTCTTTGATGTAATATACAAATAAAACACGAGCCGAGGGCAGCAACTTCATAGTAATTGTTTGAGGTTTGTATAAAACAATCGTTGATAGTGGCGACTAATTTCTTTTCGCATTACCGCACTTAAAAAAAAAAAAAAAAAAAAAAAAAAAAAAAAAAAAAAACACGAAGCCTGATCCGATTTCTTTCATTGAAGCTTGGTCTGAGGACAATGCAGTTCAAAAGCGTTCCGGCTCCACCTCCACTTTCCACAATAACAGTATCTACGAAACTATTGTTTCTCTAAAACATCGCCACTCGCCGGCTTGTAAAAGAACCGGAGTAGGCAATGGTATCCAAATCCAATAACAGCCTGAAATCTACTGTGTTTCTTATATTTAGAAAAGTAGTAGTTGGCTTTTAACAGCTGCTGTATCACAAACCCCACAATGTTTTAGGGCCTGATTGTCTCATAAACGAACCTTTTCAAGTCGATAAACGTGAAGGAGAATAAGGTCTATTCATGAAAGTTTAACTTTACGTCTTCTTTTATGCAAAACACAAGTTTGCGGGAGTTACCCTGCCATATTTTTGATGCTGGTAGGTTTAATTGAGCACATCTTTTTAAAGTTGGTGGAGGGGGCCCACCTGTTTGGGGGGCCCACCCTGCATTTGCAGGGTAGCAGAGTGGGCCAGTCCGCCCCTGCATACAACCTCAAATGTAGAATAATCCGCCATCCTAATTATTGTAGATTGCGAATTTTACACCAGGAGATCCATATGTATGTAGCATTGTGACGACGGACGTCGTTCTATGCGTAATAAATAAGACTCATCTATCGTAACAGGATATCATGGAATCCTTCACTTCCTGTCGGGGAATTCCTTGCGCCGCTATTAAAAGATTCTGAATCAGTGGTCGAAGTGAGACGGTATGCGGTGGTATGCCATACCACCTCTGGTTTTTCAGTAATGAGGACATACCGTCTCTGGTTTTTCAGTGATCAAGATATTTAAATAGCCGGTATGTTGAGTCAAAATCTATAACAAGATGGATTGGCATGAATTTTTAAGTCAACCCTCGTATTTCCCCAGTGTCAACTCTTAGAAATATAACGCAATCAGTTAACATTTGGAGGAGAACAATGCTCAGGAATTTGTTACCCAAAAGGTGCCTCACTTTTCCAGACAGTCTCGCTTCCTCCCGTCAGCCTATATTAGGAAGAGGAATTTAGCTACTCTCGTGCTGAACGCCCACGCAGCAAATCCTCATGACGATGACAGATTTTACGTGACAATGTAAAATCTATCAATAATCGTCAATTACACGACTTATTGGAACAATCAGTGTTTTTAATGTGATTTCTATTAACCTATGAATCATCTATTATATATTATTAACAATATAATAAAGCAAAAACTTAATGTTTTATACGAACTATATTTTAGTTTGTTAGTGTATTCTTGCGCTGTTAACTGGCAACTATGTGACGCATGAGGAGAAGCGCAAGAGAGTATCATTCATTCGACATGTAATAGTGAGAGTGTTTATACCTTGAGAACAAGCAAAAATGTTCTACGAATACTCTCAAAAGAGAGAGTATCATTCATTCGACATGTGAGAGTGAGAGTGTTAGTACCTTCCAAACAAACAAAAGTGTTTTACGAATACTCTCAAAAGAGAGAGTCTTATTATTTGCAATGTAGAAGGGAGAGCGTCGACTTCTGCCAAACAACATAGACGTTTTCAACACAAGCTCACATATATGCAAGCCGCATTATTAAATATGAAATGTAAAAACGTCGATAAATATTTTATAATTCTCGTGATTTCAAGTTAACTAAACATTTTCAGTAGTTGTAGTTGACACTTTTGAATGAAGAAACTCATGGAAGAGATTTAATGTGATCCAGAATTGAAGACGACGCACAAACTCATCTTTATTCAACGATGCACTAGTGAATTTTTAATCTCGTATGTTTTGCCGTGATTATCGTGCGCGTTAAAACGTCGCCCCGAAATCTTTTACAAGGGCCAGTTTACCTTTGAGTGAAGTAGTATTCATAATTTGCAAATATTAGTATTGTTTTATATCATATGTGGTTTATGTAGTAAAAGTAAATATCAATATAATGTTTTCTACGATTTTTGTTATTTTCTTGAAAGCGAAGATAATGATAATGAGATGCGTTTCAAAAGTTGTTTTTTTTTTTTTTTTTTTTTTTTTTAGTGATTAAAGCGTATGCGACATAAAGTGCTTGTCATAAGGTAAGGAATCTATAAATAGAGAAGTTCAAACATTTACTTTCGTCTCCCACTACTCGTCTGGTGTTGACTATGCATGACCATCCCACCTTGTATTCTTTAGCAGGCAGTGAGCAGCAATCTCTGAACTGACGCATCAGCGACGGTGGGTATACGGCATATGCCTCTAGTTTGTTATAACACTCGAATCCTAGGACCGTGGAAGTGGTGTTATTTGTTTTGTTCTCAGTTTCTTACTATAATCTATTAATTTATGCAAATGAATGATATTTTAAGGAAGACTTTTAAGGGAATCCAAGGTTCGGATCCTGAAGTTGGTCTTCTCAAACTGGAGCAAAGGAGTATCAAACCCACTCATCTTATATCTGGCTTTCCGTCACAGGAACAGATAATGAACGAACCCAATACCATTATAAATCATAATAAAACATACCACCTCTGATTTTTTTTTCACTTCGAACACTGTTCTGAATCATACATTTTTGAATAGAGCATAGTACAGTACAAGTCTAACACGATAACAAACTGCTTCATCTCAATTTCTACTAGTTTTGGACATATTCGCCTCCACAGTTCATTTCCCCCACACTTTCATTACTCGGTAATTCTCAAACTATGCCAATCCGGAGAATCACTTATCAATTTAATGGAAACACCTGAAGCTGGAAACATATTATATGTATAGATTCATCTCCCAAGCGTTGTAACACTATTTTGCAACACCCTGTACGTATTCAATTTAGTCAATTTAATAAGTTATCGATTGAATGGAAACATTGGAGCTGGAAACGTCATATGTATGGGTTGGCAACGGTCAGGCGATGACTGCAGCGCCGGGCTGTTGATGTGTTGTTAGAGCAAACTTCGTACTACGTGAAGAGCAGTAAAACGGCAGTGTACAGGGAGCTGAGCAGATGTGGTCGTTTAAAATGAGCGACCGCTTTGATTTATAAAGAGGCTGCTCGGACATATGGTGCGAGCGTGACAAAAGTGGTAACTATGTTGGTTGTGTCGCGAGGGACAGTGCCCAAGTGATGACGACCTACAAAACTCATGGCAAAACATCGGTAAAGAGAAATATTGATAGGAAGAAAACCCTTAGTAGCAATTGCTGCCGAGCAGTAAAGCAGGTTGCCACTCAGAACCATCGTGCGACTGCGATGTAAGTGACAGCAAGCAGCTCAATAATCACAGTCCACCGCAAGTAACATGACAAGGGCATACCAGATCAGGTTGCATGGATTTAACCGCTGATTCAGAAGTGAGACGGTTTAACACGACCCCAATAGTGCTGGGATCGTGCAATATGTGATATTGTCGTATAAGTCATCGTTCACCTTATTTGAAACAAAGCGCTGGCTGTATTCATGTGTGGCGAAGGCCCGATTAGCGTATAAATTGCAGTGTCTCCATCCAACCGCGAAACATAGCAGTGGTTCTGTGATAACATGGGTCACATTATTCTGGTTTTCAGTGAGTTTTGTGCTGACACTTACCGGTCACATCACTGCCCGTGATTATGTCCATTTTAGAAGACCATGTGCATCCTATGGTTTAGATGTTATTTCTAGGTAATGTCATGTTCGAGGATGATAATGCACCCATTCACACAGCAGGAGCTGTGGTGTAGTTTAAGGAACATCGGTATGAAGTTGAAGACTTCCTCTGATCCTCTGACCTAAATATAATTGTTGTATATTTAAGAGACACGAAGCCAGCGCAAATTTCTGCCTCCATTCTCTCTTACGGAACTGAATGATGCGCTATACATTAAATGGTGTAACATATTACTTGATAACAATATGACATTCTGACTCCATTCTACATCGCATCCAAGCTGTTCTGAGTGCGGAAGATGGTCCAACGAATTAATCTAGTAAGTTACATTTTTAAGTATTTCTATTAAACATTTATCTATCTATCTACACACACACACACACACACACACACATATATATATATATATATATATATATATATATATATATATATATATATATATATATATATATAGGAAGGTAGTACACAGTGGATCAATTTTTAAAACTTTCAGCATAAATCCGTTTAATGTAAGTATTACTGGAATTTGTTTAGTGTAGAACATGGGCACATGTCTCCACTACATTCGTAAGTAATTTATTAATTTGTAGCACTGCTCTCTATCGTACAGTTACAGTTAACGCTAATGCTTATAAAGTGATTCACTGTGTACCACCATCGTACACAGTGGATCAAAGGAACAATGTATTGAAAGTAAATAATAGAAACGTGTGATAAAGAGCCCCATCATTTGAAAATATCCAAATCTACAAAAAATTGTTAGCATTATTGTCAAAATCTGTATTATTACTCACAATACAAAATAAATTTTAAAATTCTAAATAAAAGTTAGAATTGAAGTATTACAAGATCTTAATAGCATACTATTAATTTCAGGAATTGATTACCAAAATAAATAATACAAACGACTCTTGTAAAAAAAAAAGTTTTAGAGAATTAAATTGATATCTTGTACAGAGAATCATTGGTTCCGGATTAGTAAATTTAGAAGTTTAAGTAATTATGCATAATAGCATAAGCAATTTGTTATAAGAATGAAGAATTCAACTTTATGTACTGGATTCAATTTGTCTGATTATGCAAATTATTAGTCAAGAGGTTTTGGAAGCCCTCTTACTATTCAAAATATTGTGTATGGGTTAAATATCTGGATTATTTGGTTGGATGAAACTTTCAGGTAAGATACAGAGCGAAATTTAAAGTCGTTATCATTGTTTTTTCTAGTCGTGATTTGACCAATGTAGTGTGTCCGTGAAAGAAATCTTACAAGAACGTTATCACCAGGTTGAACTTCTCTTTGACTCTGTTTCAAATCATCATAAGTAGTAGTTTCTGCCTCTAAAGTAACATCGACCGTCTTCCTTAGCCTGAGGGACATAATCGTGTGACAAACTAAAAGATTTTGTTTTCTGAAGTATCATCATCATCTGAAGAATCTTATAAAACAATTGGCTGAAAATCGTCATTCTCCGTTGAACTACCATTTTCTTTCACTTTCTTAGGGACGGAACGTCTTTCTTTTATCCTTTTTGTTTCAGATTGCTGCTGAATTTGGACTCCCTTTATTTACTGGCTTTGCCTTCAAAACGTTTGGCTCTTTCCGGAGTGTCTGTGAAGAAACAACTTCTGCCTTTCTATCTACGATGTTTCTTGAAGTGACACAAAAACTCTGTTTAAGTTCTTCTTTCTGGAAAGCACTTTCTTTCGAATCTGCATCTACATTCTCTACTTCTTGAATTAAAGGATTGTTGCTTAAGGAAGGTACATTGATTTGGTCTTCTATCTGTTTTTGCGTACATATAGCGTAGATAAGAACCATTGTAATACATTTTGATCGTAAGGAAACATTCCTGTCTTTCTAAAACCTGCTTTGATGTAGGTTGGAATCACTGTTCGTGCAAATACTATTCCCAAGATTGAACTGCTTCGTATATTGACATGGGTATTCTTGGGTTTTGTAACAACCAAGTATCCACAGCTGCATTTTAATATGCTTTCAATGTACGAAAATAGGCACATCCAACTGATTGTATTTTATTGCTAGAATGTGGTAACAATTTTTCATTCATCCATCCTGATGAAGTTCTCAAACTAAGTGGGTTAGGCGATGCCTCATTGATCATATGTTGTTCAAACTATTTTCTAGGATAAACCATAGCTGGTGGCAAAAATATACCCGATGCTCACAGTCACACACGTCATAACGAGGACCCCATTTTCGCTACTCATGCATAAATTAAATTGCTTGGTTTCTTTCTTTGCTATTACTTTCTTGGATGTCTGAACTGTTCTAGTTCATGTTTAAGTTGGAAATACGTGAAAGGCTACAGAATTTGGGATATTTCGTAGATAAGTTACATAAATTACTAAAGAATGCTTAAACATTGTGTTTGTTGAATGACAACAATCTTGAGAGTCCAAGATTGACGCTTTCCAACACATCTTCGGGATTTCTAACACTAACATCTTTATAACGATTCACTCTAGACCTGAAATTTTGCTTTTTACCCACGAAGCAGGTATCGATATATTGTTGTTCTTAGCAATTTCATACTCCAAATGCTTCATGGCCAAGGTACACTAACACATTTTGTTGCACTTTTTATATATTTCGGAAATAAATGCTCCAACTCTGAAAAAAAATTGTCGTACAGAATAATTTGGCTTCATTTTAGCATTGTCACCTGGTACTTTCCTATTTTTTGACATGTCTGTTCAAAGTTCTGTAATCAATGTTCTCCAATTTAACAACACGTCTAACAGAATATCACTGCTCTACTAATTGCACTGCTTCTCTCATCGAAATATCTTTCATGTTGCCTTGCGTGTATTTCCTCGTGGTCAAACCATTCATCTGTAACGTGATAGTAACACAATATTATGACGTGTTTCTAAATGAGTATGCCAAATACTTGAACTTCTATAAATACAATGATTTACAGAGTGGATCGGTCCACTGTGTACCACACCGATGTGATCCACTGTGTACTTGTTGCTGTCAACCCAATTTCCCACGCCAAGGAACTATTAAAGTAGAAGAATAAAATAAACAATGCCATATTACAAATACATTATTACCTACTTCCCATTCCCATGATATTCTAAATTACAAGATAAATCACAAAGTCAGAGCATTCACTTCTATTACTTAATCTTTTACTTTAGCACGAGGAAAACAGATTTTTCACTTCACAAGTTAGAAGCATCCACAGTTGTTGACATTTCGTTAATAAGTGTGTAATCTGAAAACAGAATAACTGACATGCGCTAGTTGAATTTATGCAATAAACAAATGAATAACGCCTTCTGATCCACTGCGTACAATGATCCACTTTGTACTACTTTCCCCTATATGACGATCATTGCAAAAGTCATGGCAACTATTTTTTTCTGGAAAATGATAACGAATAATGAATTCTGAAATATGCAAATGGAAGGTTAGTTCATATGTAAACAGTACATGTAGGGAGTGGATGAACACACACACCACCATAAAGATACAGCACAAAAAATGACGATTTTTTCGCTTCAAACGTATTTTACTGTTAATTGCAGCAGTACAAAATAGTACAGGGCAGAAATAGTAACCTGTGACATCTTGTATTGTATATGTATACACTAGTTGGTTCCACTGCCTTACTAATCAGCCAAAACATTATGAGCACCTGCCACTTTTTAAACAAAATTGTTGTGCTCACGTAAGAGACACGGTGCACAGCAGATACACTTGACTGATGGTGGCAGAAATTTTACTCGATCAGTCAGTGTGATATGTGGAATGCGGAAAGCCTTGATATATAGCAGTTTGATAGAGGTCAGATTGTAATGCCAAAAAGCTGGGAAGAAGCATATCGTAAACAACACTACTTGTCGAATGTTCGCGAACTGCCGAGGTTACTGTCTTCCGAAGGTGAGAAAAGGACCATGAAACCAGCATCAAACGACAAATCATTAAAGATGTAGGATGTGGTAAACTGTCGAGGCTAATACAAGATAGAACGCAAATTATGGCTCAATTAACGGTAGACAGTGAACAAAGCAGGAGTGTGTATCAGAGGGACCGCGCCAAGGTTGGACGACGACAAGGATGGACGACGTCAAGCCTGGACACATTTTGTGTCCAGGTTTGTCGTTGTCCAACCTTGTCGTCAGCGAACCAAAATGAGATATGTCAAAGCATCTCGGGGTCGATCCTGACAAGCCTGGACACCTTCAGAAATGTGTCCAGGCTTTTCGTTGGCCAACCTTGTCGTCAGCGACCCAAAATGAGATGTGTCCAGGCTTGTCGGGATCGACCACGACAAGCTTGGACACCCCAGGAATGTGTCCAGGCTTGTCCTCGTCCAATCTTGTCGTCAACGACCCAAAATGAGATGTGTCCAAGTTTGTCGGGATCGACCGCGACAAACCTGGACACCCCAGGAATGTGTCCAGGCTTGTCGTCAACGACCCAATTTGAAATGCCTGTTCCAACAAACTCTACCAGTTAAGGCGTTTCCAGTTCATACATACATGCCCTTCAATATAGAGTTGCTTGGCTCGCATCTATATCGCTATTGGCTGATTCTCGCCAGTCAGCTACTGCCCTCTACTAGAGGATTTTCGAATTTTAAATTTATTTATCTTTTATTAAAAGAGATTATTATTATTTACAAAATTTTCGTTTTACTTAAATAATTTACTTAAATAATTATTAAATGGAATGTGTGCCCTTGTACATAAAATTTTCGCCGAACTGAGCTGGCGCCGATACGGTGTCGTCGAAACGTAGCGGCCCCAAAGCCTGATGGCTTGAATAGGTCTGAATCCTCATGTCTGTGGTAGACTACTTCTTACGATTTTTATGAATATCACGGTGGTATAAAAACAACACTGCAGTATAATCAGAGAGAACAATTGCCCTTGTACATTGATAACACTAACTGCCCTTGTACACCCGTACAAGTGAATAAACAGTTGTATTTGTCAGATCTACGTGCTTTGAATGCACTAAATCGGCCCATTGGAATATGTCCAGGCTTGTCGTTGGCCAACCTTGTCGTGAGCGATCCAAAATTAGATGTGTCCAGGCTTGTCGGGATCGACCACGACGTGCTTGGACACCTCAGGAATTCGTTCGAGTCTGGCGCAAGAGGATAAATTGAGAAGTGTCCAAGCTTGTCGTCGTCCAACCTTGTCGTTGTCCAACCTTGTCGGGAGCGACCAAAATTAAGTGTCCAGGCTTGTCGTCGTCCAACCTTGTCTGCGTCCCGTATCAGAACACAGTTCACCATATACTGTTAGATATGAGCCTTCGCAGCCGACGTTCCATATGTGTACCAATGTTAGCCTTACAACATCATCGATAATGATTGGAATGGACATGTGCTCACTGTCATCGGATCATACAGCAATAGCACAACCTTGCATAATACAATGTTTATACTGTCTTCATTACATCGATGACTGGGTCAGAATTCACCGTTTTCCGGGTGAACCAGCTGCTAGACTTCCACAGTAGGATGATGACAGCCCGGTTATGGCTCAATTATGATTAGGGATCCTTCACATGACTATCCAACCATAGCCCTAGTAGTGCGTGTGCACCATGCTAATCAAATACATATACACCCATTCCTGCCGGCCATATTTCCAGCTGGGAATTGCATCTTTCAGCAGGACAACGCTCCTTGTCATATATATATATATATATATATATATATATATATATATATATATATATATATATATGTGTGTGTGTGTGTGTGTGTGTGTGTGTGTAAACAAAGAAAGAAACAAAATTGGAAGCCTCTCGAACACTTCCTCCTCAAGAATATAAATTAAAATATGAAGAAATATGACCATTAGTTGTATTAATTAATTTTGATGAATGACCTAAAATTATTATTTTAAATTTTAAACACCTTTATTTTTAGAATATGTGGAAATTCTCTATGAGTTACTACTTTTCTCTTTTTCAAGTATATGATAAATACATACCTACAATATCCTTTATTAATATCTTTATATATACATGAGAGAGAGGGGGGTTTAGTTAATGTATTTAGTTTTAGGGGGATCCTGAATTCAAAACTCGGTCATCATCAGGCTCTGGGCTGGTTCATATCTTCCCAGAGTTTTCCAGCTTAAATATGGCTTTAGTTCACTTGAACAGTATGAGGGGGGCGCGGTGGCTCAGTGGTAGAGCGTTCACCTCCGGTGCTTGGGGTCCCTGGTTCGATCCCAGCTCGCGCCGTGTGGACTTTGTGGTGGACAAACACCACACTCGTGGGCTTTCTCGGGGTTCTCCCGTTTCCTCCCACTTTCTTCATTCCACCATTTCACTCATCTCTCATCATCACCGTCTCCTTTAGCCTAACCGGCATAACCGTGGGACGTAAAACTTAAAGATTTCATTTCATTTTCATTTGAACAGTTTGAAAACTCTTTTCAAAGGAAAATCAAAATAAGTTCGATAACCGAACTCCGAGAGATGACACCTTACATCAAATTACCAAATGTTCCCATTTGTTACTGCAGGCAATATCAGATGTTCTTCCTTTCGAACCTTTTATATAGAATTCGTCTCAATACAAAGTGTCGCAAGAAATTCCAGTGTCTAGTATGAACATATTAGTGAACAACAACAACACTCCTTTTTCAAGATCAAACATCAAAAAATGATGAAACACATATTCAATTATTTTAAATCTAAAATTCTAAATTCCAAGTTTCATGTCTGTAACTTTAAGAGATTTCTAGATATAGACATATTACGAGTAATTGCAACCCACACCCCTTTTCCTTTCCTTCTAGGACAAATATCGGAAAACGCTGAAGCATGTGTTTAAATTTTAAATGAAAAGCCTAGCAATTGTCATGGCTCTATCTTGAAGTGATTGGACATCTTGCAGTAATTATAATCCTTCCGCTTTTTTTGTTCCCATCCCATTTTTCCCTTTTTCTCATCCCTTTTGCTTCCTAGCCCTTTTTTCTTCCCTTCTAGGTTATTATCAAATAAACACCAAGCATGTTTCTAATTATTTTAAATGAAAGGTCCAAATACCAAATTTCATATCTAAGTTTTTAGGAGATTCCGAGATGTAGACATCATATTATAATGAACGTAATCCTTACTCCTTTTTTCTCCCTACATATTTTGTTCCCTTCGTGTAATTATTTTAAATTACGCAATTTTAATTCGTGTAGTGAAACACGAGTGTAATTATTTTAATTCCATATACCGGCACCAAATATACCCTTCATAAATTTGGGAGTATTGTAATTTTAATACAATAATTGTCACCCCTATCCCTCCCTCTTTCCTCATCGAATTCCCAAAAATATTACCTTTTTAGTAATATCTTGCATCACAATCCTAAGCACTGTCCAAATTTCAAGTTTCTAGCTTAAGCGGTTTGACCTGGGCGTTGATCAATCAGCCAGTCATTCACTCAAGACTTGTTTTATATAGAGAGATGAAAGGAAAAAGTTCTAATAAACATGTGTCGAAAAACATCTCATTTCAGAGTTATATCTAAACCGCTGAAAATACTAAAATTACGTTTCGAAATGCACTTACTTGAAAACTATGGGGCCTATTGTAAACGGTTCAAGGAATTACCCAAGAACTAGTATATGCTTTACCCGAATTCCATGTTTCACCAGTGCCGGCGAAACGAGCTGTATAAGGGAAGATGGGGTAGAGGATATACTTTTAAGTACTGATTGATCATGCTTAATTGTATGAGAGACAGAAGATGAGAAACAAGTCCTTTTTCCAGTTTTAGTAGATACAATGAGGATATTTACAGAAAATTTCACAGTTCAACGCTTAACAGTTTCGGAGATCTGGTAAACCAATGAAAACCGCTAAAACTCTTTCCCTCACTAGAGGCTGTATTTATCAAAATCAAGTTTTACGTAGACCGTGAGATGCGCTGAAAGTAATTAGGTGAAATTTCAAGGTTATACATGTAATAGTTTCGTAGATCTGATAAATGAAAAAATCAAGTGTCCCAGCCTAGCCCTTAAAGGTCATATTTCGCAAAATACTTCCTTCTCTACAACGTAGACTCAAGGAGAATATTTGTACAAAATTTCAATTTCAACGCCTAATAGCTTCGAAGATTTGGTATAGCCCAAAAATATTCAAGTCCCCCTCTCTTAGGAGTCACATTTTGGAAAATCCGTCTTACCTACAGTCTTTGGATCTAAGGAAGATATTTGCCCAAAATTTCAGTGTTCTATGCCTAATAGTTTCGGAGATGTGGTAAATTCTGAAATATATATTCAAATGTCTCCTTTCCCCCTTAGGGGTCACATTTAACAAAATCTCCTTTTATCTGCAGCCTAGGACCCAAGGAGAATATAATACAAAATTACAACGTTCTACACGCTTAATATTCACAATAATATAAATACTAATAACTTAAAATAAAAATAATAAAATTCAAGCCATCTCCCCTTTTACTGGCCACATTTCGCAAAATACCGTCTTAAGGCTAGGACCCAAGCGAAATGTTTATAAGAAATTGAAGGTATTATGCTAATAGCTTGGGAGGTCTATTGATAAGTGAACTAGTGAGTCAGTGTGTTTATTCTTTTATGAGATGGATAGATAAACAAAATCGTTAGAGCTATTTTTTGAGAATTTTTAGATTTTTTCAATTTTTATCCTCCAGTGAAGTACCTATAGTTTTGAAGATATCAAGATAATTTGACCCCATCCCTTGGAGAATCTTCCAAAAACCTTAAGTTTAACGTTTGGTTTGGGTAGCCTTAAGGCCGAGAGAAGGGAGCAAGGGCTACCACTTGACAATTAACTGATGTGTCTAAAGGGCCGAGTCCAGAATAAGTAGTATCTTAGAACAGGGACATGAAACGTCGGAACCTTGACAGATAGGAGTTACGAGCAGTCCCGGATTCGATTCTCGGTGGGGACACTCGGTCGAAAAAGTGTAGAAAGCTTTTTTAGGCCAGCCATCCTGAATGAGGTTTCCCTTGGTTTTCCTCATTAACACCAGGCAAATGCCGGGGTGGTACATAACTTGTAGGTCCCAGGATGCTTCCGTCCTTCCTCAATCCTTTCTTCCTTCCCTTTCTCCGGACAGTGTGCTCACCGAGGGACGCTATCCCTCATACGTAACGGGCTAAATGACCATAGATACCGAGAACCCAGAAATCTAAATCCTCTCTTCCATCGTCATTCGAAAGTAAGATAAATCCAGCAATATAGCAAACATATTGTTCAGTCAAGGGCGTAAATAAAGGCCCTGCAGACGCCGCATTGAGGGGGGCCTCAAGCAATCAGGGACGTAGAGATGGGGCCCCACTCCACATTATCTGCGGGAGGGGCCCCAAGCCTTTAGTTACGCCACTGTGTTCAGTTATGGTAGACCGGGGCTATATCGATCATTTGACATTAAACAGTAAATATAAAATAGAAACAAAGGGATTTCCCCAAAACTGTTAATTTATTTCGAAACAGCAACCTTTGGTTTACATAAGTTCACAATTAAAAACTATGTTTGTATTTTTAATGGTTGCAAAAAAAAAAAAAAAAAAAAACTAAAACAGTATACATTTCAAGTTTTTGAAAAACTATGGGGCTATACTGATCACTGATGGGGCTATTCTGATCACTTGCGCCATCACATGTTTACATACATTTTCCATAAATGAACTGTTTTTTACCAATAGCCCCAACAGATATCTCATGAAACCAACTGTTGCATAATTGGCAACGTATCCAGTCACCTTTAACAGCACTTTCTTTGGAGTAGTAAAACAGACCACAGAAAGCACAACGGACATTTTCCTCATCGTTACGGACATTCGTAGTTTTCCGTCGTTTGTTCAGTTCCTTTTTCACAAGAGTAAAGCTAAGTTTGTCAGATGTTAAGTGTCATGCTCCCAATTTTCTTTTGCATCGTTTTGTCTTATCTGGCTGTTTGGTTGGAGATGGGAGTATGTCAGAGAATTGTGAAATGAAAGAGGAGGTGCTTGGTGAATTTTTAGGTGTCCTAAGAGGGGAGGATGGTGCAGTAGAAGGGACAGACTTGGAGCTAAAGTTTATTCAAGGAACGTTCAGTACCTCATGTAAACAAATACACGTGGTGATTGTTTGATTTTATTGGTTAGAGAGCCATAGAACACCCATGCGGCAGAAGAAAATAGTCCTTGCTTATAAGGCTCATTACCAGAATTCCTTAGAATTAGACAGCAGAAACAACACTTTATCTAAGAACTAAATTGAATTAATGCAATAAAAGAGAATACGCATGCATTGAAAGTGGTTTTGACCCAACTTTAGCGCGAATCACAGTTAACAATATGGTCACAATGCGGGGAATAAGTAAAACATCGACAGGGTTCAAGCACGTGCTTCTCGAAAGAAGCGCTGACCGACAGCCAATCATCCAACGACTGGCGGAGAAATACAATTCTGCAATGTTTACATCAGGAACAGAAGGTTCGTTGAATGAACTTTAGGGCTATTATTACGTTCGTCAGGTACGCTACAATTTCCAAGGAAATTTTCCGATGACAAAAATTTGTCCTCGGGAATGGCATTGGGATTATAAGGGAATATCCCTGTGCATTGAAACCCTTTGGTATCATAAGCTGGTGTTGCACTCCTATTCCAAACATCCGTAAATATTTTCCCAAACACAAATTTGCTGATTGTACCATCAGCTTGGTTGAGAAGATGTGCTGTTGCAGCGTATGGAAAAATGTTTTCATAGGTTTAAAAACCAATCTATCTAACGGTTGCAAGGCGTGTGTGGGGTTGGGTGGGAGACAGAGCCGTTCTATGTCGTGTTCTTTGCAAAATTCCACACATTGCAGGGAACAATGCGCGGCATGCCCATCTAGAATCAGAAGACATCTTCTTTGCACACGGTTCCTTTGAAAATGTTGAAGCCATAGTAAAAATACATCTTCGTTGATGTAGCCAGAGTCTGTCATTTCTACCATGGAACCTGGAAGAAGATCCTTTTGGAAGACTTCTTAAATCGCTTTCCCTTGAAAATGATGAATGGGGGAATGAAAGTACCTGAAGCACTACAACACACTACTGCCGTTACATTCTCGCCTCTTTCTACATTTGTAATCTTAACCACTTCACGCTTTCCCTTTTCTGCTATAATTTTTGATGGTTTGTTATTTAATGGAAACCCACTTTCATCCACATTGTATATTTTTTTCTCTGTATGTAAGAAGCAAACTGGGATTCGTGTCCGTGGCTACACTGCGATGTAGGTCAAAAAATTCCTGTACAACCCTTCTATTCATACCCTCAGCCTTAGCTTTGGAAAGACCCTCTGGTTTTCTCAACGACAGGTCAGGATGTCGCTTCATAAACCCAGAAAACCAGTCCTCTCCAGATGTCTTTTTAGTGCCCCAAGGATGACTGATTTGGTGCTTCTCTGCAAACATAAACGCAGCCTTTTAAACTAATATTGGTGTGATACCGAAGTCTCTGTTTGCCAAATCCTTCAACCTTTCCGCCAATTGGATCTCTTCATCTTTCTAAAGGATGGTTGGATGTCCAGGTGGTTTTAATATGATATCTTCTTGCAAGGCCTGGACTTTTCTGGCACTCGTAACTCTATTCTGTAATGTCGTAAATGGTACTTTGAAGAGGTCCGCCACAGCACGAAGACTGACATCTCCACGTAGTACGCTTGAAACAGCCTTATTCATCTCGTACTCCGCCCATTTCATTCGAATCCCTTTTGACTTGTATGTGCGCACCATCTGCAACGATAACGACAGTTACCGCAATTAATTTTTTGAGTGGAGTAGAAAAAAACTTGCTGATCGATATAGCCCCGGAAAAAATGATCACAAAAGCCCCAAAACAGGTTTTTCTTTTATCAGTTGGCTACACTGCGCTATACAACCTGAGCGGCAAGAACGCACATGACTCACAACGCAGATCCCTACCCCTTTGTTACATACCATTGTCACTTTCTTACACACTAAATGTAGCTGGTACAGCTTAAGTTCTGACGCTTAAATTTTTAACTAGGCAAAAATACACATGTAAAGTACATACCTTGATTCCAAAATACTTTTTTTTTCAGGCACACAAATGTTCAAACAGGACCAGTGTCATGCGCGTCTTACTCGTGTTAACTCTCCTTCTCGACTGATGCCATGCAGTTTGCCAACTCATGCAATAGCAAGTCACTAGAACCAAATATTCTTTCTTTGATCGATATAGCCCCGTGATCGATATAACCCCGGCCTACCCTATATCCTCTCTGAGGTATTCGATCTATATCTTGTATCTATCTATACTTCGATGTAATCGATCTATCTATACATACGTACATTTTGTATAAAAAGATGGAAAATATCAAAATATCACAAAATATGTGAATATCACAGTATCGAAAAATATTGAAATAACATTACATCGGAAAATGTCAAAATATCGAAAAACATCGTAATATTGAAAAATATTGATCGAATTATTGAAACTTCGCATCTTCAATAACAGGCTGACAAACCTCAACAAAATAATAATAATAATAATAATAATAATAATAATAATAATAATAATAATAATAATAATAATAATAATAATAATAATAATAATTTGCTTTAGAGTACGTGAAAAGAAAAAATAACATTAAGCATCAGGTTTTAACATGTAGGCAGACACAGGAGAATTCCAAGTATGGATCCAATCAAACCGCTAACAATTCTGATCTTTGAATTATGGTCTATGTACCCGATAATTGCATCGGATCCAAGCTTCTGTCGTGATTCTGAACTCACGTTCATACTAGATCAAGTCCTTCATAACTATGGTATTACCTAAGGATGCAAAGGCCACAAAAATCAAACTCGAAGTTGGATGTGTTTGGGACAATAACGATTTCACTTGTCTGCAAATCAGCATCGCTTTTTAATTTTTGCTTGTTGTGCATTCTTAATACCTAGAAAAAAATCGAAGTTGTAATGGCGCAATCCAGCAGAAATGATACACATTAGATCAAAGTTAATTTCTAATAAGTTTTCAAATACTATTTTTATTTGGTGAGGATGTTTACTTAGCAATCAGACCACAGTCGTCACTCATCACTTTATTTGGCTTATATTTACACCTCTTCGTAGCACAAAATCTTATATAGCACAATCCAACACAATTATAACCTAAACAGTTGGACCCGTTAATTTTAATAAATGTTGACCATTTCCTCTTGAGGTATGTGAAGTCATTGAGTCGTTTGATTCATTCTATTATGGTTTGTACACATACAGAGGAGCAGATCCTGAAATTTCTTGGGGAGGGGGGGGCGCATTTCAGGGAATAGAGATTTTCATATACATGTCTCTCTCTCTGTGTGTGTGAGTATGTGTGTGTGTGTGTGTGTGTGAGAGAGAGAGAGAGAGAGAGAGAGAGAGAGAGAACTATGTGTGCTATGTGTGTGCTATGTGTGTTAAGGTAACTAGACGTACTGATTTTCGCAGTACAGTAGGCGTACTATTTTTTAAAGAGCTGTCCTGCGTGTTGAAAAGACGCCTAGAAACTCGAGAAATGTTCTTTTTTAAAATGTTCTGCGAAATGTCCTGAGTTTAATTTATTGGCTATACTTTAATGTTTCATTCTTTGTTCACAACATTTGAATCACAGACACTGTTTTCCTGAATGATGAACCGCTGTGTTTTTTAACACTCCTCAAAACATACGGAAGGAAAACAATCAACAAACCATTGTGTTGTTGTCAGGGGTGTAGCCAAGGGGGGCCCATCGGGGCCAGCCCCCCCAAATGGTTTCCTGCCCCCCCAAATGACCAGCTTTTAAAACATCATAGTAAAATTATCTCGCTTTATTCATTTAAAAGTAACAAAGTTTATTGACAATTAATAATTTACGGTAAAATAGTATGGAGAAAATTGTTTTTCCATACCGATCGAAAAATAGTATAGTATCTCTACCTTATACCGATCGAAAAATAGGATACTTTTTTTGTGACAGCAGATTACACAATTTACTGCGATTTATATTTGACAGTTTAAAGACAAACGTTTTAACAAGGTACTACAAATAGAGCCATAAAACAAAGGTACTAAACTGATTTGTAAGTACAGTATATTTTTACTCGTATATGCTTTAACAAGTGTTTTAAAAGACATAGAGGATGGAAAATTTGGTGAGAAACAATGCTTTTATTCAATTTGGATTACATTCGCTCTCTGTTTTATTTCTACTCAGTGTAATAAAATAATTATGTTTTTTTTTTAGTCACGAATAATAAATATTTTTGTCAGGAAACCGTAAAGAAATTAAGTGAAGTTTCAAAGAAAATCAATCTTGTGTAAATAGGTTCTGTATACAAGGTCTTAAATTTAAATATAAAGGTAACCAAGAAAGTTTTGTTGCTTTTTCACCTACCACCTTCGAACATCGATATGTCACCTAACCTGGAAGATCGACGACGAAGTCCCCATCAACATCGACGACCTTCTGAAAACGTTCTGGAAGGCCATGCAATCCATCGCGGTAGAACTTGGTGGGCCGTGAAACGAAGAAAGTATGAGGTGCGTTTTGGACTTTTACTAGGGATTTGAACTGGTGTCCTCTAAGGTGATTGTCCAAAGAATGGAACAGGTGATAATCGGACTGTGCAATACCCGGGGAATATAGTGGTTGCAATATTGTTTCCCATCCAAGGCGGATGTGGTGTCCTGAGTCGTCCTAGCCACGTGGGACTTAACGTTGTCCCGTAAACGAGGACCCATTTGCAATTCAGAAGTGGTGGCTCCAGAGTTTTGAGTTTTTGTTGAGCACAGCTCAACTGCTGACAGTACACAGTTGCATTGATACTCTGACCAGCTGGTACCAGTTCCCGATGCACGATGCACCAAACACACAGAAGGACCTTCTTCTGGTACAGTGCTGGTTTCGGATGTTTTGGAATCGGTTCATGGGATGCTAACCAATGACAACGGCGCCGTGGAGCTTTGTATAGGACCCACTTTTTATCACGTGTCAACGCCCTGTTCAGAAATAGCTCCGAAACAGTAAATAAACACAGGCGACTGACGCGTTGCCTTCTGTTCCGGAGTCAAAACATGTGAGATCCAACGACCCAGCTTGTAGTGCTTCCCAAGTTGATTTATGTGCTGCCGAATGGTTTCTCTACACACTGAATTGTAGTCCCAGTTCCTCTTTGTACATGTGTTGGTCTTCTGGCATGTGGTGTTTTCGGGTGTTTCGTCATCGTCCTTAAACTTGTTAACCATCGCTGCACTGTCCGCGTCGTCACGACATCCTCAACAAAGGCCTGGCATATCTTCTATCCCGCTACAACGGCGTTTGACCTCCATTTGAACTCGTTCAGCATACATGCTCTTATAACGCTCTGTGGATATCCCATGTTCCCTCTGTCTTTACGCAAGTTCACGGTGTGTCTGAATTGCCACAACCGGGCAGTATGTTGGATATACCCACACCAACAATAAACGTTCGCCTTATCTTCACTCGCATTCAACTCAGGGTGTGAGGTCCAATTGAACACAGACCTCCACGAAAAGGGACAGAACTTTCTTGGTTACCTTTATAGTTATACACAAAAGTATAGTGTTTGGTCCCGGGCAGTAGTTCTTGATTAAGCATAATAAAAACTATCTTGAATATAATTTATGGATAATAATAATAATAATAATAATAATAATAATAATAATAATAATAATAATAATAATAATAATAATAATAATAATAATAATAATAATAATAAGCTAAAATAGTGTTTTTAGTTTTCCAGAAGGAAACCAAAATTTTCCTTTCTTTCAGGCCTCAAAAACACTAGCAGCAACACATTCTTTTTGGCTTTGTACATTGTAGCTGGCCCCCCCTCAGAAACGACGGGCCCTTCCTACACAAACCTGCTGGCTACACCCCTGGTTGTTGTACATTGTTTTTACTGAAAAGCAGTGGCGGCTAATGTTAGCGTTGCAGCGTTGCGCAACGACCAAAATATTTCAAGAAAAAAAATAGTATTATCAATAGTAGTAAAGAACAGAAAAAATACTTTTTAATACTCGCATATATACACTTTAAATAACATATTTTTTACTTCTGTAACTGTCTGTTCCGTTAATCTGTTTTAAAAAGCGAAAAATAATCCGTCACAAAGTCTCTAATTTATATTGTGTTGCAGCGAGCATACAACGACCAGATTCCTTCAGCGCGGCAATTGGAGCAAATGTTAAGTCTCCTTTCCCCTATCTCAGATGTTAAAGGGACTGGTCGTTGCAGTGCTTCTGCAACACAGCACGGTTTCCAGTGAACGAGAAGGTTTTTCGCGCCAAATAAGATTTCTGACTTTTCTTTCACTAGCAATTGACAAATGGAATTTGTTTTTATGCATTCATATTTTTAAATTACGGGACCATACTGAAGCAAATCAATATAATGACAATTAAAAAAAGTGATTGCAGAATTACAAAATAAGAAAGAAAATATCTAGTAGAGGAGAAAACAAATGAAAGTAGACCCGCATTTACAAGTTAATTCTTAGCTTATATTGATAAGGAAGGCTTCTTCCATAGTAATTTGTGATTCAAATATTAATAAGTCACTATGTAGAATCGCCCCCTCCCTCTGGGGATAGCCTAGTATTTTAGTATATACATATTTCTTTTATAAAATAAGTATATTTTATACTCTTGATAATTTCCACATAAAACTCTACGTTGGGGAACGCCACATTGAATTTGGGACTAGTTAGCAATGCTCAGGGCGTATCCACGAGGGGGGTCCACCGGGTCCGGACCTCCCAAAAATTTCGAAACTTGACTAACATTTGTAGACTTTCTTAACGAACTATACTTGTTTAACAGAGAAACGATTGGTGTAGGCTAAATATTTCATTTTACGCCTCATTATGTACTATTTCTTTTCTTCTAGAGATAATCGTTCTATCATTTTTTCTAAAAAATATAGGTGACAGTAAGTAAGAATTACTTATCGTCTTTTCGGGTGCAGAATAAGACAGTTTCCATATTATGTAGACGTATTGGACCTCCCTCAAATATTTTGGACCCCTCCCAGTTAACATTTCTGGGTGTAGAACTGCTGTTTGTTTTGGTGTTCTTTGATTTTTGGCTTCTATTACATGCTGATCCTTCATCTGGCGAGTTTCGAGGTTTCCTTTCCAGTCCATATCACATTAGTAAGTGTTGTTTCGCCTCATGTATGTATTAGACAGATTTGCTTCAATCAAAGAGAGGATAATGAACTTACTAATTAATTAAGGTGATTAATCGGATAAAATGTTCTGCTTTTTTTATTTTTTAAAAACAGAATTTTATTTAATTTAACATGTCATATAGCATTTGCATCTAAAGTTATGCTGATTAGTCAATGTGTCAACTTTATATGTTCTGTCTCTTATCGTTCGTACTGCAACACCCGAAACCACAATCCACCGGCCGCCACTGCTGAAAAGGGTTTGTTGAGCTATTCGAAAGGTAGGGAAGATTCC
Organism: Thermobia domestica; assembly: GCF_964235325.1. Lineage (NCBI taxonomy): Eukaryota > Metazoa > Arthropoda > Insecta > Zygentoma > Lepismatidae > Thermobia > Thermobia domestica. Next base: position 141,532,273 of record NC_137465.1, on the reverse strand, counting down.
TACTTCAAATTACGACAGTGATACTAACCAAATTAAGTAGAAGCTTTCCCGTGCCAGTCTAAAATTTCCCTCATTCCTTAAGATAGTCTCACTTCCCGAAAATCGATAAAAAGACATCTTTAACCCTATACGAAGTTTTACTGTACGCAGGCCCGTATTTACGTAAGTGCTATTCTGTGCTCGAGCACAGGGCGGCAGAATTTAGAGGGCGGCAAAATTTTGGATACTTTAGGAAGAGTTTTTCATTATTCGAGAAACCTAAAAACATGAGAAAACGCATACAGGAGAAAAACAATTTTTTGCAAATACTTTGGGAAGATTTTTTAAAAAAATTATTATTCAAGTAACCTAAAATACATGAAAAAGAAAACGCATACACAGGAGAAAACAGTTTGCAAATACTTTTTTTTTTTACTGAAATATTTTTTTTTTTTACTGAAGTAATCTAACAATATGAGAAAACGCACACAGGAAATAACTTTTTTTTTTTTGCAAATACTTTGGGAAGGTTTTTTTTTTTTTAATTATTCAAGCAACCTAAAACGCATGAGAAAACAAAACGCATACACAAGAGAAAACAGTATGTTTGCAAATATTTTGGAAAGAGTTTTTTATTAGGATAATTTAACATGATAAAACGCATACACGAAAAAACAATTTTTGGAAGTTATTTATTATTCAAGTAACCTAAAACACGAGAAAGAAAAATGCATACAGGGAGAAAAAGTTTACCTGCAAATACTTTGGAAAAAGTTTCTTTTATTCGTTCGAGTAGCTTAAAAACATAAGAAAGAATCCACACTCATTATGTAAACTAATATAATTTCTTACATATAAAGTTTTATAAAATGCTTTTTACTAAACTCAATATAATCTTTAATCATGTGATAAGTCCAAAATAAACAATGTCAGAAACGCTGCCTAGTTTTTTTTTTAAATACCATATTTTACTATTACAATGATAAAATATTTTTTTAAAAGAAATTCAATCATAATTCATTTTTTAAAGTGAAATTATGAAATACCTAGGTATAAAAATGACATAACGGTTGATTAAGAATTAATAGAATGCATTTTCTCTAGATAGTAAATTAAAATGTACTTCCAGAAGTGGCGTATTTACGATTTTGTTTCGGGGGGTTTGCTAACTTTAGTCCTGGAAATGTGAAAATTCTGGAAGATATTTCATTTACTTTATTATAGTAAATAAAATTTCTGGGTGGGCTTAAGCCCGGAAGCACCCCCTTAAATACGCCACTGCATGCTAGTATTGAGAGAATGTGTCACCAGTGAATTAGAAGCTCGTTGCCTTGTAATCAAGAGGTCCAGTGTTAGATTCGTTGGATGGACAAATGCTTCGGATTCCAAGTTAACCTGTAGGTCCCTTCCTTTGCATGTCATCATCCCATGAAAGGTGATAGCAAACTACCATGGGACCTTCAGGTCAAACACCTATCTTCGGGCAGAACGCATCATAATCATTACTGAGTTGAGTTGAGTTGATTTTAAAGTTAAACGTCCCGTTGAGCAGCGAGGCTATATGAGACGTGGAACTACTGATTAACGTGGAATCCGAACCACAGGAGCTTCCGCCGGGAATCGAACCCAGGCCTCCCACGCCAAAGTCGCGTACGCTAACCGCTTAGCCATGGAGGAGCTCCATAATCATTATTGAGAGAAGTAGGCCATTTAAAACTACGTTTTAACTTTTGCAACTTTTAATGCTAAACTGCTACTCAATAAGAGCTGGTATGTTTGCGAAATCACGGCTTGTTTTCTTGTTTCAGACATAAGTTTGTTCGAGGAGGCGGCAAATTATTTAGAGCACAGAGGCGCATAATATATAAATACTGGCCTGACTGTACGTTCATAAAAATAAGGCACTTGGAGTTGTGTTGATTTCCTTCAATACTTTTGTTCAGAACTTTTCTTTTGAACAAAAATGAATGATTTACTTAAGGCTAATGTTAAATAAGGACAGAAGTATTGCCGGTGCTATAAAGTATCATATCGTATTATGTTTGTGTCCTCCTTTTCGTTTGTCAAAATCTGGTCATCGTTGTGTGTGTGTGTGTGTGTGTGTGTGTCTGTGTCTGTGTGTGTCAACATATTAGACCTAGGAATGGCCAAAATGTTCCGGAATTCGGATAATTTATTTTCCAGGACCGGAAATTTCACTTTCCGGATTTCGAAAAAATCGGAATTAAGAAAAATTTGGAAAAAATCCAGAATTTTTCCAAAATCGGAATTTTCTAAATTCCGGATTTTTCCGAATTCCAGAATTTTTCCGACATCGGAAATTTTCTGATTTTACTTTCCGGATTCCGGAAAGTAAAAATTTTGGAATTGGCTATTTCTAACTAGACCAACGACCTATTTTCAATCTACTGCTAGTACAAAGAACCTAATATTTCCAAGTTTTACAATTGATAATATTTTGCCCTTCCACATTCGAACTTTCCATCCTTTTGAACAAGAACGAAGAGATGTAAACATTCTGTGGTCGAACTTGATGGGGTCCTGCACCCCTTTCAAAGGAAAATATAACTCTTTTTGTATTATTTCAACGACATAAAATGATTAACGTATATCTATATATATCTATATATATACAGTGTTTGAAATGAAAAAAAAATCAGAGGTGGTATGTTTCATTACGATTCTAACACACCGGCTATCTAAATGCTGAGATGCAGTGAGGGTATGTTGCCTTGTTGCCTGAAAGATTGAAGTTCTATTTACACAATGACTGAAAACCATTGGAGAGACTCTCTGTAGTAACGGGGAGGGGGGGGGGGGGGTATGGAGAGACTTTGATCGCCCGGCAACACTTTTCTGAAAAAATAAAACAATATCCCCTTATGTTGTATTATAGAGAATTATACACGAAAATGCTCAAAAACTGAATCAGGATATTAATATCCTACGGGATTCCAAACCCCAGGAAGGTCCCTCACAACAGACATCCCTAAATCCGCCCATGCTCAAAATGCGACATTTATATGCATTAAGGCAAAAGACACACACACATGCATAACAAAGAAACAATTCAATATGGCACATCAATATATAAACTAGGTGAACTTCATTGAACATATTTCATTTCGGAAACAAAAGATAGGAAAAAGATAACAAAAATATCCGTGCTGTCAACTTAGAAATTTTTTTCTACGTAAGAAATAAAATATTTTTACTTGCAAAGTTATTCATCAATTACTGTGTGTAAAAATGGATTTATTAAAGGTATTTAGCATCTACTTTCCAGTGACGGTATGTTTTAACCATTGAAAAACCAGAGACGGTATGCCTTCATCACTGAAGAACCAGAGGCGGTATGGCATACCACCACATACCGTCTCATTTCGATATCTAATATAACAAGATATTAGACCAATAATCCAGTCTACTGTTAGTACAAAGAACCTAACATTCTCAAATGTTACAATAGATAATATTTTGCCCTTCCGCCCTCGAACCTTCCATCCTTTTGAGCAAGAACGAAGACATGTAAATTTTCTGTGGCTCAGTGGCGGAACCAGATGGCTTCGTACGCTCCGCTCAAGGGAAAATATGACTCTTTTTATGTTATTTCAACGAGATGATATGACTAAAGTATTTCTGTGACAATATAAATTAGATCATTGCTTTCACTCTATTGTTAGTACAACCTAGTTAATATGCGCAAATGTTATAGAGGGTATTATTTTGCATATCTCCGATTTTACTATGCATTTGTGTAGTGATGAGCAAATGCAAGACTAAGACCAAGACCCGGGTGGTCTTGGCCTTGCACTGGAACCCTTGGTGTTTAGCTTGATCTTGCACACCCAGTCTTGGTCCTGCTCAGTGTTCGAAGTGGGAAAAAAGGCAGAGGCGGTATGTTTTATTACGATTTTGACTCAACATACCTATGTTGAAATACAGTGAGGGTATGTTGCCTAAAAGATTGCATTTCTATTTATATAATGACTGAAAACCAATGGAGAGCTTCTCTGTAGTTACAGGGAAAGCATGAAGAGCTGCCATCAACTCTCTGAAAAAAAAAATAGAAAAATATATCCCCTTATGTTGTATTATAGAGAATTATTCACGAAAATGTTCAAAAACGAATTCATATGGGAAAACTCCCGGACCCCCACTCGATTCAGTGGTATTCTAAACCCCTGGAAGATCCGTCCCCACAGCAGGCAACCCCTAAATTCGTCCATGCTCAAAACACGAAGTTTATATGCATTATGGCAAGAAGGCACACATACATAAGGAAGAAACAATTCAATATGGCACTTCAAAATTTAAACTAGATTAACTTCTTTGAAGACACCTCATTTGAAAAACAAAAAGTCGGAAAAATATAACAAAAATATCGATGTTGTTAACTAGAAATCATTTTTACATAAGAAATATTTTTTATCGTGAAAAGCTATTCGTCAATTACTGTGTATGAAAATGCATTTATTAAAGGCATTTAGCATCTACTCTCCAGTGACGGTATGTCTTAATCACTGAAAAATCAGAAGAGGTATGCCTACATCACTGAAAAACCAGAGGCGGTATGGCATACCACCGCATACCGTCTCACTTCGACCATTGGTCTTGCTTGCAAAATTCTTGCAAGTTGCAATTCTTGCTTTTAAAAAAATCTTATGCTTTCCATAGGTAAATTTTACTCTTAGTATAAGGGATAATAAATTCTACAATGCGCCAATAGTAACAGAAATACAACGTATATTTCTAAATGTAATATAGTTTACCTTCGTGTAAGTATGATGATAGTGTACAACATAAGCGATGACCTTTATTTATTTATTTATTTTTCAATGAGTGTTCACGTTTCACTACTTATAAGATAAATCACAACCTTTCGTAATATTTTCATATTTTTTTAACAGATCCAATATTCCATTTGTTTCCAAACTGGGGAGGGTACCCCTGAGACGCATCAAAGAAAATCAAGACGGCACAGATTACTATGCAAAATTATTTTTACACTTTAAAGGCGTCAATTTTTTTTCTTTTCAACCACGATTAGCTAATCTTTGTATTGAACAAACTTCCAATTAAATATTGAGATTTTGTTTTACTGATTTTAATATGTACTGTATGGGGCAGAAACATGGACATTACGCAAAAGCGATGAAAAAATTGAAGGCTTTCGAATAGTGGGCATAAAGAAAAAAAGAGAGAATTAGCTGGCTTGAACGGAAAACAAACGAAGTGTTAGAAATAGTAGCAGTAGGGGAGAAAAGAATTTTAGATGTAGTTTAGAGGAGGAGGAGGAATCGTATTATGAAGGACATGCTAGAGGGTATAGTGGAAGGAAAGACACGGAGGGGGTGAAGGAGGCTGTCCATAAACTAGAATGTTATACTTGATCAATGCAGGGTGTATACCTACTTTTGGGCCACCCTGTAGTTGAAGGAAGGTATTAAAACAGAAAATTGCTACATCAAGACGAAGAGACTAGCTGAGGACCACCGTACATCAAAGCTTGTCAGTTGCAGATGTGACCTGCCAATAATGACAGAATAGCTATGATGATGTTGATGATGATGATATGTTTAGCAATATTGGCCAAAAAGAGGGAGAAAATTAAAATAATAATGATTATAATGAAACTTCTTAATATTTTAGAATAATTTGAGTGAAAACTGAAAACGTCTCAACTGTCTTTCGTGTAAACTCAATTTATATAAATACTTCTGACCTATATACTATTAGAAATACAAAATAACGGCATCAAACTCCAAGTTATTTGAAATAAGTGTACAAAATCACTCTCACTTGTGAATATGGATTATTTATTGTTGTATGATGTTATATTACTCAATCCTCAATTTCCCGTATACCTAAGGAGGCTAAAAGTTACATTGATAAACAAGTATTAACCGTATAAGCATTCGCCCATGAAATCAAACTTGCAGTTACATGCACTAAGTTTTTGACGATATCATGAAAATATTATTTCGATATTAATTTTATAAGCACACATTAAAAATTTCTAACGGATGCTTGAGCCCCGAAGCCAAGGCTATACCCATGTAGTCACCGCCTATGATGTATGGAATTAACGTTGTTCAACACTACATTTCTCTTTAGTTTTGGATGAAGAACACATCTAATATGTTTTGAAATGAAATGAAATATCTAGTTTAACGTCCCACGATTATACACCGAAGCTAAGGTAGACGGTGATGATGAGAAATGAATGAAATGATGGAATGAAAAAAGTAGGAGGAAACGGGAAAACCTCGAGAAAACCCACGCACACGGTGTTTGCCCACCACAAGACTCACTTGGCGCGAACTGGGATCGAACCAGGGACTCCAACCACCAGAGTTAAACGCTCTACCACTGACAAGGAACCCCTTGAGTGCGAGGTCGCAAGTGCAATCTCTAGTAATGCTCATTTGAAAGTGTAGTGTGAACAATGATGACAGGAAAAATATTGTGAACAGATCTTCTGGGGCTAGCAGCCAGGTAAATATTGTTATATCTGTTATAAATACTCCAAGATATAACAGTATTTGGACCGAGAAGACCTGTTCACAATACGTCGCCAGGAAAGCTTCAATAGATACTTTAGGAAAAATATTAGCTGCTAATGACTCACCATATGCATCAGGAGGGCGACATAAAATACGTGTCCGGGAGGTGCAGAGATCAAATTTCTATGGAATATATGTATTATACCTCACAAAATGGACACAGTCGACATTCACAAAATGTTCAAAAGAAACCATTAACTTGTACCATGGACACTGAATGAAAAATGACGCCGACACAGTAATCACAAATGTTCGCACCATCAAGATCGAAGGCGAACTTCTTGGAAGTTACAAACCGTTTAGGACGTTCAGCTAGGTATCCACTTTTAAAGAATGTATATAGAATCATATTGATATAAAAGGGAGATGAGAACTGATGGAAGGTGATGGCACCCGTTACATCAATATGATTCTAAATGCATTCTTTAAGAGTAGATACCTAGCTGAACGTCCTGAACAGTTTGTAACTTCCAAGAAGTTCGCCTTCGATCTTGCTGGTGCGAACATTTGTGATTACTGTGTCGCGTCATTTTTCATTCAGTATTCATGGTGCAATTTAATGGTTTGTTTTGAACATTTTGTGAATGTTGACGGTGTCCATTTTGTGAGGTCTAATACATATATCCCATAGAAGGTTAATCTCTGCACCTCCCGGAAACGTATTTTCTGTCGCTCTCCTGATACACATGGGTAGTCATTAGCAGCTAATATTTTCCCTATCATCTTTGTTCACACTACACTTTCAAACGAGCATTACTAGAGATTGCACTTGCGACTTCGCACTCAAGGGGTTCCTTCGAGCCACCGAGGTCCTTAACACTGAGACACTGCGACCATAACATGTTGTAGTTTACTTTTCGCGTATCCGCTTCTTATGGACACTGTTCTTCGTATGATTTCCCAAAATCCAATCATGGGCCATAGTACATGTAAATGAATCAAATGATGACCAAAGTAAATCAGACACTGAAGTTCTTATATTTTGTAACAATTCATAGAATTATGCTCTCGGTCATCTCACGAACAACCAATTCAGAAAACGACGCGCTGTAGCTATATGCTACAGAGGCAGATCGACTCACATGGATTGCATAAACTACTGGAAACACATTCACTCCGACGGCATTTTTACTGAGGCTAAGAAATTCAAGTGAGTATATATAATCGAGTAGTACCGGTATTTGTGCAAGACTCTTGCAAAAGAGTCTTGGTATTGGTTTTGCACCCCTTGTCTTGGTCTTGGTTTTGGTCTTGCATGCAAGACCAAGATTCCTGCGCTCATTACTTTTGCGTAAAAATAAAAGGATATAAATCTTCTGAAGCCGAAGGTTTAACATACTGGAAAAAAACAATTTTTCGGGACGGTTTTTCTGATTATTACGTAGCCCGTCATTTCTCTGACCAAATGATCATAAACCTTTCCAGACTGGCCAGAGATACATAGTTATATACAAGATTTAAAAAAATAAAAGCGACTTTAAACTGAATTATGTTCAAGTTTTTAACAAATTGTAGAATGGAAGTTATAGTCAAAAGTCATTAAAAAAATAATAATAACAGTTACCTCTTTTCAAAATTTCTAGTGCCGTTCCTATTTCAACAGAAACATGTAGCTAAAAACACTCCTTGAAAGGAATTGAACAATACTTAAAAAAAAAAAAAAAAAAAAAAAGTCCGGGGGCAAAATCGAAGTTTGTGCGGAGAACTGCACTGAGACACAAGTTCTTAAACGACGAAACCTTGCATAAGAGGACATGTAATCGCAGTTTAATTTACCTCAGCGCCAGTGAGGGTGAAAAGGAGTTGGTCACTTCCGGAGAACGTACAGATTGTGTGCCTGAAAGAATCACTGTAGCTTGTAGCTTAATGCTTATCCTGTCCTCTTTTATTTATTGAGTAGAAGATATGAGAGAACAAGATGTTTCAGAGTCTAACGAAATTAGACATGCCTGTTACTAAATGATAAATTGTGTTTTAAACAGTGGCGGCCGGTGGATTGTGGTTTCGAGTGTTGCAGTACGAACGATAAGCGACGGAAGATATAAAGTTGACTCATTGACTAATCAGCATAACTTTAGATGCAAATGCTATGTGATATGTTAAATTAAATAAAATTCTGTTTTAAAAAAATAAAAAATGCAGAACATTTAATCCCATTAATAACCTTATTTAATTAGTAAGTTCATTTTTCTCCCTTTGATTGGAACAAATCTGCCTAATACATGCTGGTTGAACTCTGGTATTCTTATTGTCAGGTCTTTTTCGATGGAAAACATAACCAATAGTGATAACCTTTCTTGGGACATTCAGTTCCTTGAAAGTGTCAATTCTTTCTCATGTGGGAAAAAACTTTTCGTCTTTTGCTGACGCCATAGGTACAGTTAATATTAATTTCAGAAGCTTTGTAGATATTTTTTCTAGATTATTGTGAACAATTCATTCTAGCAAACTCAGTCCCTGACAGTGATCCGAATTCCTCTTCAGTGTAGACAGAAGAGAGTTCGTAGCAAATATTAGTGTTATAAAAAATGTACATTGAACACACTTTATTCACAGTTTATCCAGGAAAATTTAAAATAAATTGTGCAAATGTATCTAGTGCAAACATTACTGCCATAAGATATCCTGTAAATTTAAATTGGATTTTTTTTCGAACACTCTCCTGAATTGTCCTTTGCTTGTTTTGTCTAAGTCTTAATTGAAAATTTTTCCTCAGTTGAAAGCTAGTCAATGTTTTTTGTAAGTTATTTACAGAAGTCATGGTATACAATTCATTCAGAATTTGTAGGTTATTTACAGAATTAAATCACACACAATAAAATTAAACCTAATAATTAAAAACCAAACCAGCTGATACAAAAGAGGTACTGGTACATCAATTCCGAATGTCACATATTCATACATCAACACACACACATATGTACGTAAAAGAAAAAAACTACATTCCAAATCATCCGTCTTGGTTGTTACGCAATGCATAATGAACACAATATACTTCCACATGAGGCGAAACAATGGTTACCAATGTGATATGTTCTGGAAAGGAAACCTCGAAACCCGCCAGATGAAGAATCAGCATGTAACAGAAGCCAAAAATCAAAGAACATCAAAATAAACAGCACTGCCAATTCTACACCCAGAAATGTTAACTGGGAGGGGTTCAAAGTATTTGAGGGAGGTCCAATACGTCTGCATAATATGGAACCTGTCTTATACTGCACCCGAAAAGACGATAAGTAATTCTTACTTACTGTCACCTATATTTTTAGAAAAAATGATAGAATGATTATTTTTATAAGAAAAGAAAGAGTACATGATGAGGTGAAAAATAAAATATTTAGCCTACATCAATCATTTCTCTGTTAAACAAGTATAGTTCGTTAAGAAAGTTTACAAATGTTAGTCGAGTTTTGAAATTTTTGGGAGGTCCGGACCCGGTGGACCCCCCTCGTGGCTACGCCCCTGACCATTGCTAACTAGTCCCAAATTCAATCTGGCGTTTCCCATCAAACAGTTTTATATGGAAAGTTATCAAGATTATAAAATACACTTATTTTATAAAATAAATATATTTATACTAAAATACTATCCCAAGATGGGGGGGGGGGGAGCGATTCTACATACTGACTTATTAATATTTGATTCACAAATTACTGTAGAAGAAGCCCTCATTATCAATATAAGCTAAGAATTAACTTGTAAATGCGGGTCTACTTTCATTTGTTTTCTCCTCTACTATATATTTTCTTTCTTATTTTGTAATTCTGCAATCACCTTTTTTAATTGTCATTATATTGATTTGCTTCAGTACCGGTATGGTCCCGTAATTTAAAAATATGAATGCATAAAAACAAATTCCATTTGTCAATTGCTAGTGAAAGTAGGGATGCATTCGAGTCGAGTCGAGTCGAGATTTAAGCCTGTCTCGACTCGTCTCGAGAAAATGTTGTCTCGACTCGTGTCTCGACTCGAAAATATGTTTCTGACTCGACTCGTGTCTCGACTCGACAGTCTCTGTCTCGACTCGACTCGAGACGTCTCGAAATTCGAGTCGAGACAAAATGTACGAGTTAAAATATACGCACACATCAGCCAGACCATCATGACTACCTACCTAATTGTCAGTATGTCGACTTTTGGCATGGATAAAAACGGCGACACGTCTTGGCATACACGCAATGATCCTTGATAGGTCGCTGGAGAGAGCTGGCACCACATGTGCTCACTCAGGTCACCTAATTCCCGTAAATTCCGGGAAGGGGGGCGATGTGTTCTGACGTCACGTTCAATCACATCCCACAAGGGACATCACTCAAATGTCCGGCTCCAATTTCAATGAAACTTTTTTTGCTGATAGAAGGCATGTATGCATCATTACTTGTGATGACAAATTTTTGCCATGGTGCATGTTTTCTATTTTTTTAAAATAACTTTTAAGAGTTGTGATGTGGTTATTAGAGATTACTACAGAAGTCCCTTACTACCCTTTGTAAACGGAGCGTTAATGAAGAAAAGTGAAGAAAAACCATGTGGATACATATAAGTCCTGGGGGGAAGTCGTATGGTAGATATGACCTTGATGGCAGCCATCTTAAAATCCGCCATTTTGAATTAAGGTCAAGTTTTCAAAATGGGAATAGGGTAATGTGATACATAATTTCGGGCTAGAATTTAATTAGAAAAATAATGGTGAGGTTAGTTTTAAGATACACCCATTTGGGGGAAAGTTACAGGGATATTAATTGTTTTTACTTACTGTGTGCGTAAGTCCCTTCTTACTTTCGTCTCAAGACCTGTAAATCGATCGCAACGGCAGAGCCCGGTTTCGCACTAGTGTTTAGAAATCTTTAAACTCACTTGAGGCAATATTTGTGGATTATTGTATTGTATTTTGCCTTTAATTAAATTTGAACCCACTTCATGATCTTGTGTAAAGTATCACTAAAAGAGAATTTCTGTTTTTATGGAGAACGTAAGCATGGCAATTATAAAAGGTGAGTAAGGTGCGTATGTATTTATAAGAAAGTTTATTTTACGAGTCTTTTTTGGTTCCGCCAACCTATTCTTTAGTTGTTTTTTTTTTTCAAAATACTCATATCTCATAAATAAAAGAGCTATTATAAAATCTCTTACCACTATTCTTTAATACTTATAAAATTTTATTTATTGTAAAAGCACTGGCGAGATATTTCTTATCGCCCACTAAAATTATGGTGGAGCTCCTTCGTGGCTAACGGTTAGCATACTTGCCTTTGGCGTGGGAAACCTGGGCTTGATTCCCGGTGGGAGTTCATGTGGTTCGGATTCCACGTTAATCAGTAGGTCCACGTCTCACATAGCCTCGCTGCTGAACGGGACGTTAAACTCAGAATCAATTCAACTCAAAATTATGGTTTTGACTTTACTATGATGATATTAGTTTAAACGCCCAACTGCCCAGTAATTATAAACATTGACTACATTATAAAATTGTAATTTGTGACGACTAAAATATCAGAAATTAAAGATTATTCTTTGGGTTTTGGAACATTTTGAAAAACGTGAACAACTGGTACTGCACCGATACAACACACCTTTTAGATTTGTCATAACATGTCTTACATAGCTTTGGTTCGATTCTCAACACGGACTGCAACTTCCCGTTAAATTGTGCATCCGAAAGGCACTCTTTGTTAAACCTCGCTTATCACCGCTCATCTTAATAATATATATAACTTCACAGCGAAGCAAATGTTGCATTTCTCTCTTTCATCCTAACACAAAACAAAACTAACCACAGCTGTGACACGAAGGAGCTATTTCGAAAAGAAACAAGCTGTGCTTCATAGAGATGTGTACCAAATGATAGAAGTATAACGTATTGTTTTCTTTCCTGTTTATTGATATCAGTTGGTGTTCTTAATGAGTTTACTCACTAGTTTAGAAAGAGTATGTATGGAATTTGGACGTATGTTGTACGTATTCTCCTGAGAAATTGATAAGACCAGAAAAGTTATAAGGACAGATAGAATAGGTTTAAGCGCATCTACGTGACTTTATCAAATATTTATTCTCCATAATGGTACCACGCGGAAAACTTGGTATAGGCCTACTTTTACCTTTGCCTTCCTCTGTTAGCTGTTTCGTATCATATATATCGGATGGTTTTGATATTTCTTCTGATCATTAAAACAACAATGGTACCTGTGTGCGTGCAGAAATGCAAAGGCACAAGGTAACTTCCTATTTGTTTTGGAAAAAACAAACCCATTTTACGTGTGCGAGAGAAATTGAGCACAGCGAGATCGGGTGTTTACTCACGGTCAGTTCGCAGCAGGAGTCCATGGTAAAAGATTTGGCTATCTCAAAAACACTCGCAAAACCTTACAAATACAAAAGACTGCGCTTCAAAAAAAGTTTAGACACAGATGTTTCAATTTTCTTTTAGCATCTTTCTTCAGCAAAAGAGTCGGTTCATTGTATTCGAAAAAGGGAAGGGAGAAAGGGTGAATTTATATTTTATGTGGGGGGTAACGTTGTAAGTAGTATAAACAATACATACCGCTTCCAACTCTGTACTGAAGCACTTCCTTTAGCGGTATATCACTAGATCTATCCTGACCCTCATCCCACTTCAAGTTGTAAAGTAGAAAGGGACAGAAGTATTCAACATGACTGCGCACTTGAGTTTCAGTTCACAATACGAAAACCAGTGAACAAGTAAACAGTCTTTTGTAGGATCGTGTTTTACTTCTTGAATTTATTTTTGAACATTTCTGTGAATTCAACAACAGAACGCAGTAGAAATACGGACTAGTTTTTACTCCAACCATTACTTTCGCTCCAACCCAGGGATGCCACATTTATGATTTCGTACTAGATTTAGTGATTTTACTATTGAACTAGTGATCTAGTACGTACTTTGGGTAAATAGGCACATTCTAGTGATTTTTTTGCATTTTTTTCTGATGCAGACAAATGAGAAGGAAATGGTTCTTAAAATAAAAGGAAGAAGTATATTGCAGTTCAAAACAAATGTAGAAACCTTAAATTATTTTTTCTTTTCCCTCTGACTGAATGAAACCCCTGCTGTGTAACGACCTTAGGTAAACAACGGCTATCTTTGGTCCGCTACCTCCTTTTGTTAGCCGACATGAGATGGGTTACTTTTTTTCTGGAAGAAAATGAAGAAAAAAATATCCAGTACATTTACGTTTTGTCAGGCACACAGGCGCAGTCTGTACTTGTTTCCTAACGAATTTTAGCAACATAACATAAATGAAACATATGTACCAGAAAATAGAGGCAGTACAAACGGAAATTTTCATCTGTGACACATTTGATGAGAAATATAGTTAGATGTCACGTGCAAGCACTCTAAACATGTCCTATCCTGTAATTTTATTCGTATGTTTATGTAGGTGAGACTGAGAAATCAAGAAACAATAATAACTGGTTTTCTTCCAGGGGAAAAATCTAAATGTGAAGGGGTGTTACACTGGGACTTTAATTGCGTCCTTTGTACAAGATTAACAAGTAATAGCAATTTTTAATTTATTTTAGTTCTTGGGGAGAAGATGGAAGCGAACCCTCGTAAGAACCTCTGCAAGGAAACATGAATACTATCCGCCACTGTTTGTTACATTACACAAAATAGTTTTATATATATATATATATATTGAGTTTTAGTCAGGGTTTTCATTCTGCAGGAGAGGGGGGGATAGTAATACCTGACGAACATTTTCTATTCTCAGAGTGTTGCAATGATAGCATTTCCTCCATTATAACTTGGCCAAGCTAGTTGCATTATAAGTAATGATTAACTTAGCCCAAAAAGCTTAAATTTCTATGGCTGTTTTACTCTGTACCCATGTTTCTCATTTTCGGTCTACGGGACTCTGTGTCCGGAAATTTTCGATGGCTTCCAAGTCGGAAAATAAGTGTATCAAAGTCATATATATTATATCTATGGTTATATGAGGCATGGATCTACAGTTTAAAGTGGAATATCGGTAACAACTTCATGAGCTTCCACCGTAAATCGAACCAGAGTCTCCCGCGATCAAGGCGTATGTGTTAACCATACAGCCACGAGGAAATTCACATAAGCACACACACATATATATTGTTGAGTTGATTTTGACTTTACCGTCTCTTTCAGCAGCGAGGATATATGAAATGTAGACCTACTGATTAACGTGGAATCCGAACTCCATGAGCTCGCGCCGGGAATTGAACCCGAGTCTTCCACGGCAAAGACGCTTTCACTAGCCGCGGAGTTCACACACACACACAGAATCAGAGTCCTCACACACCAAGGGTGACAGCTGTGCCACTGAGTCACAGCGGCCACGGGGCTAGGTCGAGTGCACTTTACGTTCATAGTTTCTTAGTACATAAATGTTACGATTATGAAATAGATTTTCCTTAATGAGCTGCATAAAAACAAAAGCTTTCGAAATGCATTAAACAATTAGCTCGATTTGAGTGTGAACTTAAAGTTATATCAGAGTGTAAATACGGATACGCACCAAAGCTCGAAAACTTAATACACTATTTCTCCTATATAGTCAGCATGTATCAAGCAATCGTTCAGCTTTCATTTGAGAGGATGGAAATCGAAGGCCCCTGAACAACTATGTTACTAATGTGCGGAATGTATTTATCTTACAGTGAACTGCTTTGATGCCAAGTGGCCTAACTCCAAAATTGAAATTTTCCAGGAGTGAAAGTTGAAGTTCAATATCTCATGAACAATCCATATTTCTTTTATGTTGGGAACCAAAACCATAACTACTGTATGTAGTTCATTGTTTTATAACTTAGTGTTTACAAAAATCCTTTTAAAAAATACCTATTCATAGAAGTGAATGGTACTTATCTGTACTAGTTCTTGGCATCCAAGCAGTCCATTTATTGTAATACTAGCTTAATATACCCATTCTTCGCATGGGGGCTGTATTTGGAAGTATCACCTGTGGAAGTATCACCATTCAATTCAGTGACCGCGAAAACTATGGATTTGCCACTAGTATCAATCAATATGGGCTATTTATACATGTCTCGGTATTCCTCACCCGCTGACACCCGGCCCGCATACAGTAGTAGCTGAATTTGCAAGTCATCGCTGATGGAAGTGTCACCATTGATCTCAGCGACCGTGAAAACTATGGATTTGACACTAATGTCGATCAATTTGGATTACTTTTACTACATGTCTCGCTAAACGCACCCCTGAGACCCCCTGGTTCCAATTTTGACAAAAACGCTTCGCCTTAGACTGGGACCTGGACCAAGGTATCCGTGACCAAAATTTGGTAACTCTCGGTCAACTTGTCTGGTCCTCAGGTCGGTCCCAGTAGTAGTAGGGACCCCGTTATGGCTCGCCGAGTCAGCAAAAATTTCTCGATTCTGATTGGCTGAGAGAGGTCACGTGACGTTAGGCCCCGCCCACGCGGGAAATTCAAATTTTTTAGGTCACGTGGTATGACGTCATGAGTCACCCTGCGGGGAAATCCCTCATTCTCTTTTATGACATGGATTTTTGAAATTTGTTCCCTTTTACGGGTAAGATGTGTGTTTTGATTGGTTGATAGCTGTCACGTGATTTTAGACCCTGCGATATTTGAAATTCGTTCCCTTTTACGGGTAAGATGAGTGCTTTGGTACCACGATGATGATTGGCTGATAGAGGTCACGTGATCTTAGGCCCTGGGATTTTTAAAATTCGTTCCCTTTTATGGGTAAGATGAGTCCTTTGGTACCACGATGCTGATTGGTTGATAGAGGTCACGTGATCTTAAGCCCTGTGACTTGAAATTCGTTCCCTTTTTATGAGTAAGATGAGTGCTTTGGTACCTCGATTCTGATTGGCCGACAGAGGTCACATGATCTTAGACCCGCCACACGGTGAACAGAATACGTGGGAAAACCCCTCACTCATTTGTTTCCATTTACGGGTAAGATGATTGCTTTGGTACCACGATGTTGATTGGTTGATAGAAATCGCATAATCTTACACACCCACCCCAATGCTAGACATTCAGAGTGCTATGACGACGATCCACCCTAGACCTGGATTTTAGAATTTAGTTCCCTTTTTATGGTTATGCGTAAAGTTCCCATGAAGGGTTCAACCTCCTCCTTAAATAACCCTTTTTGGTATCATGATATTGTACTGAAGTTTACCTTAAATATTATCATTCTCTTTGACAGATAATATGATTACCAGCTTTTTTACCTTGATGGAGATCCTGTCCTTGAATTAGTAGCCTATGTCTCTGGAAGTAACAATGGTGAAAGAGAGGTGTCGCTTGTAGATTTCTTATAACACATTGTTGTGAGTTTAAGCGATTTTTTAAACGCTCAGTAAGCGCTTCATTAATGGAAACAGCGTTGCCAGATTTTTTCTACCTAAACTGCTCCGATTCTTTTCGAAACGGTTCCGCAGAGTGCAAGAAATTTTAAACTAAAAATTTTTTCGAACTAAAAAATTTCAAAACTAAAAAATTTTAAACAAAAATTTTCAAACAAAAAATTTTCGAACTAAAATTTTGAAACAAAAAATTTTCGAACCCAAAAAAATTCGAACTAAAATAATTAAAAATTTTTCGAAAAAATATTTTAAACTAAAAACTTTCGAACTAAATTTTCAAATCAAAATTTTTCGAACTAAAAATTTTAAAAAAATTTCGAACCAATTTTTAAAAATAAGTTTCGTACTAAAGATGTAAACCACATTTGAAAATTTTCAAATCAATTTTTGAACTAAATTAAAAACCAAATTTTGGACACTAAAAATTTTTTAATTATTTTTCGAACAAAATCATGTAAACCAAATCTTGAATATATTTTCCACCTTAAATTTTCAAGATTACCATGATTTGAAAACAAGTGTTCAGGGTTTCAAGAAATAATAAAACACATTTTTTTTTCAACTTGTTGTATTTAACGAAAGGTATGTGGTCTTCCTATACATGTTTATTAACATAATAAATACAGGATCTAGTTAATGAATATGTTGGACGCGTCATCATCTTCGAATCTTGTAGCCGTATCCTGTAAAGAAAAAGAAGAAACGACGGATTACTTTAAGAATTTCTTTTTTCTGAAACAATAAAAATGAGTCAATATTGATAAGAGAGAAATAAAACTTACTCGTAAATGATGGATGTGCTTAGGCTCATCTTCCTCCTCGGGTACAGGATCACTGCATTTTTTTCACCGATGGTGGTGTTGGTGGTTTACGAACTCTTCTGGGTACTGCATTTTTCTAGGTGTTGCTGCTTTATGGTCAAGGTTCCCCCCTTCGGTACGGGATTCTGCATTTCTTCCACTGATGGTGTTGGTGGTGATTTATGAACTCTTGTGGGTACTTCAGTTTCTTCTTGGTGTTGCTGCTTTGTGGTTAAGGAGGGAAAGAAGAAAAGGAAAAGGAAAAAAGAAATGGCGGTCTTATTGGGTATTTACAGTTTTTTCTTCTTCATCTTCTTCTTTTTCCAGTTCCATCTTCTGTTTTTTAACGTACCCGTACGGAACCGTATCATAAGAATTGAGTTCTTTAAATCGACGTTTTGTGTACTGGATACTGTACATTTTTTCTTCTTTGCGTGTGACGATGGTATGGTCTTTGGTCCTGCATATTTTATGGGGGATAGTGATGGTGACTTGTCCACGGCATTGATTTGTAATCATTTCTTTTAGCGTGTTGAAATTTAATTGCTGTCCTGCATTGTAGTTTAATGTAAATCCTCTAATTTTGCATATGTAGCTGGTGACGTTGGTATCCGGATTGTATATTTCTAAGCTGTAATTTTTCGGTCCTCCACTGACAAATGTCTTGATGTATGCTCGTTGGCCATAAGACTCCATCTCGTCCGATAAGCATCCCAAGTACGTAGAAGGTTCAATGGTTGGCTCCCCGGGCTTCTCTGTAAATATCACAGAATCCGTGTCGAAATATAAAACACGTTCCTGCAACATTTCCAGGTACTTGTACAGTTCCAGACGTGCCTGACATGTTGTAAATGCACCTAACACGACATTGGTGTTTCGGTTTTGAACAGGCACATGTTCATTGTACTCCCAGAACGCATACAACATCGTATCATTGATGGGTACAATTTGATGGAGTTTAATGTCGGGGGAAGTGAGTTTTTCATAAAATTCTTCCGGCCGATCAATAATTGTGGTCTGGCTAAAGTTTGTACGCTGGCAAAGCTTTCCCCATAATGAGTTAACACAAAGCTTAGATAAACTTCTTCGTGCAGGATTATTTTCAATTTTGGACGGATCCAATGCAATACCTTCACGCTCCAGGACGGTTTGTATGAATTTTGATTTGTCTTCTTCGGTCACACAGGAACTAGGCCAGCCAGACGCTTCCATTTTCGATTTCAAAAACGTATTGATATATTCCGTGAACAAGCCACCTGTTTTCGTGATGGGATCATATTGTTCAATGTCATAATCCCAAATTTCAAAAATTTCCACCGGCTGATATCCTAATTCTATTGCTTTCTGGATTTCATATGATACCCATGTTCCAGTGAGGCACCGCTCCTGATCATTGTGCGTACACGTTGCTGTAGGGTCTGGGTTCATTTCTTCGGCACACGAAGCACACAGTGGAAAGAGTAGTTTCTTGTTACATCGGTAAGGCAGGAGACCATGATAAAGATGGCGACTTGGTAATATCGTCATTTTGATCAGACCATTGACTTTATTTATTGGTGGTATATTTTCATCACCCTGTAGATAAATTCGTGGATGGCCTACAGGGTATTTAGCACACTTATTTACATAGGGATAAAGCGAGACAATATCGAAATATTTTATTACTTCTCCTGCTTTTTCATCGACTTGGTGGTACAATTTCACGCAGTTGGTCCTTCCTCCAAAAAAGCTATCTCTTGGATTTAATGGTCTACGGTTCATGTACGGGTGATTCTTCAGATACGTCGCCATTGCAGGATTTTGTTTTAAGAACTGATTAAATTCACACTCCCACATTCCATGTATAATGTACCCCAATTCACGCAGTCTTGCATTTTTTCGTTGCGTTCGTTCATAACGGAATTCCATGGTGTCTTCTGGATTGTTGTAGATGGGCTGATTACGGCCTGTAGTAAAACATACTTTACACCCGTGATAAAAGCAGCCGGCATGCTCGTAGACGTGCTCCTCTAACGTCTCAGGATCTTGGTAGTAGCCATCAACATGGAATCCCGCAATAAACACTTCCTTTTGTCGGGCCGCATGTAATATTTGTTTTTCTTCGGTTTTTTCAATGTAGGCCAGCCATTGCATTGCAGCGATCGATTGGGTACTTCTCCATCGATAGCCATGTGCCGGTAGAATTCCAATGGTGTTGGGTTTAAGGAAATTCCGGCGAAATACTAAATTGGAAGCACTGGCAATCGTGATCGTCTCCAAGAAGGGATTCACTTTGGTTTCTGTTTCAAATGACGTCATAAACGAAACGCATGCTTGTCGCAGTACATTGACATCTTGAATACAATACTTGAGAATTTCTTTCTGAAAATCAAACGTGTCATTACGATGATCGTTGTACCACTGCATGAACTTGTTTCTGTCTTCGACGGCCATTTCATTTGCACCATAATACTTCGTTTCTGGAAGTGGTCCAATATACGATTGATTCTCCTTGGTGTTGAAGAAATGCGGGAAGTAGCCTTTGGTTGCGGGTAAATTGAACGCTTTTGACAATTTACTTAATGCCATAGGTAGGAAGTTCAACGAGTCAATGAACGTCAGATTATTCAAGGTTAAACTCAGTATCTTGGTCCCATTTAATATGACGTCAGGTCTCCATTGGCATTGTTCTACCATAGCCTTTAAAATAAAATGTCCATCGTATCCCTTAGCGTTGTGCGCGACACAGAAAATCCTATTTATATTGGGACGACGTTCCCGCAAGTACTGGAGAAAATTATAAACTGGATCCTCTCCTTGGAAAATATGCTGGCGCTGACCACACGTACTGCAAGACTGGTGGATATTATTGTTTTCAAACAATGCATAACATACTTGTTGTGCAACCAATAAATTTGGAATGTGTACATACGTATTATCGCCAATATTCGTGTCCTGCATAGATTCTATATCATAGAATATCAACAAGGCTTTCTTTGCGTGCATGAGTGAAGGAACACCAGGTTTCAAGCATTGTCGATCAGGAAGCATAAAACATTGATGGGATCCCGGAACAATCTTCTTACAAACATTGCAAAAGATCTCATTGCAATCATGAATGCGTTGTCCACTTCGTACAAAAGAATATACTCTGTAACATCTAGTACATTGCTTCACCATTTTGCATACAGGTTCCCCTTGATGATATACAATATTACGATGATTGTTAAAACATTTTTCCCCATAAAATTGACGATCGCAGTCTTTGCATAATATCGGCGTTTGATTCTTGTCGCATAGTGGTCTCTGTAGACATTTGGAGCATGTTACAGGACAATTTTTTACATGTCTGTTACGCTGATCATACTTTTTATGGCACGCTTCACAGTAGAACTTGGTTGCAAAACAAGCAGTTAAAGATTGGATGATGTCAAAGTGTCCAGCCAAACAAATCAAATTTATGGGAGTGCGATTTTCGTCGTTGGGCCCCTCGTACATGATGTCACGACCTGAGAAACTGGTATACACTGTAATTTTATATTCTTTGAGGTATGCCTGGAATTGTCGAATTTCATTTACACTGGCACCATGATCCAAATTCACTCCTGCATTTGAACATAATGCATCCACTTCATCGTCCACAACACATTTTCTCTGATTTTTATACTGCTTATGTCGTTTCATATCTGTATTCTTGTATTTTTTCAGGCCAATAGCAATAACAAGGGCGTACGCCAGGCACCTTGAGTCTTGATTTTTTACACGTACAATCCCACGCTTGCTTCGTAACAATTCTTCATTTTGAAGTATTCCTTGTGCTAAACGATCTCCATATCCGTATCCTCTTGGAATATCCACACGATGAAAATGCACGGTGAATGGCTCGTGCAGGAGAAATGCATTGTTACTTTGTAACACTCTTTCGAACGAGGCCCACATCGTTTCCAGTGTCAGGTTTCGTGCTTGGCGAAAACTCACCCAAAATGGTTTATTCGTGTTGCGTGGCGATATTACCGATAAACCAACCATCGCCTCATCGTCGACATTGGCTAACAAATGGTCCAGCATTGCTTGGAAACTATTATGCACATACTGTATGATATCGGTTCCTACGGGCGGTGCGTTGAATTGAACTTCGAGCATTCTGCCTTCAATGTTAAATCGTCTATAATGACGAGTGATTTCATTGCGAACAGTAAAACCCGATTCGGCCATGTTAATAAAAGGAGAAAACAAACAAACAGGTACGGTAAAACAAATATGTAATGGGAAAAAGGAATTGAGCAGCGTGAATTTACTACAAAAGAAAAGAAGAAAGAAAAATCTTAATCACCTGATAAACAGGAAATCATAACATTCATGATAAATTCTTAACTAAGCAATTCATGTAAAGGTCCTGAGTTTGATTCCCTGGCGGGGCGTTCAGAATCTCATTATGAAAGCATATGTACTAGAAATCAGTTTTTTTTAAAAATAATTATGTTACTGAAATGAGTGTTTTATTGCTGTCAAACTCGAGACCATTACATCAGCATTTAACAGACCTATCATTCTATAGTGATAAAAAGAATGCATGAAATGAATGAATGTTTCATCAGTACTGAGATGTTAGAAAGTACGCGTAAGCATTTTTTTCCCCACTCACAACGACCTATAAATGATGCGTTTGCAAGTTGAAGAGATTCATCAAACATTAACGTTACGCATACGTAATTGTCGAAACAAAATCTGTATAGCGTATTTTTTTATTATTATTGTGACTAAGCGGTTAGCGTACATGGTTCGGACGTGGAAGTCCCTGGTTCAATCCTCGGTGGGTTTGCTTTCCACGTCGGGGCATGTCAAGCCTTTTCTGTAATTTAATATTCTCATGCGTTATCATACATTCTTTTCAAAACTAAGCTAAATGGTTGACGTACACGCCTCATAATACATAAACGTACATAAATCGTCTATAATGACGAGTGATTTCATTGCGAACAGTAAAACCCGATTCGGCCATGGTTAAAAAATGAAAACAAACAAACAGGTACAATTGCGATAAATGTGATATGGAAAAAAGGAATTGAGCAGCGTGAATTTACTACAAAAGAAAAGAAGAAAGAAAAATCTTAATCACCTGATAAACAGGAAATCATAACATTCATGATAAATAATTAACTAAGCAATTCATATAAAGGTCCTGAGTTTGATTCCTGGCGGTGACGTTCAGAATCTCATTATGAAAGCACGCGTACTAGAAATCAAAGTTTTTTTTTAAATAATTATGTTACTGAAATGTGTGTTTTATTGCTGTCAAACTCGAAACCATTACATCAGCATGTAACTGACCTACCATTCTATAGTGATAAAAAAAAGAATGCATGAATGAATGTTTCAACAGTACTGAGATGTGACAAAGTACGCGTAAGCATTTTTTCTACTCACAACGACCTTTAAATGATGCGTTTGCAAGTTGAAGAGATTCACCGAACATTAACGTAACACATACGTAATTGTCAAAACAAAATCTGTATAGCGTAAATCTTTTAACCAAATATTCATGCACTCTTTTTTATTTAAGCGGTTAGCGTACATGCTTCGGATGTGGAAGGCCCTGGTTCAATCCTTGGTGGGTTTGCTTTCACACATCGGATCGCTGTCAAGCCTTTTCTGAAATTTAATATTCTCACGCGTTATCATACATTCTTTTCAAAACTAAGCTAAATGGTTGACGTACACGCCTCTGGCCCAGGTTCAATCTCGGCTGATTGCTCGAATATCACGTTAAGCTGAAGGGGACGCTAATGCTTTCAAAGGGTATCGAACAATATTATTCTCAGGCATAGTTTCTGAAATTTTGTAATGTATTCTTTTCAAAACTAAGCACACACATTTTTAGCCATGGTTCAATTCCCGACGGGTGCTCGCTAAAGGGACGCTAAACCATATCATTTATCGTGCTTACTTTTAATGTGTGGGGTTCCTGATTCGTACTCCCACTTTCCCATTCCACTAATTCCTTCATAGTCTAAATATTTCGTACTAAAAGTAAAACAGTGTATTCGTGATCCGCCCACAAATATGAAATAAAAATGATTTTCGAATCTTGTGTGAAAAATAAAATCTCACTGAACTTACCTCAAATTCAATGAACAAAAAGTCGGTGCAGTAAAGCTTCTTAAATGAAGACACTTTTAAAAAAGTCTACCTTCTCACTCGATAGTTGAGAGCGATGTAAGATTTGAAAAATGAAATTTAGATTTTTATTTAGGTCGCTGCGAAAACGATGTCACCGTCAGCCAATCAGAAACGAGGAAATTTATAAAATGACATCACAACGAACCAATCAAAACGCTCGCTGCTCTTGTCATGAATCACGAACCAAAACGATGTGTAACAATCGATCGTGACGTCATTCACGTTTCTCAATAGTATCGCAATTCCGATCCCAAAATGCTTTCTGTCAGGATCATGTCACTACTTGTCGTAACTGTGACGACATTTCATTTTCCTCATATTCCATACGAGAATGTCAATGTTTGCTTTTTTTTCATGAATCATGCTGACACGTTCGTAGTAAAACAAAAGTAATGCGATCCGTTGACGTTTGCATTTTTCAATCATATGTGCTTCTATGTCGTCACACAAAGAAGTCTATCAGCATTTTATTTTAATCCACGAACGGATGCGTTACACTGTCAGATTTATTTTCTTGAAGTATGAATGTATCCTTTTCAAGGACCATGGTTCGAAACCCACCAAGCATGATTAAATCCGAATTCATTCATAGCTAAGCGGTTAGGATACACATCTTTGGTTTGAAAGACCTGAGTTCGATTCCTGGAGAAACATTTCTTAGGATTTTTCTAAAACTTGGTTTAAATTTCTAGTTCGAAAATTTTAAAAGTTTAGTTCGATAAAAAGTTTGATTTGAGAAGTGTTACACTGTCAGATTTATTTTCTTAAAGTATATGTGTATCCTTTTCAAGGACCATGGTTCGAAACCCACCAAGATCGATTAAAACCGAATTCATTTAAGCGGTTAGCATACACATCTTTGGTTTGAAAGACCTGAGTTCGATTCCTGAAAAAACATTTCTTAGGATTTTTCTAAAACTTGGTTTAAATTTCTAGTTCGAAAATTTTAAAAGTTTAGTTCGATAAAAAGTTTGATTTGAAAATTTTTAGATGTGATTTACATCTTTAGTTCGAAACTTTTGTTTTTAAAAAATGTTTTAGTTCGACAAAATTTTGTTTCAATTTTTTTTAGTTCGAAATTTTTTTGGGTTCGAAAATTTTTTGTTTGAAACTTTTTTGTTTCAAAATTTTTAGTTCGAAAATTTTTTGTTTGAAAATTTTTGTTTAAAATTTTTTAGTTTTGAAATTTTTTAGTTCGAAAAAATTTTTAATTTAAAATTTCTTGCACTCTGCGGAACCGTTTCGAAAAGAATCGGAGCAGTTTAGGTAGAAAAAATCTGGCAACGCTGTTTCCATTAATGAAGCGCTTACTGAGCAATAAAACGCTGAGCGTTTAAAAAAAATCGCTGAAACTCACAACAATGTGTTATAAGAAATCTACAAGCGACACCTCTCTTTCACCATTGTTACTTCCAGAGACATAGGCTACTAATTCAAGGACAGGATCTCCATCAAGGTAAAAAAGCTGGTAATCATATTATCTGTCAAAGAGAATGATAATATTTAAGGTAAACTTCAGTACAATATCATGATACCAAAAAGGGTTATTTAAGGAGGAGGTTGAACCCTTCATGGGAACTTTACGCATAACCATAAAAAGGGAACTAAATTCTAAAATCCAGGTCTAGGGTGGATCGTCGTCATAGCACTCTGAATGTCTAGCATTGGGGTGGGTGTGTAAGATTATGCGATTTCTATCAACCAATCAACATCGTGGTACCAAAGCAATCATCTTACCCGTAAATGGAAACAAATGAGTGAGGGGTTTTCCCACGTATTCTGTTCACCGTGTGGCGGGTCTAAGATCATGTGACCTCTGTCGGCCAATCAGAATCGAGGTACCAAAGCACTCATCTTACTCATAAAAAGGGAACGAATTTCAAAAGTCACAGGGCTTAAGATCACGTGACCTCTATCAACCAATCAGCATCGTGGTACCAAAGGACTCATCTTACCCATAAAAGGGAACGAATTTTAAAAATCCCAGGGCCTAAGATCACGTGACCTCTATCAGCCAATCATCATCGTGGTACCAAAGCACTCATCTTACCCGTAAAAGGGAACGAATTTCAAATATCGCAGGGTCTAAAATCACGTGACAGCTATCAACCAATCAAAACACACATCTTACCCGTAAAAGGGAACAAATTTCAAAAATCCATGTCATAAAAGAGAATGAGGGATTTCCCCGCAGGGTGACTCATGACGTCATACCACGTGACCTAAAAAATTTGAATTTCCCGCGTGGGCGGGGCCTAACGTCACGTGACCTCTCTCAGCCAATCAGAATCGAGAAATTTTTGCTGACTCGGCGAGCCATAACGGGGTCCCTACTACTCCAGTAAACGTCCCCCCCGAGACTCCCCTGGTTCGAAATTTAAAAAAAAACGCTTCGTCTTGATCTGGGGCCTGGACTAAGGTACCGTGACCAAATTTTGGGAACTCTCGGTCCACTCGTCTGGTCCCCAGGTCGCACACAGACAGACAGACAAACACACAAACAAACTCTTTATTTTATTTATAGTAGATAAGATATACTATGTAAAATAGTCTCGTATCATAATATGTGATTTACAACAAATGTTACATTATATATTATCCGTAGCTCGTGATATGCTGCAACATATTAAAGCCTCAGAATAGTTGGGCAAGCGAATAATCCAGAAGTTACGTAACCCTATTGCGTTCATGGGAACGAAAACACAATAATTATAACTATGCTAAATTACTATAGACTACCAACTGCTCATTCAGAGAATTTATGAAGTTCACTTTATCACAATAGTTTTATACAAACTAGATTTAGACTACGGATAATAGTTTTATACAAACTAGATAATCAATTATTATTATTATTATTATTATTATTATTATTATTATTATATTTGCAGTACAACCAAATACAACGACATTAACTATTAGTTCTAATTAACTGAATTGAGCTGAAAATTAAATCTTGATCTTTAAAGATTAACTATTTTATGCGTTCTGTACCTTTCTGAAGGAATAAAAGCTGGAATTGGTTTCAAGGCTGTTTCTGAGTGAATACTTTCTTCAAAATAATATTAAAAATTATAGAAAGATTTTCGAGACATTCGAGTCGAGTCGAGATTTTTAAGAGCCGTCTCGACTCGAAAATTCGAGTCGAGAAATACGTTTGTCTCGACTCGTCTCGAATTTTACAAAGTGTGTCTCGACTCGAATCTCGACTCGAATTCGAGTCGAGTCGAGTCGAGATTCGAGACATGTCTCGACTCGAGCGCATCCCTAAGTGAAAGAAAATTCAGAAATCTTATTTAGCACGAAAAACCTTCTCGTTCACTGGAAACCGCGCTGTGTTGCAGAAGCACTGCAACGACCAGTCCCTTTAACTTCCGAGATAGGGGAAATGAGACTTAACGTTTGCTCCAATTGCCGCGCTAAAGGAAGCTAAATCGTTGTATGCTCGCTGCAACACAATATAAATTAGACTTTGTGAAGGTTTTTTTTCGCTTTTTGAAACGGATTAACGGAACGTTATTTAACGAAATGTTATTTAAAGTGTATATATGTGAGTATTAAAAAGTATTTTTTCTGTTCTTTACTACTATTGATAATAATACTTTTTCTCCAAATACCTTGGTCGTTGCGCAACGCTGCAACACTAACATTAGCCGCCACTGGTTTTAAAAGGTATATAATGTATTGAATATTGGAACTTAGCAACACACACACACACACACACACACACACACACACACACACACACACACACACACACACACACACACACACACACACAATGTCTTGAAATAAGACAAATCGGGTTATATTTTACCTTATGGGAGAGCGCAGTCCTTTCTAGCTTCGCCACTGAACGACAAAAATTTATATCTTTTTATTCATGTGGAAAGGATGAAAGAGTGGGAGGGATTGCAAAATATTATCCCTATAATACTTGGGATTATTTGTTACTTTTAATTTTTGAAACAATAGACTGATAGCAGATTATTGGTCTAATATATTGACACAAAAATACGTTAATAATTTTATCGCGTTGAAATAACACAAAAAGAGTTGTATATTTTCTCTCCAAAGGGGCGTACAACCCTTTCTGGACGCAAAAGGATGGGAGGATCGGAGGGACACAAAATATTACCCTCTATAATATTTGGAGGTATTAACTAGTTTGTTCTAACAATATACTGAGTGCAAATTATTGGCTTAATCTATATTGACACAAAAATAGCTTAATTCTCATCTTGTTGAAATAACACGAAAGCTATATCTTCCCTAGAAAGGATTAGGAGAGGGGAGGGCACGCGACTCCTTGTGGATCTGCCATTGACACATAGGGATGCCCACAGGTGAGTTTTAGGATGCAGGTTGTGACAATGTGATTTTTTGACGTCAGAACTTTTCATTGAAAGTGGCATAATCAACTTCAATTCAGAAGTGTCATTTGGGAAATGCAGGGGCAATTGCCCCTTGAGCTTGAGATTATATGCTTTTTAATAAATTGTACACTAATCTATTAGTATATAAAAAAAAGAAAAGAAACTTATGTCGCCGGACAGTCTCTCCCTCCGCGGCAAAATCTGAAATTATACCATAATGATGGTTTTAAGAACTGCAAAAAGTACCAAAACGGAGTAAAATTTAGTGTAAAAAGCAATTATCTTGGTTTTGTCACAACGAACTCCGTTCTTCTACTTCTTTGGTGTTGGGGGTGAGTGAATGGGCGCTTCTGCAATCACAGTACGATAAAACATGGTTGAAAAATCTAAGATCCGAAAATATTTTGTTGAAGAAAATGTATTTCTTATTTTTTCCCCTCTAAGTAAGATCTCTTTACTGTACGCAATTATGTAAATTTTCATTCAGCTGTTGCTGTGAGCATTTGTAAACAATAATCCAAGTACACATATAGTACACACGCACTCTTGCTTGTAACTTGATTCAATGACCGTTTCCTTTCTCGTTTGCATAGGTTTTGCATTCCGTGATGAGGCTCGCATATGCCATCTACTGTTAAATATGGGAAACTTTTACACGAGAGCGAATTCGTAAACAAACATGGCGAGTAGTGTTTAGTGCGTGTGAAGTGTGGTTTGTTTCTTAAGTTGAATATATTAATTTCTTTGAAAAGAAAGTGGATCAGACCGGTAAGTATAAGCATTGGATAGTGAAGATATAGGCGCTTAAAAAGTATCTTTAAAATTACATGAACATATCTTTAAGAAACTGAGTGACATAACGTGGTATATGCACCTGCTGGCATTTCTGTTACATTTTTTCCCTATATATCGTACGGAATGTGAGAACGCAAAATAAACTGTGTAACTTTTCATTACATTTGTAGGTGATATATTTTATTCAAGTTAGGGAGGAAAGCCAGTGTTGTTAGTATATTTATTATGAATTTGATGCAGTATTTTAATAGCACATTGTGATGCTAATATGTAAAGCTAGATAGCGTTTAAATATATGTCACTGAACCACAGTGATGCACATAGCGGTGTGTTGGCACAGTGTTGACATTACTGTAAAAGAATCAATAAAATTATTGTCCAGTTTGCTGATATGCATAGAATAAAAATAGACCTAGATATCGGATCCTTCTTAGTGTTCCTTGATTTAAGTATTTACTTATGAGGTACAGATTTATAATGTTCAGGCATAATTATTTACATTTCAGGGTAAATATGTGTTAAAGATATTAATTATGCGGGTGTCATATCTATCATTAAAATAATAAGCTAGAAATAAATAATGAATGGGCTTTCCATGTAATTCTCCATACAAGTGTTGCACACACTCTTCTTAGGGGGGCTTAGTAACTTCAAATAGGAACTGCCACTACCCCTTCAGTGTCCGAATACTGTGTGCCACTTTTCTGCCTTCGCTCGGTCATGATCATATTCTTCTCAGAGATACAAAAAATCCGTCGTGCAAACATACGCAATGGGGGAGGGGGAGTGTGCTAGTAAAATAATACTTCTAGTGCATAATACATTGGCAATTTTTGTTTTAAACATTATTTCTAGCCATAATATGCATACTGAGTTGTTTTCTAACGGACATAAATTATTAATATATAATCACATACAAAGGTATATTATTTTCGATGCTATCCTATTTTAGGGGGGGCATGAATTTGTAAAATCTATGGAAGAAGTGTGTTAATTGATTTCACAATAGGATTGTATAAGTAATCATAATATATATGGATCTTACCTCACATGTATAATAACATACAAACACAGAATACAAGTTGTGCTCTTTACCACGTAGTGCTTCATAAGGAAAACATGATGAAGTAAAGAAGTGTTATGTGAAGGCTGTGCATAGATGTGCTTCAAAGCTGTGCAACACGCCATGTGATTTTATGCCATTGTTTATGCGTAAACCTACCATCACAGACGTGCCTACTTTCTACGAACGCGCTACCACGCAATCCTCTCTGTTGCCCTCCTTCACTAACTTGGCTAGATATCATTCGTGCTTTTTAGTGCCTACCTAGCACAAGTTGGTTTGTGTTTTATGCACTGTAGGTTTTATGCTATTTGTCCACAGTATATTTTTACTTACCCTGCCTAAGGCAATAAGAGTGCATTTCCTGCTAAGAGAAGGCATATAGCACATAAATGTAAGTATGCTCTACTAAAATTGGCGCAATGTCTTGGAGGAGAAATTACTTTAGTTATTGAATTATTTTTATAGTTTCTCATTATACTGTAATACGTTAAAGAGAGGGGCCTATTTTTTGTAATAATTAAAGGTAAACACGATTTGCAAAAACTACGGTGGTTAACGTATTACATACGCCTGAAATGTAACACTAACATGATATTTAGTGGGACCGCGGTGGCTCAGTGGTAGAGCATTCACTTGTTATTTGTGGGATTCCTGGTTCGATCCCATTCCGCACCAAGTGAAGTTCGTGGTGAATAAACGCCGCGTGGGTTTTTTTTTCTCGGAATTCTCCAATTTCCTTCATTTCACCATTATTACTCATATCGTCATCACAGTCTCCTTTAGCCTTGTGCTTAATCGTGGGATATTAAGCTAAATAAGAAAAAAAGATATTTAGTTTGTTACTGGTAAAGGTTCAACAGAAAAACAGTGCTGCAAATGTTCGTCATTTCTTTTCCTTCGAGTTACGAGGAAAACGTGTTTAAATTTCAGAGCTTAATAGAATTCTACTCTTACATAGGTTAAGTTACAGTAACTCCCCCTAATATTTGTTTTAGTCACTACTACCCTCCTTTCGTCGAATACAAGATGTCATTTTGAGACGTGCGTGACTCACACTTCTGTTTTAAAGAAACAAGATGTTTATTTAATCCTTGCAGATATGTGTTAAAAAAAAAAAAAAAAATGAGATTGTCAGAATGTGGGATATTTGAAAGAAACATACATGTAGAAAATTTTTCTTCGTCGGCTAACGTTTGACTGAGACAGAATGTTATGTACACTACGCGTCACGCCATAACATAAACTTTTGTTAATTTATTCATTCATTATTCCGTGTTGTTGTTCCTTTTCTTTTCGTGTCATTAAAATTAGATGCAGAAACGTGGCGAGACTAAGGAGGGTCCTGGGGGACACTACTCAAGTACGAGATTGCATTACATTTTTCTATTTGTACATTTTATTTATAAGCTTACCTTCTGTCTTTGATTATATTATGATTATTCACTTCAATATTTGTTCCTCGTACTATCACTTAGTTTCCAGGATTTCTAGTGGACAATTTTTTATTATCAGTCATCAATATTAGTAATTTTTCTTTCATTTACTATGAAAACTAACGAGTTGATTTTCGTCGATGTTTGGCATACGATGGGTTACGTTGTGGCTTTTTTTTTTTTTTTTTTTTTGGCAAAAAATGTCTCAAATTATTATTCGAGACAATTTAAAAAAAATCCCTATAATGTGCATTAGAGCACCATACTATACACCATTCAGTAGGTCATTCCCTTACTTTACCAACGCTTGCTTCCGGGCCAATCCAAGCAAAGTGACCGAGAAAGAAGAAAAATTGTCGATTGATTTTTTCAAAAAAGTCTAATTTTTTCATGAATGTTTATCCTATATCAGGGTACTTCAAAACCACAATTAATTATTTTTTTTACAACATCCCATGGCGTCACAGAGGTTGGCGCCATTTTGCGTTTTTTCGATTTTCGGCGTTTACGTTGTTTTGAATGTCTCAGCATGTATTTGTCCTAACAAATTGAAAATTGCTGCACTTCTCCAACTCGTGCAGAGCTAAAACTTTGATCTCTTAACATTTTTGCCTAAAACCATTTGAAGGAGGTGAAATCAGGGCTACAGGAGCAACATTTTTGGACATTGAAAACATGTTTGGGAAGAGGAAACAATTGATATAGAGCTCTGAATTTGCATGTGCATGTAGTCCAGGGTCATAAGTTAATATACAAAAATTTATACATTTGTAGTTGCTCCCAATGGTCAGAAAAAAAATCGTAAATTTGGGGAATTATGCCAATTTAGCATATTTCACTGTCCAGTATCTCCAATGGGCCTGGATAAGAAAAATCTGAGTTTTTGGGAATAGTTAGTCCTTTAGTATACCATAACACACATCAAAGCTTTTGTGTGTGTTTTTCAGCAGGAGGGGGTCAAAGTATCAAGTAATGACGTCATACTCAAGGTTTTTTTTTTTTTTTTTTTTTTTTTTTTTTTTTTTTTTTTTTTAACATTGAAAACATGTTTGGGAAGAGGAAACAAGTTACGGCAGACTTACACCCAAGGTCTGAATTTGTGAGTGCATGTAGTCCGGTAGATTTTATGAACAAAATACCTCTTAGAGTATGACGTCATCACTTAAAGCTTTGACTCCCTTCTGCGCTTTGTTGTGTGTTATGGTGTACTAAAGGACTAACTACTCCCAAAATATCAGACTTTTTTTTTTTTATCCAGACCCATTGGAGATATTTGACAGTGAAATATGCTAAATTGACATAATTCCCCAAATTTACGATTTTTTTTCAGGCCTTTGGGAGCAACTACAGATGTGTAAATTTTTGTATATTAACTTATGTTTCCGGATTACATGCACACACAAATTCAGAGCTCTATATCAATTGTTTCCTCTTCCCAAACATGTTTTCAATGTCCGAAAATGTTGCTACTGCAGACCCTAATTTCACCCCTTGCAAGTGGTTTTAGGCAAAAATGTTAAGAGATCAAAGTTTTAGCTCTGCACGAGTTGGAGACGTCCAGCAATTTTCAATTTGGTAGGACAAATGCATGCTGAGATATTCAAAACAACGTAAACGCCTAAAATCGATAAAACGCAAAATGGCGCCAGCCCCTGTGTCGCCATGGGATGTTGTAAAATATAATTAATTGTGGTTTTGAAGTACCCTGATGTAGGATAAACATTCATGAAAAAAATTAATTTTTTGAAGATGGTCGAGCGGCACATGCTTGATCACTTAAAATGGATTGACTCTTCCCAGAACGACAATTACATGTTGAGTGAAACGTACCTTTTTGTATGGAGGTGTGAGAAATTGTCAACAACCCATGGCTCGCAAAGTGTTGAGAATCGGATCTACTTTATGAGAACTTTTTTTTTGCTTAGAATCACCCATACTTATAGTACCCAAAGTGTGGTCACTTCTCGTGAATGACCCTGTATACATTCTTTTGCAGCCTAGTTTATCAGTGTACTCTTTTTAAAAATGTATTTCCATTTAATCATCTTACATTGATCAAATATGTATTGTAAGGTGTCTTGTAACAAAGTTGAATATCCGTATGCCAGAGATGTACATATTGTAGGAGAGATATGTTGGCCTGTTATTTAGAACCTCTTTATAAATGCAAATTACTGGAGACAAACGGAATATGAGAGAAGCATTCTGAATTTCTAATCGTGTAACCTTTGAATCTTAGCACTGAAATAAATTCCTTCTAGGTATTGAATCTAAGGGCGCGTGTACTAAAGACGACCTTTCTAAACATTCCATTGCTTCGGGGTGGGAGTGGATTCCTGTGAGAATTTATATGAGTTGAAGTTGATTATTATTAAATCCTTTGGAATGTAAGATTTAACAGATTATCTTAAGACTAAGTATGCTGTTCAAACGGGTTGATTTTGAAAATAAAATCAAGTTCTGTGTAGTTGTATATACAGAAATAACTACTGTACAATCTTGTTCAAAGAAACCTGTTCACCAGACTTTCTTTTAAAAAGCGATATTCTTGCAGCCGTACGTGAAACTTTTTAATACTTTGGCTTCAATTAAAATTGAAGATTTATATTTGTTTAACTTAATTCTAGGTATAGATAACAATACAGAGTTGTTTTGAACACTTTCAATGTTAAACCGAATAGGATCCTTTTTAATACAAACGGACGAAGCCCGAGTATAGCTCGAACAATACATATGAGCCTCTGTGATACCTTCCACAGATGGTGGCCGGTTCTCTGTTTGTGGAAAACTTACTCGGGCTCGCACCTAAAACATTATTTGCTTAATACCTACTGGTGAAATTGTGAAGATTTTAAATACTGAAAGTATTATTCAGGATTGTTTGTTTTGCGATACTTCACTGACAAACATACACGAACGTTTTATGCTAAGGTCGTCCTACTTTTTTCTGTAGTAATGTATAGATGGAGAATATGAATGGATTAAGAACAAGCATTAAATATTGCAGTAGCTCTACCCAATGATAATGATAATAAAAGCAAGTTTCGTACCTTTTTCATATGGTTTCTGTTGTAAAACTGTTTTCATGTAAAGAAAATATAATTTCTTTAAAGTAATATGTTGCATCTCCACCCAACAATGCCAGTAAAATTTATATGTCTTAAAAATAAAATGTTCAAAGATTTATTTGTCATGTATTTGTACTACTTTTTTTTTTCCTACGTAATGTAGACCTACATGTTGTAAAATACGCTGAACTTATAGGTAACTGGATGAACCCTAGAGCGCAAAAGTCATGTGGATTGCCGATTTCTTAACTTTATATACAGATGAAATTACAGATAGTGGACATTGAAACTGAAATACCTGCGCAAATGTCATAGGATCTTCATGGGCTCAGAAGAGCCATTTGGTAGTTTATATCGTACTTTTGGGCAATGAGTCACGTGTGGGGTCTATGGTACTCACTCCAATAGAGGAGGTTCGTCAGTAAACGTCAAATCGTGTATGTAGAGCGGTATAATGGCGGACATATCAGACTTCAAAATAGGGCAGATCATGAGCAGATAACATCAGTGTCCAAAACTACAACACTTTGTCACGTCTCACAAGCTACAGTATCTAGGGTGATATGTGCATATGAATAGGAAGAACGAACCACATGCAGGAGGAGTAACTGCAGTGGAAAACGTAATTTGTCAGGAGCAGGACATTGACTAGGATTGTTGCCCGAAAACGGAAAACTACCGCGTCGGCAATCACCGCAAAAGTGATTGCATACCTCAGAACCTGCAGACAGTGTGCACGACAAGTCCGTCGATATGTGAATAAGGCCAACATCCATGGTAAAGTTGCTTTACCGAAGCCTTTCATCAGTAGCATAAATGCCTCAAAGAGTGTGCAGTGGTGCCAGAAGGATAAAACCTGGACATTAGATGTCCTAAAATGTATCATATTCTCGGATGAGTCCAGCTGCACTGTTTTCCAACAACAAAGAAAGTGTTCGTCTGGAGAAGTCTCTCGGATGCATACAACTCAGACTGCTTGGTACCCATAGTCAAACATGCAGGCGGATCCATGATGGCTTGGCGTGCATTATCGTGGCAGACTTTTCCCTCTAATTGTTCCAGAGGGTCGTGTGATTCCCAGGACTATAGGACTGTTCTGGAGGACCATTTACATCCTATGGTTCGAACACCTTTCTAGGACGGTGGTGAGTGTTTTAGGATAATAACGCCCCATTCACACTGCTAAACTTGTTACAGAGTGTTTCGATGAGCATGACCATAAGGTTGAACATCTGCCATGGCCCGCTCAATCGCCAGATCTAAACATTATTGAGCCTGTATGGGGTTTGTTAAAGGATCAAGTGAGGAAACGTTTCTCTCCACCATGTCCACGTGCTGAACTTGTCACAGCGCTTTAAGAGGAATGGCTGAAAATTCCTCTGCAAACGGTGCAGGACCTCTATCAATCCTTCCTAAGTCGTGTTGCTGCTGTACTGGCCGCCAAAGGCTCTCCAGCATCTTATTAAATACAAATTACGGTTTTCTGTCAGGTGTTTTAGTTTCATTGTTCACTACCTGTAAAATGGCGCTCAAAGTTTATCCCGTGTTTTTGAATCACTGATATAGAATTTTAAAGTATTTAAGTATAAAACTTAGTGGATTGACGTTTAAAAACACTTAAGTAGGAAATTATTAATCTGGTCTCCAAAGTTGGCATACAAAAGTGACAGTGATTCCGACATGGCACTGATATGCAATCAGCACTTGTTATACAGAGTGTCTAAAAACTACAGTACAAATCGTATAATCATGCTCACAGAAGAACCTCGTCGGACAGATAGCCAGTCGTGCATGTGCTTAATGTTGGTTTGGGGTATACAGAAGGTTAAACCACCTATATATGTTCAATTTTAAACCTTCACCCCCGCTCAGAATCGACCAATTGGAATGATTCAAACAGTAGGAGAAAGTCAAAGGCCTCTAGTATCGCACCACATTCGTTTGTATGGTGCATCATGGCTCCCAAGGTGAACTGGTTTTAGGAAGCTGTATACCTTAAAAGGGAAATTCTAGGAAAATTGGGATTTTTTAGAAAAAAAAAATCAAATGTTCAGGCCCCTCTGGACCGGCCCTGTGTTAGAGTACAGATCTCAAAATCACTTGAAAAATATTAAATGGTGTATACAATGCGTGTGCAAAATATCAATCTGATATATTGAAAGGTGAGGAGAGGAAAAAATTTCCCTTACTCATAACAAAAATAGAACATTAGATAATGCAGAAAATTAAGGAAGGAAAAAATCTCTTTAAATAACTGTTAGAACGTTAGATAAAGCAGTTCTTATCACCAACAGAAAATGCTTTGTTCTGAATACAATCAGTTGAACCTTCTTCCTTTCTGATAGTTTGTGTTTATATAGAAAGTGGATTTTAAACTGAAGACCAGTGCCTTTTAACTCCAACGATGATAAGGAAATTATAGAGGGGCAGGGGAGAGGAGGAAATAAACCGCAACACATGCATTCTCCATGTACTTTACATACCAGTTGATTAGCTCTATTACTCAGAAGTCCAGCACTTCACCCCTACGTTATCTTTTCATGCAACATCATAAGCTAAATATTTCTAAGTTCAACCCTGATGTTTGGAACGAACCAGTAATGTTTTTCCTGTAATGATATTTCCACCAAAGTGCATGCCGAAGTTAATTTATTCGATGATCTGGAGACAATTTAGGGTGATATATGGTGCTTCTTTATAGGGTTTACAACTTCAATCAGTTATAATTCTTTATTAGAACCACATATAAGATTCGTTTATATGGCATACTGTATATTTTACAAATCTATTATGGCTCAATGTGTGCACCTGGGGTTATGCTGGACACATCCCAAGGAAAGTCGGTTTCCTGCCAAACCGTAGCCATCATTTCAGGGAAAACGTCTGCGATGGCTGTTGTGATGCGATGTTTCAGTTCATTAACACTATCAGGTAGGGGAGGGGTGTACGCCTTATCTTTCACAAACCCCCACAGAAAAAAGTCAAGTGGCATGTAATCTGGAGAGCGTGGCGTCCAGGCAATTGGTCCACCACGACCTTATCCATTTATGTGGGGAACCCTGATCAAGAAAATCCCTTACGTCTATCAGGTAGTGCGGCGGGGCGCCATCTTGTTGCCACCATAAGCGGCCATCCTGGTCATCTTAATCTAACTGTGGAACAATGAAGTTCTGGAGCATATCAAGATAGGCCATGCCAGTGATAGTGCTCTCAGCAAAGAAGAATGGTCCATACACCTTTGCTCTGAAAACGGCGCAA
This sequence comes from Thermobia domestica, assembly GCF_964235325.1. Taxonomy (NCBI): domain Eukaryota; kingdom Metazoa; phylum Arthropoda; class Insecta; order Zygentoma; family Lepismatidae; genus Thermobia; species Thermobia domestica. Next base: position 141,494,419 of record NC_137465.1, on the reverse strand, counting down.
AACACGTTCACTTTGGGGCTGTCATGAACCAGCTCCGCGTACGCATGTGGATTTTCCGTGTCCCAAATATGACAATTGTGTGTGTTGACTCATGCGGAAAGGTGAAAAGTTGATTCGTCACTGTATACCACATTGTTTAAGAAAGACTCATCACATTAATACAATCCAATATGGTAACACAGAATTCATGTTGGGTATGTTTATCCTCTTCACTCAGTGCTTGAAGTCTGTATGGCTTAATGGACAGACGTCTACGCAATACACGCAAAACCATGGTCTGAGGGATACCAGTTTCTTGTGATGCACGTCGTGTAGATTTTTGAGGACTGCGAACTAAACTTCCCTAACTCCTTCCACCACATCGTCAGTCACGGGTAAGTGCTCTGGATCCTTTGTGTGTCGCACAGAACACCATGTTTCAACGAATGTCTGGTACCATTTGTCGATTGTTGGTCTGCTGGGTGGTTCCTTCCCGTATTGTGTGCGAAACTTACGCTGTACACTCGATGCTGACTTCGTTTCTTCAAACCAAAACACGCACTTAGCTCTTTCTGCATCAGTGAAAGTCTCTATTTTCAATTACTGCCGGTGGCGCCGCGTGTGATCAACTCCGCAACTACTCGCCACTTGAGTCAAACTTTAAGTATTTTGCAGTATAATGACATACAAAACCAAGTCTGTACGTGGTTCCAATAGAGAATTATAACTGATTGAAGTTGTAAACCCTATAACCACCCCATATATATATAGAGGAGTTGACAAAAAATCTAGAACGTTTGCAAAAAGTGTCAAAATCATACCTAGTATGGTGTGGGGCCTCCTTTTGCGTCCGAAACAGCTTGGATCCGACGTGGAATGGACGTATACAGATCCTGAATCGTGATGTGTGTAATTTTGTACCATTGTTCCTCTAAAACATGCTTCAGTTCCTCAAGGGATGCTGGTGGAGGGTAATGAGACCAAACACACCTTTCTAACTCAGACCATAATGGCTCAATGATGTTCAGATCTGGTGATTGTGGGACCCACGGGAGTTGTGATAGCCCTGGTCATGCACCTCAAACCATGATTTCACCGTTTTTGCAGCGTGACAGGGTGCCAAATCACCTTGGAAGATCCCATCACCATCAGGGAATAATATTTGAGCCGTGGGTAGAACCTGGTCCCCCAAAATGGTCTCATACGCCTTAGCATTTATCATTCCATGCAGGACTATGATTGGACCTGCGGAAAACTACAATATCACTGCTCATATTGTAACAGAACCACCCCCATGCTTTAGGGTTGGGAACAGACAGTCAGTATCATAGGCCTGCGACGGTGTTCTCCATACGTATACACAACTGGTTGCTGGAAACAAGGTGAAGGTCGATTCATCGGACCACATTACGTGTTTCCACTGCTGATGAGCACGCCTTGTGGTCCTTGCACCACTGGATACGCCTCTTCGCATTTACTGCTGTAACCAGGGGTTTGGCGATAGCGGCCCTGCCATGAATTTTCATTTTATGAAGTTCCCGTCGCACTGTTTTCGATGAAACCGGGTTCTGTAGGCCGGAATTGAGTTCAGACGTAATTTTTATTGAAGTGGCCTTCTTTTGAGCTGCTACAATCCGTTTTAATGTCCTCCGGTCCCTATCTGACAGGATTCTCTTTCGACCACTGTTGTGCTTTGCAGGCGTCGCTTGCCCTTGAATTGTATATATCCTCATGACATTGGACACAGTTCCTTTCGATCCCCCACAATGCTCGCCACTGTTGCCACTGAAGCTCCAACCAGACGCAAAATGAAATGAAATCTTTAAGTTTTATGTCCCACGGTTATGCCGGTTAGGCTAAAGAAGACAGTGATGATGAGAGATGAATGAAATGGTGGAATGAAGAAAGTGGGAGAACCACGGAAAAACTCACGAGCACGCTGTTTGTCCACCACAAAGTCCACACGGCGCGAACTGGGATCGAACCAGGGACCCCAAGCACCGGAGGTGAACGCTTTACCACTGAGCCACCCCGCCCCCTCCAACCAGACGGGCACCAACGATCATGCCTCTTTGGAAGTCTGTCAGGTCGCCCATTTTACCGCACCACCTTCACACCACAACACTCACAGGTGAACGGGTTACTGCTGACGGAAGAGGAGGGTTCACATGACTCTTTGAAAACAAAAAAACGATCGGCAACTGCAACACCCGTTGTACAGTAGAGGGCCAAACTTACGTGTCCTGTATGAAGTGTTTTTAGTTTTTTTTGTCTACCCGTATATATATATATATATATATATATATATATATATATATATATATATATATATATATATATATACAGTAAAACCTGTCTTCAACGGACCCTTTATTAAACGGAAAACTGTCGAACGGAAATATTTCACGGTCCCATGAATTTTGGAGAACAAAACGTGTAAAAAGTCCCTTCATTAAGCGGAAACTGTATTACGCGGACAACGGAAAGAAAAATAAACATTTAACGGAAAATTCTGAGTTCCGGACTACAGCGTTTAGAAGATGTTTAGACATTTTGTAATACATATACATTACACTGTCTGCGATAAAATGTTAGTTCTTTTGTTAAATATTTCTGGACAGTGTTTACCTTCCCCAACCACTAGACTACTCATATTCACCCCCACAAATTGTCCTTAATCCCCACAACTTAATCAAAAACCATACGGAATGTCGGAGAGAAGAAAACGAGATAGAGGAAGAAGAGGAATACGATTCCGAGTTCGAAGAAGAGTGTAGAATAAATACATATCAAGATGCTCTCAGAAGTTTAAAGGAGCTGAAAGATTTGTCTTACGGAAAAATGATTCTGATTCACTTAGTATAATTTCTCAGGCTAAAGCGTATGCGGAAAGTCAAGCAGCCAAGCAACAATGTACACAGAAAACCCTGCTTGGCTATTAGAAAAGTAAAGAAAACGTGTGCATAGTATAATTTGTATTCATTTAAACTTTTTTGTGTATTTATTCGTAGAAGAAAGAAGTACTGTAATCGAACAATGTACGTACAGCAATATATTTTCAAAGTATGCCCCTTTATAAGCATGTATTTTTTTTAAAGAGGAAAGGTCTACCTCCACTAAGCGGAAACCTGACTTTAACGGAAATTTTTGCAAGTCCCGCTCGATTCCGCTAAAGACAGGTTTCACTGTATATATATATATATATAGGTTATTCAAAAAGCGCGCCTGTTTTGTTACATCAAATCATAAACTTTATTTTTTTCAGAACACACTAACCATAAACATGTCAATCGCACATTCCGATTCTATTTTAGGTATGGTGAATGAAGTCGGCCATATGACGTTCTCTACTGCGCTGGCGTGCAATAACTCTGTTCTTGAAATTCGCCGTAACTGCCTGACAAGTTTCCACTTGGATTTCGCCGACGACTTGTCGAATTTTCTTCTTTTATTAAGGGATGGAACCGGGTTTATTGACATACACCAGCGTTTCCCAACCGGTGTGCCGCAAGGAAATCGAAACAAAATTATTAATTCTATAGCAACCAAATTGCAAGACATAGAAAAAAATGTATATTTTTGTATTTCACATTACTATGGATTTATATCATGGAAAACATTACTGTAAATGTAATATATTATTCTACATCTATTACTGTGTAGCAGACAGTATTTCGGCTCGTACACATTTCCACGGTTAGCTGCTATGTTACACTTCAATTGAGAGCCATAGTAACACCGAGAAACGGAAGCACTTGTACGGTACGCGTCATGTGAACGTTCGTAGAACACTCATTCGCACGTGAATGACAGAACAACACTTTGTCCAACAGCTGTTTTGACTTAGACGCATCGCAAGTTGTGTGATTGCAATAATATGCACCGGTTTTGGTTAAAACAGCAAAGTTAAAAGTACAAGACATTTGTTTGTTCGTTCGTTATTTAGTGATTTTCGTTCTTAGTGAAAGGTTGGATACAGTTTTCGAAAAAGAAAGCATACTTTTTAAAATCTGAATCCTATATTTCATTGCAATTGGTGTCTATTTTAAAATTAGAATAAAAAATAAGCATAATGATTTAGCATGGGGGAAAACCAGTGATCGAGCTTTCATGTCTGTGAGAAGGAGATCAGTAATCACAGAAAAAAAAATACCATGGTGTTTTATATTTGCAAATAATATCTATGAGTGCGCCGCGAGAATTCAAGTTACACCCGTAGTGTGCCGCAAGTTAAAAAGGTTTGGAAACGCTGACATACACCCATGATTTAAGAGTACTCTAAAGAAAAAAAGTAACAAGGAGTTAAGTCGCATGACCTCAGGGGCCATTGCTGATAAGCATTACGCGAAATGAGGCGATCCGTTCTGATAAGAAGCTTTCACAATTAGCACGCGTTGCGCTATAGTAAACTGCTCCATGGCTAGACACAGATTGAAGAAATGCGAGAAATTCATCCTAAGGCGACAAGTGGAATTTGTGGGTAGAGGAACAATACAAAACAATGTCGGCAACCAAGGGCGCCCATCAGGGGGGCAAGGTGGGGCGTTTGCCCCCTAAGAGGAAATTGTATTTGGGAATATTGAAAACCCAATAGAATGTTTACATTAGTTTCAGCAAAATTTGAAACTATATTTGAAACGTCGCTTATACTTGCCCTCCTTGAAAACCACAACATGGGCGCCCTTGTCGGCAGCCAAGAAACAAAAATTTGCCAGACGATCAAAAACTGGCGCGTTTTTTGAATACTCCTTTATATGTTGAAGATATAAATACATACATACATACACACACACACACACACACACACACACACATATATATATATATATATATATATATATATATATATATATATATATATATATATATATAAATACTGTAAGACCTTTTAGATAGCATTAGCGAGAGAACAAAATAAAGCGCAAAACAGTGTACTCTTCAAGGCCAAACATAACACGTCATGACCCCCACCAACTCTACGAGCTCTTTCTCAAAACACGTGATTTGTTTTGCAACTCATGTATGACAAAACAATATATAAGAAATCCCGAAAGAGTGAAGTGAAGTTTTTCATTTGTATAAGAGAATACTTAGGAGGTTGATTCTTGTAGTTGAAATTGCCTAATAATAAAGAAAAAAATGTGGAACGATGAAGTAGTATATGCGTTCCTTCCTTTTTTTCTTTAAACCCTTTCCGATTATAATGATTGGAGTTGCAGCCTTAGAACCAAGTCGACTATATCAGTAAGATCGTTATAATTTTAAAATTGTTTGAAGTATTTTTCAGTAGTTACAGAATAAACTGTAAACAAAATGGCCAGAACATGAATCCGAATAGCCTACTTGAAGTTGAAATATTTAAACTAGTAAATTGTTGCAAATAAATATTCTTAATGGTGAGGGCCTCGGTGGCTCAGTGATGATGCATGGATCCCTGGTTCAACCCCAGCTCGCGCCAAGGAACTTTGAGGTGGAAAAACATCTTGTGCTTGGGTTTTCTCGGGGTTCTCCCGTTTCTCCACTTTCTTCATTCTATCACTTCATTCATTTCTTATCATCACCGCCTCCTTTAGCCTAGCAGGTGTGAGCGTGGGACGTAAAACTGAAAGATTTCATTTCATTTTTTATTGTTAATGGCGCCGTCAAAGTACAAATTGTCTTCGGAATGTGTCATGATTAGGTAAGGTTAAACAGTAGGAATAATTAGTTACTTGCCAACGTATAGTTTTAATTTACAGTACACAAATAAATAATTCATTCTAGTACAATTAAAAATATTAACTGCAGTAGATTGGCAACTAACGGCATACTTTTAGCGGGAAATTAACCGTCAAGCATCTGATTTTGTTCAGCTCGATATGATCTATCGATTGACATATGTCTTTGGAAATGCAATAGTTAAACAAAAATTGAAGTTTAAGAGTTAGTCATAAATTTCAGCTATATCTCATTATCTGTAAAATGTGTGTTGTATTGCTAGTGTCGTGATAAAATCTTGAAGATGATATACTTCAGTATCAGTTTCATGTTAATAGGTGGCTATCGTACAGCATCAATATTAGGTTTACAAAGTACAGATTTTTGCTGATTTTCTCGAAAACTGTGCGTGAGGATTCACACTTATCCAAATCATTTTGTTCCACTCAAAACATCTATTGAACGATATATGTCTCATCTTTGGAATTTTACCGTAGTTAAATTTAATAACATTAATATTGTAGAATCTAAAAATTTAATAACACTTTTAGTAGTTGCGCACTATTTTGTTTTATTGTGGAATTGCGGTGATGATCCAGTTTTAAAAAAGAAAAAAAAAAGGATATGAATTAACTTATTTTTATTTTAATAGCGTTGTTCGTGCATACCATAGTGTGTGTGTGTTGAATCTGTTCTTCCGCTTTCGTCTTCCAACAGTGGAAGATCATTCTTGAACCTCGGCCAAAGTAAATAGAAACTACTGTCAGTTGATTTGTAACGGCTGAAACCTTTGTGTCACATTTATTATTATTATTATTATTGACGAGGTTGGGCATTAACTTCTAAATAAATATATATTATATTCAAGTTTAGTGTGAATGGTTTGTGCATATTGACGTTGTTTCCAAGTTTGCAACGTGAATCGGTTTGTCAATTACTATAAATTTCCTGCAAGCTTAAACGGTGGAGACTTCCAATATGTGGTGAAAACAAAAGGCATTCGTACTTCAGTAAGTACGTCGAGACTACACAACAACATTTCTAGCAATGTGGAGAGAATATAAAGCATTTCTTTTTAGCTTGCCGGCCAATATAACAGATATAATAGGGTATATAATATAATAACTGATATAAAATGCAGTGAACAGTAGCATTTCCTGTATGGAAAATTTGCTTTCAGTGGACACGCTTTATAGATAAGTAGGTGTGGGATGGGGATTCTGCGCCACCTCATCATTTCCAATAACAATCTAGCACACCATCAATAATAATAGCGCACTCCTAATAACAATAGCGCATCCCCCTACCTCCAAATAACTTCTAAACTACCCCTAATAATTTCTACCTCACTCCCTATTTCCCAAATAACTTCTATCACCATATCAAATAACTTCTATCTAACTCATAATAACTTCTAATGCATTCAATTACTAAATCTAGTTACAAAACCAAAAAAAATCACTAAATCTAGTTATAAAAATCACTAAATTTAGTAAAATTAAATTAAAAACACTTTTATGATATTACCATAAAAGTTAACTAAATTCTACATAATTACATAATACTTACAAATTAGTATATTGATAGTTACAAGTTCGGATACTGATAATGGAATCTTCTGCTAACTTCATTCTCAATAGGAAACAATGACTTCTTAAACTCTGTCCACTGATCATAATTCAAACTGAATAGACAGCCGTTAATATCAAAAACTACTTGAACTTCAGTCTGCACATTTTTAACAATTACATTGAAATTATTAGTAAGTATAAATTTCTTTTGAGGATCCATTCTATTCACTCCATTTTTTACTTCTGACAACATATTTTTGATCATTTTTATTATTTTTTGGATTCACATACAGAACTCAACAGTTGGATAATTATCTTTTAAACCAGTGTATTTAATTTTTATTCCATCTTTAACGATCTCATCAATCATTTTATCTGTTAAGTGTTTTGTAAATCTAGGTGGAAGAAATACCTTAAACTCTTCACATTCAACTAAAATGCTCTTTCCAAACTTAGTTTTAATCTTTTCCAATTTCACAATCTTATATTCTGTATTTAATTCTAATTCTCTTAATCCAATAACCTGTTTTTGTTCAAGACTTCCAAGTTTATTTAAAAGTTCAATATGACTCGCCATCGTATTTATTATATTAAAACTTTTTAAAAATCAGTTTCTAATAGCCTCGAATTTCGTTAAGTATGTCATTGATTCTGTTAACAATATCTTACATTTTCATCTGTTAATTCGCCATTCATGAGCTTAATTACATTAAGCTCATCTTTAAACATCCCAATTCGATTCACCATATTTTTATAATATTCTTTCTTTGAAGCTATATTAAACCGTGTTGATAGACCAGTGATAACAGCAGAAGTCGAAGCAAATGCAGTTGTAATAATTGAATACACTGTAACAGGAATAAATACATTGATGAACCCTGTAGAAGCTGATAATAGAATTGATAACGTAATAAGAGTAATATAAACACATTTTATTCTCTTAAACTTCCTTTTATTTTTCATTAATAACTTCTCAAGATTTAATGTAGTATCTTCAATTAACACAATTAAATTCTCACGTGGAATGTTATCTGGAATAGTCATTTTATTAAATAAGTTTTTATGATAATATCATAAAAACACTTACAAACTAAACAAATCTAATAAACATATAATTGATTTATATCTTCTCAATTATTTTTTCTTTCTCAACATCATACTCTAAATTTTTCTTACCAATCATAACAACATAGCAAATTGTTTTATCTGGTACATCACTTTCAAAATTAACAGTCAGTTTCAAATTAGTTCTATCACTTACAGTTACTGATTTATGCTTGCTTGTGTTAATTACAAACATCGGCCTATTTTCTAAAAATTCCTTAGGATAATAAAACATCTCAGTATTTCCAATTGTAGCTCGCTTATATACCGTATACATTTCATAAACTTTCAAATACTTATGTTTTGCAAAATCTAAGTTTAAAGATTCTAATGGGAAAGATTCATTTCTAGAATTACGAAAATGGATATTCTGAACTTTACAATGATCAAAATAGCTTGAATCTCTTTCTTGATTATCATTTCTATCAGTTTGGAAAAAGGCAATTACAAAATTAGGCATATCAAATTCACTTGAGTTAAATTGTGTGGTTAAATCGAATTCTAAATACTTTCCACTAACTGATTTCTGCAAACATTGATACGTGTTGAATGAAATTGGAATCTTACCTTCTTTTAACATATTAGATCTTAACAAGGTGGCATAGTTAGGTTCATAATTAACAATAGGCATTCTTAACTCCATATTTGTAATCTTAATTTTACCTGGATGTGGTTGATCATTCTCAAATGTTCCATCCTGCTTTTTTGTTTTCCAAATAGCAAATGCATTATCATCAGAACCACTTCTTTTAAATGTATATTTCAATCCTCCTTTCCACATAATATCTTTAAAATCTGAACAAAATCCTGGTAAAAGTCTGAGCAAAAACACTATTTCTTCATCTGTTCTTGCCCATGTAATTCCTTCCCATCCACATTCATCATAGTGATTTGCCTCTGGTTTTGAAATCGTACATGTGTTTACAGCTGTTGAAGTTAAACCAGGATAATCTATAATATCCAATATCTGACCATGCTTACTAACTTGAATTTGAGAAAACAAATGTGGGAAGAAATTATTAATAAGTCTAATATTTTGACCAGTAGTATATTCTCCATCACCATCTCTACCTCTAATTTCAAAAGTTACATAAATATCAGCATAATAAGGATGTATGAAGCCATCACCCACGTCAATATCAAATTCAATAGACCTGTTTGGCTTATTTAAATTCTCGATTGTTTTTTGATTAGGTTTAAAGGATTGTAATTCATATGATTCTATCTTATCCATATTTATTATAAAAAATATTTATAATCGTTTTATGAATTAAGCCCATAAAATAAACCCATAAAAACTTAAATATAACTTCTCCAAATATCCTTATTCCTACTTACCTGACTAATAATTTCTGAAAAACTATACCCATCTGTAAACATTTTTAACACTGTAATGCATAAATGTCCACAAATTACCTCGTTAAAATGTTGTATACGGCTGCTATTGTACTCTATATTATGACCAAGATATTTTACTAGTGTTTTTGGTGGATTACCTCCAAATGAATCAAACACATACTTTTTATTTCCTTTTTTCCAATAACAAATCCAATGCGTTCCTATATTTTTAGACGTATCAAAATTAACAATACCACACTCATTCTTGATCGGTTGTTTAGATAATTCATCACTCATAAATACACCTCTAAAGTTTCTTATCTTAAGTTTTTTAACAAGTTGTATTAGATCTAAATTACTTAAAGGTTTAATTTCTTCTTTTTCTTTACTGTTTTGGAGTTTACGTTTTTTGAAAGCTTACCACCTTGTTTTTCTTCCATTGCTAAGTTATGTCTTTTTTGTTCTTCTAATTCCATTTTATTCTTTTTTGCATCATCTACAGTCTTAGCAATAGCAGCCGCACCTCCAGCAACAGAACCTAGAGCACCTATTAAAGCTAAAATCGTTGGAATAGTAAATATAAAACCACCATAATGAACTTTATTATCATTTGCCTTCATTTCTTTGTTTATTTTCTTAAGTTGTGGTATAGAAAGAGATAGAGACATACATTGTCCTTTACTTAATTTTGCTTCCTTTTGTTTGAGTTGTTTGTTAGTTAAAATGTGATCTATATTTAATTGTTTAAGTTCCTGATTAGGAATCGTAAATGTAAAACCTTTTAACTGCATATTTATTATATAAATTAAAAGCTTTTTATGAAAAAATTCCATAAAAAGTACATATATAAACCTAAATCTAAAAAATACTTATAAACCTAATCTTACTTTCATTACTTATAAACCTAAACCAAATCTTACTTTTGTATTCATCATTAAAGCAGTTCCAAGAGCAGGTAGTTTTTCAGTTATTAAATTAGCATCTTTAGCAAAAACTCTTTCCCAAGCTTTATTTTCTAATTCCTTATCTGCAATGTGTCTTGATTCTGTATCTTTATTATCCCTATAGTATATATCATGTTCTTTACAAGCCTCATCTAATTTGTTAATACCTTCATCACCTCTTTCTAATCTTTCTTGTAACTTAGTCCCAGGCCCGCAAAATCTAAATCCTGGAATATGCAACTCAAATGGAAGTTTATTAATCAAATCATTTACTAATCCTTTTCCATACTTTTCACTATTCCAAAATTTTGGTGGCAGCGTATTCAATATCTTAATCAAATAACCTATACCTTTTGGATCATTAGGTATAAATTGTGCAAGTTTAGAATTAATCATATCCACTATGCCTACTTTTTCATTATAAAAGTTATCATTTCCAGATTTTTCTTCACCATCAATAACAATCAAACGATCAATCAGTTTTCTCACATCATCCATCCATATGTATTCTTTTGATAATTCGTTATATACCTTTATTCCTTCTCCAGATTTTGGTGTATTTTTTGAAGGTGTTGTTGGTTTTATATATTCATCCCAAATAGGTTTGATAATCTCTTTATATTTTTTACCTTTACTAGATTTTTGTTTTCTTGTATTCGGATCATTATTATGAAATGCAACACTAGAATCAATTACTATTTGTTTATATTTTTCTAGATCATCATCATTATAATTTGTTGGATTGTTTTGTCAATAATTCCCATAAACCTTCTGTTCCTGTATAATGTCGATTATTAATAACTAAATCATCACCATGAATTTTAACTTCCGCATTTCCTATCATATGTATAATTTTCCCATCTTCATCATATGGTTGTATTCCAAAACTTTTATCATCTCTAGTTGCATAATATCTTGAGGCAATTTTACCCAAATGAGTTGTTGCTAAAGATTCTATTCCTTCTACTTTATATTTAATTTGTTTTTTCATGTTTTATTTCTTCTGTTATAGGCGTATCACTTTCATTTATAGGACTATCATACATAGGCGGTGTTTCTAATAAGCTTGAATCCACTCTAGCACTTTTATGTACAACTGGAACTAACTCTTGAATTAGATTTTTATTTTCTTCTGCTACTTTTGATATATCTTGCCCTAAATCTTTAATTGCATCAATAACAGGCTGATCTTGTTTAAATTTTTCATACTTCGATTACTTTGTTTAATTTCCTTAAATCTTTTAATAAGTTCTTCTTTTAACTTAATATACTTCTTAGCTTTATTAACATCCATTTATTATATAAAGAAAAAAATAAAAACATAACATAACATAATATAACATATACGTTCACCTACATTCATATACGTTTAGTTCACACTTTTATAAATTCTTTAATTTTATTTCTATATTTACCATTATTCACCTTCCTAGTCATATCTATTGTTAAGAAACCATATTCTTCACTCCAACACTTGCTACATAATAATTGTAATTTTTCAAACGACATATCAGATGCAACAAATTCATCATATATATGTTTTAAATTTACATTGTCCTGTCTAAATATACAAAGAAAGTTTAAGTTGTCCCTAATTAATTGTTTTGGCACTTTAGAATATGTTTGTCCAAGATAGAAACAGTTTAAACCCTTATGACGACCTCGAGTAAAATATTCTCTAACGTGATTTTGTTCTTCTAATATGAAATCATCAAATACTACCACAGAATAGTCCTCACATTCATCTAATGGAATAATCTCTTCATTGTTTCCTTTTATTATTGCTATTGTGTCTTTAATATTACGTTCTATATCTCGAAAAAGTTGTATTAAGTGTTGGTATTTAGGTTGATTTAAACTTTTAGAATATATATAAACATTTGCATATTTTAACCATTTAGGTGCTAAAAAAATTATCAATCATTAACGTCGTTTTACCACATCCACTAGGCCCAACTATTAAACATCTTATATCATCAGGTAACAACTCTCCATTCCTCGTACTCTTCGCCGTTTCTTCTGTTAACCTTACTTTAATATCCCAATTATCCATTTTAATTATTTATTATATAATAAATGAAAGTATTTAATTTAAATGGTTATTCATCTGTATTAAACATGTCATTGCATTACCAATTTGAAAACGATTTAGAAGTAGCTGTTGCAGGATTTTACACAACATACTTAACTCCAAACATTACAGAAAAAAATAATAAATTAACGTTTTGCACTGAAGAACCTGAAGTTACAAGACAAGCCATAGTTCAACCTGGTCAATATAGTTTAAAAGAATTAGAAGAATATATTAAATCAAACCTTCCATTCTACACTGATGAATTCAAAGATACTTTTGAAATTACAGAAGACAGGAAAAGAAATAGAGTTAAAATATTTAGTGAGGTTTGTGATATAACCTTAGATACCATTAATACTGTATTAGGTTTTAGTGATAAAAACTTGGCTAATAACATAGAACATATTGGAGATAAACCACCAAGGTTTCATCCGTTTGATACTATAAATATTCACTGTGATTTAGCAGAAGGTATGATTTTAAAACACAATGACACAACACACAACGAAACAGACGTAATTGCAACATTTAGAACAAATGCAGAGTTTAGAGAACCAATTATATATGAACCTAATGAAAAGATATTTTTCCCAATACATCACAATAAATTTAATAATTTCAAAGTTTCAATTAAAGATGAAAATGGTGATTTGATTGATTTTGGTGGAGCTCGTATAACTGTTTTACTTGCTATTAAATAATTTGAATTGTTATATAATAAATATGGACATCTTCGGTAATACTAAAAGGAGGACTACAAACCTCAATCATGTAAGTGAAGTTTTTACATCAAATATAACATGGGTTGATTTCAAAAACAAAAGACTTGTTAATGTAAGTGATGCAATTGACCAACATGATGTAGTAACTTTACAACAGCTAGATTTAATAAATACTAATGTTAATAGCCAATTGGAAGGTGATAGAAACAAATTTGAAGATGTATTAAAAACATTACAAGACACATATATAAAGAAAGATGATTTTCAAAAGATTAGGATGGATACTACTAAATTGATTATGCAGAAAGAAACTATACCCCTAATATGTCGATTGAGAGTTAAAAATGTTAAGGAACCAATCTTTAGAATATTTAATCTCTCTAATGGTTACAAATTTCTATATAATGGGAAAATAATGCACATGGAATTAAGTTTGGATAAATACTTTCTAGAGATATATTTAGGTGATACTTTGATTGAAAATTTACCTGTAAACATTAAAAAGGGTGATATAATTATGTTTCAAGCAAATAAGAATTCAGCTATGGAAGAAGGGCAACCATTGCAAGATATTATGTATATAGAAAGAGAGCTTTCATAAAACCATTTGCTATATTCAATCTATATAACAACATTCTAATTCAATATATATAACAACATTCTAAATTGAATTATACAGATGAATTATAAATTGTTATATAGATTGAATTATTGTTTGAATTATAGATTAAGTTTTAGAATGTTATATTGATTAAATTATATAGATGAACAGTGTTTGAATTGTAGAAGTTATACAGATTGATTATAGATTGAATTATAGATTGAAGTTCATGATCAATTATAGTATTAATCAACAACAGCATTAATTATAGTATTAATCATCAAATACCGACACCTGTTAATTATAGTATTAATCATCAAATATCGACACCCGTTAATTATAGTATTAATCATCAAATATCGACAACAGCATCAAACAAACATATGCTTAAATTATAGTTTGAATTAGGCTAATCTTTAGAATTATATTGTTAGTTGAATTATAGTTTGAATTAGGTTGATTTTTAGAATGATGTTAGTTGATATAGTGTTTCAATTATAGGTTGAGGTTAATAATTTTCCATATAATAAATAGTATGATGTATTGTGTTAAGTGTAAGAAATCAACAGATACAAAAATAGATAACATTAGAATAGAACAAAGAATGGGAGATATGTTAAGAAAGGTATATGTGTTGTATGTAGTACTAATAAATCCCAATTCATTAAAAATTGCGATTGACTATATGAAGGTGAAGGTATTAGAGAAGATATTATAGAAGAAATTCATAAACCTGTAAGGAAAAATTATCCTAGGTTAAGTGTTATTGTTAAAGGTATAGATGATTTATGGCAAGCGGATCTTGTGGAAATGGATAGTGGTGTGTTAAAAGGTGTTTCAAAATTAAATAAAGGTTATAAGTATTTGCTAACGATTATAGATGTGTTTTCAAAATATGCATTTGCTGTTCCTGTTAAAGATAAGAGTGGTAAGAATGTTACAGAAGCATTTGAATCAGTGTTAAAAGTAAGAAAACCTAATAATTTACAAACTGATCAAGGTAAAGAGTTTTATAATAAAGAATTTGAAGATTTGATGGGAAAAAACAATATCAATCAGTACTCAACATATAGTGGTAAAAAAGCTTCTGTTGTTGAAAGATTTAACAAAACACTTAAACAAAATATGTGGAAAAAATTTACTGTTCAAGGTAATTATAAATGGTTAAAAATATTGCAAGGTTTAGTTGATGAATATAATAACAAAGTACATAGAACAATTGGTGTGAAACCTGTAGAAGTGAATAAGAAAAATGAGCATGTGATATTGAATAAAGTGTATAAGAAAGAATATAAACGTGTTAAACCTAAATACAAATTAGGTGATCATGTTCGTATAAGTAAAATTAAAGGATTGTTTGACAAAGGTTATACACCAAATTGGTCAGCAGAAGTGTTTGTTATTAACGAGGTTATACCATCTAATCCACCAACATATAAAATTAAAGATTTAAACAATGAAGAAGTTAAAGGAAGATTTTATGAACCAGAATTATTGAAAACTAAATATAAGGATGAGTATTTGGTTGAAAAAATATTGAGAAAGAAAGGTAATAAAGTGTTTGTTAAATGGTTAGGGTTTGATGATTCACATAATAGTTGGATAGATAAAAGTAATGTAATATTATAAATGTTATATTTTATGATTATTTCATAAAAGGTATAAATAGTTTATTAAATGGTTAGGGTTTAATAATTTGCATAATAAATAAATAAAAGTAATATATTATAAATGTTATCTTTTATGATTATTTCATAAAAGGTATAAATTGTTTATTAAATGGTTAGTGTTTATTAAATGGTTAGGGTTTAATAATTTGCATAATAGTTAATTAAATAAAAGTAATATAATATTATAAATTTTATCTTTTATGGCTATTTCATAAAAGGTAATAAAGTGTTTATTAAATGGTTAGGATTTAATAATTTGTATAATAATTAAATAAATAAAAGTAATATAATATTATAAATATTATTTCATAAAAGGTAATAAAGTGTTTATTAAATAATTAGGGTTTATTAAATGGTTAGGGTTTAATAATTTACATAATAATTAAATAATTAGGGTTTATTAAATGGTTAGGGTTTAATAATTTACATAATATAATATTATAAATGTTGCAGTGTAATTTAATGTGTTTAACTTTTATAAATATTTTCATAAAAGGTAATAAAGTGTTTATTAAATGGTTAGGGTTTAATAATTTGCATAATAATTAAATAAATAATTTGCATTAATAATTAAATAAATAATTTGCATAATAATTAAATAATTAGAGTTTATTAAATGGTTAGGGTTTAATAATTTGCATAATAATTAAATAAATAAAAATAATATAATATTATAAATGTAATGTAATTTAATTTGTTTAAACATGAAAAATATTATGAAAATGAATTAAAAAATCTGGTGAATATAAAAAACGATACAGTGTTTTTTCATATAAGGTGTGTTATTATATGGAAAAACACTGTATCATTTTTTATGTCGACATTAACAGCTGTATTAGAAAAATAAGTTGCTAATGTTGGTATAAAAATATTATGAAAATGAATTAAAAAATTTAGTGAATATAAAATTATGATACAGTGTTTTTCCATATAAAATGAGTATGAATAATGTTAATTTTACTGGTGAGGAGATGAAGGAGATGTCAATTACAAAACTAAAACAAATATGTAAAGTCAAGAAAATCCGCGGCTATAGTTATTTAAATAAGAGTGAATTAATCAAAAAAATCGAACAATACCAAAATGAACCAGATGAATTGAAAGTTATATACACAATGAAAGTTGATGAACTAAAAAACCATTGTAAAAGGAAGGGGATAAAAGGTTATTCTAAATTAAGGAAGGCTGAACTTATTGACCGTATTATAAAATATGAAGATGAACAAAACAGATCACAAATTAGAAACATATTTCCATTTAAAGAAGAAGTATTTGAAGAATCCAAACCACAACGAATACCAATTAAAGTAGAAACAAAGGAAACAGCAATACAGAAACGATTACAAACTATCGCAATTGAAAACATAGGAGGATATAAAGATCCAGTGAAGTTTTTAAATATAAGTGGGAAAGTAGTTATTAACAAAATCAAGGAAGAATTAAAGCACCATCCATTAAAAGTCAACCTTGTATTCATTTGTGATTATATTAAAGATAAAGAAGTACAAGAACGCAATTTTAAAACTATGAATGAAAGAATATTACAATCAACTGACTTAGATGAATATATAACCAATGCTAAACAAAAACTATGTAGAGAGATGGAGGAATTTCAAGGAAGAGGTTCAGGATGGTCATTACATCAAATTAAATATTTAGAAATCAGATTAAATAAATATGTACCATTACGAGCTTCTTCCTATATTGACCTTCCTAAACCAATTAAAGATAATAAATGTTTCTTATATTCTATTGCATGTTATTTAAAACCTATAGATCACCAATCACATCCTCAACGGCCTTCAAACTATACAGAAATTGTGGATGAATTACAAGAGAAATATTGTAAGGGTATTGAATTTCCTGTACAATTAAAAGATATAGTAAAGTTTGAAAAAAGAAGTAACATATCCATTAACGTGTATACCTATGATGATGAATATAATATATACCCACTTCAAATCACAAAAAATAAGCAGGATAAACACATCAATTTATTATATGTAAAAGATGAAAATAATGATCACTTTTGTTGGATAAAGGATTTATCAAGATTAATAAGAAGTCAAGTAACAAAACATAAGGAAAAATTATACTTTTGTGATAGGTGTTTAACAAGACATTTTAGAAATGAGATACAATTACAAGAACATGAACTATATTGTAAGGAGCATGAATCTGTTAGAATAGAACTTCCAAAACCATATGACAATCAAATACAGTTCCAAAATTATAATAGATCATTGAGGGTACCATTTGCGATATATGCTGATTTTGAATGCTTGTTATGTAAAATGGAAGTAGACCATAATTGTTCTAAAACTGTGAAGTATCAAAAGCATTTACCAATGAGTTTCTGTTATTACATCAAATACTCAAATGGTGTGTATAAAAGGCCTGTTAGTTATATTGGTTTAGATGCTGCAAAGGTGTTTGTGGAGAAGTTAAAACAAGAAGCAATAGAAATAAAGAAAATATATAACAAAAGAGTTGAAATGAATAACCTAACTAAAGATGAGGAAGAGTTATATAATAATTCCAATAGTTGTCATATATGTGAGAAAAACTTGAATGATTTACCACCCGCAATTGAAAAACAAATAAATGTGTTAAATAAGAAAATAAAATTCGCTAAAAATAATGATAGCATGGTTGAAAAATTAGAAGAATGGAAACATGAATTAGGTAAATGTTTGAAAAATATAAATATAAATAAAGCAAAAGTAAGAGATCATGATCATTTAACTGGAAAGTTTAGAGGTGCAGCTCACAGTTATTGTAACTTAAGCTATCGAAATCCTAATTTCATTCCAGTATTTATTCACAACTTAAGTGGTTATGATACTCACCTATTTGTTAAAGAACTTGCTTATGATAAGAATGAAATAAAACTAATTGCAAACAATGAAGAAAAATATATAACATACTCGAAATATGTGAAGGTTGATAAAAAGAATGGAATTAATTTACGATTTCTAGATTCATTTAGGTTTATGTCAAGGGGTTTAGCAGAACTAGCAAATAACCTTACAAAAGAACAATATAGAGAAACGTCAAAGTATTTCACTTATGATTTATTAGATTTAGTAATTAAAAAAGGTGTGTACCCATATGATTATATTGACTCAATTGAAAGATTAGAAGAAACAAAACTACCTTCAAAAGAAATGTTCTTTAATAAACTTACTAACACCCACATCAGTGATGAAGATTATGAGCATGCGAAAAATGTTTGGAAGTCATTCAATATTAAAAATCTAGGTGAATATACAGAACTTTATAACAGGACAGATGTATTAATATTAGCCGATGTATTTGAAAATTTTAGAGATGTATGTTTAAAGGCATATGGTTTAGATCCTGCTTGGTATTTCACTGCTCCTGGTTTATCATGGGATTCAATGTTAAAGGTGACTAAAATCGAACTAGAAATGTTAACTGACTATGACAAAATATTAATGATTGAAAAAGGTATAAGAGGTGGAATTTCACAATGTAGTAAGAGGTATGTAAAAGCAAATAATAAGTATATGAAAAGTTATAACAAAGACGAACCTTCAAAGTATTTAGCTTATCTAGATGCAAATAATTTATATGGATGGGCAATGAGTCAATACATGCCTTACAAAGACTTTAAATGGGTTCAACCTTACATAAACATAATGAATATTCCAGATATTTCAGAAACTGGTTACATATTAGAAGTTGATTTAGAATATCCAGAATACTTACATGATAAACATACAGATCTACCATTAGCTCCAGAAAATATGTGCCCACCAGGATCGAAACAATCAAAATTATTAACAACGCTTTACAATAAAGAAAGATATGTTATTCACTATAGAAATTTAAAATTATATATGTCACTTGGAATGATATTAAAGAAAATTCACCGAGTATTAGAGTTCAAGCAATCAAACTGGTTAAAGGAATATATCTAAATACAAATATGAGAACACAAGCTAAGAATAATTTCGAGAAAGATTTTTACAAGTTAATGAATAATAGTGTATTTGGTAAAACAATGGAAAGCATTAGAAAGAGGCCATCAATTACTTTAGAATGTGATCCAATGAGGGTGGAAAAGTTAATAGCGAAACCGAACTTTGATTATAGAAATATATTTACTGAAGATTTGTGTGCGATACATATGAAAAAAGAAAAATTGACCTTCAACAAACCTATATATGTTGGTATGAGTGTGCTAGATTTGTCAAAACTATTAATGTATGACTTCCATTACAACATTATGAAACCTAAATATGATATTGATATAGGGTTATGTTATATGGATACTGATAGTTTTATATATGAAATTAATACAGATGATTTCTACAAAGACTTAAAAGAAATGGTTGATTTATTTGATACAAGTGAATATGGAAAGGATAATCAATATGGAATACCATTAGTAAACAAAAAAGTATTAGGAAAGATGAAGGATGAAAACAATGGTAAAATAATGACAGAATTTATTGGGTTAAGATCAAAGATGTATGCCTTTAAAGTTGAAAATAAAGAGAAGAAAAAAGCAAAAGGAATAACAAAATCTGTAGTATCAAGAGTTACAATTTGATGATTATAAGCAAACCCTATTCAATGATGTGAAAACATACAAAAATATAAATCTAATTCGAAGTTGTAAGCATGATGTGTATACCATAGCTGTAAATAAATTAGCTTTAGATTCGAATGATGATAAAAGATATATACTAGAGGGTGGTATAAGTACATTAGCTTGGGGGCATTATAAGATATAGTTAAAATGTATTTATGTGTAGTTTAGTTTTAGGTCATATTTAATTAACTTTTATGTATAGTTTAGTTTTAGATAAAATTTAATTAACTTTTATGTATAGTTTAGTTTTAGGTAAATTTAATTAACTTTTATGTATAGTTTAGTTTTAGGTAAATTTAATTAACTTTTATGTGTGGTGTAGTTTAGTTTTAGGTCATATTTAATTAACTTTTATGTATAGTTTAGTTTTAGGTAAATTTAATTAACTTTTATGTATAGTTTAGTATTAGGTAAATTTAATTAACTTTTATGTATAGTTTAGTTTTAGATAAAATTTAATTAACTTTTATGTATAGTTTAGTTTAATTTTAGGTCATATTTAATTAACTTTTATGTATAGTTTAGTTTTAGGTAAATTTAATTAACTTATGTGTGGTGTAGTTTAGTTTTAGGTCATATTTAATTAACTTTTATGTATAGTTTAGTTTTAGGTAAATTTAATTAACTTTTATGTATAGTTTAGTTTTAGATAAAATTTATATTTTTGTCATAAAAGTTGTTTTTGTAATTTTATCCTTAGACATAGGCAACCAGTAACGCGTTAGAAAAAAATTATAAAAAATAGAAACCATTTACCGTTTGAATTTTGAAAATCGGTTAATATTTGACGATGTTATAGCAAGTTCAAAATTTCGGGAATTTTTTACGGGTTTATTTTTGAGTTTTCGGGAAAATGTTATTCTTTAAAAAAGTCTTTAAATTTTATTCTAATTATGATAGTATTTTTATTTTTTCGATTTGTTGAAATTTTGTGGAGATATTGAAAAAGGGAAAGTATCCTTTGGGTTATGCAACCATTTATGCATTTTAGAAAATTGGTTATGTTATTAGTATTCATTTGTCGTTTGAATTTTGAAAATCGGTTAATAAACAACAAAGTTATAACGACTTAAAAAAATAACATCCCTCGAGTACGCCATTAAAACAGGGTTGGTTATCGTTTCCAAAAATTATCATATTTACCTTATTTGGTACTAGTTCATTTGTAATAGTTTCAGAGCTTAATTCATAATTTTAACAATTCTGGAAAAATATGTTAAAAAGAATTAGTTTCCAACCCTGTTTGTCACGTGAAAGTAAAAATCATCACGTTACAACTAAGAAGTTTAAAAAAGATTAATAATTTTTCGACTGTGAAGAGAGAGAAAATTGTAACTGCATAACGTGACTAGCTAACGTGACGTGACAGTTTTGGTGTTGTTATTATTACACTTTCCATATACTGCTTGACTACTAAAAAAAAAAATGTTGTTGCTGCTCCGGTTGACTGAAGAGAATGTGAGTGTGGATGAGTGTATGATGATGTAAGCAAGTCACGTTCCCATGCTAAGAAAGAAAGAAGGAGAATTATCGTAAATCTCATGTCCATATATGCTATTCCTTCTCTCAAGCAAACTCAATTGTAAATGTGTGTGTGGACAAACCTTCTGTGCTGTGTTGGGTTGTATAAATACAGGCGGCAAAATGCTAAATTCGTTATTTTTTATCCGATTTTGATAATTCAAACGGCATTTAAAAGAGTATGTATCAGAGTTTAAAATGCAATTGTTCATTCTTGTTAAATGTTGTTAGATTTAGTGATTTTTTTTGTTTTTGTAACTAGATTTAGTGATTTTTTATAACCAAATTTAGTAATTTTTAAAATCAAAACCGGCTATAACCAGATTTTGTAACTAAATTTAGTGATTTTTGAAGTCAAAACCGGTTATAAGTAGATTTTGTAACTAGATTTAGTGATTTTGTAACTAAATTTAGTGACTTTTTTGTAACCAGATTTAGTGATTTTTTGTAACTAGATTTAGTGATAGAATGCATTAGAAGTTATTATGAGTTAGATAGAAGTTATTTGATATGGTGATAGAAGTTATTTGGGAAATAGGGAGTGAGGTAGAAATTATTAGGGGTAGTTTAGAAGTTATTTGGAGGTAGGGGGATGCGCTATTGTTATTAGGAGTGCGCTATTATTATTGATGGTGTGCTAGATTGTTATTGGAAATGATGAGGTGGCGCAGAATCCCCATCCCACACCTACTTAGATATTTTTTTCCTTTCTGTTTTTAACACCTTTCAGAACAACAGTACATGTTTGTAAGAAATGAAGATGGTCACATCTCACCTGTCCGATATGGAGGTGTAACTTTGACAGTATAGGAATAACGTTGCATCAATACAATTCCTAGATAGATAGGTGACCAACTTAGAGTAACCAGTAATGCTGGCCTTATGGAAGAGCATAGGTTCTCCAAAACTGAGTCGGAATGATCAAATTGTTGTTCCTTTGTATTGTTATGCAACCACGCAGTTCTTACAAAATATACTCATCTTGCCTACTGTTACGATATCGACATCCCGTTAACGCCTTTTTTGTCGTTTCTTTTTGTTCATTAGTAACAATACGTGTCATTGTTTCGGTATAAACTGGAGACGGACTGTTTCTCAGTACGAGTAACCAATCTGCTTTCCCGCATTCGAACTTGGTTGACCATATTCGTACGCAGTCTATTTATATTGCGTCCTTTGACGTCGAGGAGCTATAGTGACGCTTTCCTGCACATTTCGTGTTGTTTGTTCACGTTTTACTGTCTCAGTGATCTGTAAATCACTTTCTCATAGTCAAGCACCAAATCGAAGGTGCTACTAGGCTAGGGTGACCAACCGTCCCGTAAAAACGGGATTGTCCTGTTTTTTCACTACCATTTCCGGGGTTCCGAAAAAAATCTCCCGGGACGCCACAATGTCCCGTATTTACATTGGGTACAAAACACTTTCCAATCGCTAAAATTTCCTAAATTTATATTATTTTCTAAGCTATGTGATTATATTGGAACATGTCTAATTACTGAGCAACATCACTACGATGATTGTGATGGTGGATGTGGTGGCTGCACTGTTTCCCGCCCCAGGTCTCCTCACTCTAACAAGGAGAAGGCAGACTTTGGCAAGTGAACTTCGGGGCCATTTTTTGCGAGGAGATAGTGCACATTTAAAGAGTTAATATTACAAACTGGGAGAGCGCAATGGGCAAAAATAAGGGAGAAAAACCGTCTTCAAATGTTTTCTACTCGTCACATATACTATTCGACGCGCAAATTTATTAAGTGACGGCGTCGCAGATTGAGTAAAGTATACAACTCATATGCAAAGGGTACCGGGTTCGATTCCCGTTCGAATCAATTCTTGTTTTGTTTTTTGCTTCAACTAATAAAGTAACCATTTGTAACTATAAATAAAATATTAGTTCACTATATGTTTATAATGAATAAAACAATAGAAATTTTAAATTCACTTGTAAAATCTTTCAATGTTCCATGTAAACTAGCAAAAAATTTAATCTATTCCGTAAATATACCGACATCACGAGTTGTATTATGGTTACGACAGTCAACAGCGCCGATTTCTCTGTAAATTGAGGGGCATTCATAAAAAAATACATACAATACATGTAAAAATAAAAAATACATATTCATAGAAATACATGGGGCCCACATGAGCTTGGGGGGACGGGACCCCCATGATCGGCGCCCTTGACGACAGTCGTTGTGTAATAAATGTTCTTGAAGCGTCGTGTCTACATCTGTTGACAGTGTGCGATTTACAAAGGAGTTGAGGGGGGAATCCCCTTTGCTAATACTGGATTTTGCTATAACCAAAGCAGATTTCCCCTCATTCCCCTTGTAATTCTCACACTGTCAACAGATGTAGACACGAAGCTTGAAGAACATTTTTTACACAACGACTGCAGTAACAAAAATATTTACGGAAGAGATTAAATGTTGTTCCTAGTTAATATGGAACATCAAAAGAATTTACAAGTAATTGAAAATTTCTATTGTTTTATTCATTATAAAAATATGTGAATTAATATCTTACTTATAGTTACAAATGCCTACTTTATTGGTTGAAGCAAAAAACAAGAAAAAAAAGGTTTGATTGGAACGAGAATCGAACCCGGGTTTTTTGCACTTGAGTCAGTGATTCTTCTCACTCTACCACGCCGTCAGCTGATAAGTTTGCGCGTCGTACGATATATGCGTCGAGTAGAAAACTTTAAGACGGTTTTTCTCCGTCATTTTTGCCCATTGCGTTCTCCCAGTTTGTAATATTAACTCTTTAAATGTGCAGTACCACCTCGCAAAAAATGGCCCTGAAGTTCACTTACCAAAGTGTGCCTTCTCCTTGAAAGACTTCCACTCCGCAGATGAAAGTGCAAGGGACTGAAAGCCTTATGAAGAACAAATGTAGCTTGCTTTTGCTCTCGAACTCTTTCGTGGTTAGATTGTTAGCGTACGAGCCTTTGACGTAAGAGACCGGGATTCGATTCCCGGCCGGAGCTCATGTAGTTCGTTTTCCAGTAGGTTCCGTCTCATATGGCCTCGCTGCTGAAAGGGACGTTAAACTCAAAATCAGCTCAACTCAACTGAATCTGCTCTCTGTTTTGGGTGGTGGAAGATTGATGTGCTGTCATTAGTACAGTACAGTGTTTTCGTAATTTGACTAGACAATAATCCTTTAAGTGTAGCATACCTATAGTCCATAACCAGCTTAGTACCTTCCACAACGGAATTAAGGAAATTGAAAGGAAGTGCAAAAACAAGTGTTATGAATGTCAATGATGTATTGAAAGGCATGCTTAAAGCTATGTCTAATAGAAAAGAGGAACAGTTTTTATCATTTAATGTAAGATCCCTTCTTAAAAGGAATGAAATTATGTAACAAGAGAAAATCAACTTTTAAAATGAAGTTACTGAGTTTTATGGAACTTGGATTGAATATCTAAGGAAGTGGAGTGTATCGTTTTCTACTTTTTCAGTATTCAAATGGATGTTGTTGATCGTCCTCAATTCGGGGGAGGTTGAAAATAGTGTTTCTTACTTCAAAGAGAAAAGTATTGAAATAAATGATTCTTTCCTTTTCGATCACGTGGCTTCGTTGAAGGATTTTGTTAGTAATAATATAAAGGAGTGGGGAAGGAAAAATTTAAAAAAAAAGTCCCTCCAGTGCCACGAGAAGTGGGTTCAAAAACACTAGGTCTGAACAGCACTCTGAATCTTTAAAGATATACCAATATGTGTTTGCAATCCCTGCTCATAATGACAATACTTAAATAATATTTTTGCTCATGAATATTCAATGGACAGACGAAAGAAACAGGATGTTAGTTGAGACCCTTTCTGCAATTCTTCAAGTACTTATACCAGCGTTTCCCAACCTTTTTCAACTTGCGGCACACTACGGGTGTAACTTGAATTTTCGCGGCACACTCATAGATATTATTATTATTATTATTATTATTATTATTATTATTATTATTATTATTATTATTATTATTATTATTATTCGCAAATATAAAATAACATGGTATTTTTTTCTGTGATTACTGATTTCCTTCTTACCGAGATGAAAGCTCGATCACTGGTTTTCCCCTAAGCTAATTCATTATGCTTATTTTTTATTCTAATTTTAAAATAGAAAACCACTGCAATGAAATATACGACTCAGATTTTTAAAAATACGCTTTCTTTTTCGAAAACTGTATTCAACCTTTCACTAAGAACGAAGATCATTAAATAACGAACGAACAAACAAATGTCTTGTACTTTTAACTTTGCTGTTTTAACCAAAACCGGTACATATTATTGCAATCACACAGCTTGCGATGCGTCAAAGTCAAAACACAGCTGTTGAACAAAGTGTTGTTCTGTCATTCACGTGCGAATGAGTATTCTACGAACGTTCCCTTGACGCGTACCGTACAAGTGCTTCCATTTCTTGGTGTTAGTATGACTCTCAATTGAAGCGTAACATAGCAGCTAACCGTGGAAATGTGTACGAGCCGAAATACTGTATGCTACACAGTAATAGATGTAGAATAATATATTACAATTACAGTAATTTTTTCCGTGGTAGAAATTCTTAGTCA
Organism: Thermobia domestica; assembly: GCF_964235325.1. NCBI lineage: Eukaryota > Metazoa > Arthropoda > Insecta > Zygentoma > Lepismatidae > Thermobia > Thermobia domestica. The sequence goes on along the minus strand of NC_137465.1, from coordinate 141,467,998 downwards.
TGTGAAATACAAAAATATACATTTTTTCCTATGTCTTGCAATTTGGTTGCTATAGAATTAATAATTTTGTTTCGATTTCCTCGCGGCACACCAGTGTGCCGCGGCACACCGGTTGGGAAACGCTGACTTATACAATTTCAAAATGGATTCTTGTGATGTTGATAACTTTGTAAACGTATTAGAAGAGACGAAAGTTTTAAAGATGATTAAGACAACAGCTAGGTATTTTCATGAATCTAGCTCATGAAATGAACTCATGTTTTGCATTACATTATTCTCACGATCATACCTCATGTTTTTCATTTTAATAATTGATAAATGTTTCATATATAAAATATTTTAGTAATGTTTGCAAATATTTCGTTATTTTACATTTTCATTTCTTGTTAGCTGCTGATAGTTATTTGTTATTTAATTAATTTCACAACTTTTTCAATAGATTTTAAAAAAATGTAAAGTAGCCCCTTTTGATGAGAGAGATAAAAAAAGAGAGAACTGAGAGGCTAAAAAATATATTTAAGGGAGCAACCTATACAAAAATAAAATATGTCCCGTTTTTTCTAGTTGACGATTTGGTCACCCTATACTAGGCTCATGTATGCGGCAACTCGCTGATTATATTCGTTTATACCTGAGGCGTGTGATAAAATTTTACGTTGGGTAAGCAATCCATTGAGCTTGTATTATATGATGAATTGTATTAGATAATCCACTGAACACGTTTGAACTTTCTAAATGGTTGAGTAATAATATTGGATCATATTTGTTACTGTTAGCAGTTATACGTAATTTTCTCTATTTGAAGAATACAGTACGTATGTGTCCTCTCATTTTGGCCCCTGAAGCGTGTCCATGATTGTCCAAGAAACTAGCATCAATGAAACCCTTCATAATGCCTGTGTTTTTACGAACGCGCTCCTTATGTTGGAGGTCACTTATTTTCTTTTGTTCACTAAGCATATGATAAGTATATATTTTTCAATTTTTTTTTCATATTATTGCTTGCAGATGACATTGAGAAAGACAGTACATTTTAAAAAGCTATGTATACATTATTGTGATTATATCCTCCATTATTCCAAACATTCTTATTATTAATATAAAAAGAAAAGTGTTTGTAGAAGAACAATCACATAACCATGAATAGTTGTAATATTAAAATGTCGAATACATGTTTTCACTGTGCTGGAAATATTAAATTGAGGAGTTGGACGAGCATTCTGTATAATCATCTTTTCATTCTCGTATGCTGGAGAGGCAAAATTAGACCACCGAAGATCAGAAATTATCCTATCACAATTACTCCTAGCCCCCATAGCAGAACATGCAGCGATTTGCGATGTGATCGCAGAAAATCTGCCGCACCTGTGCAGAATAATTGCCATGTAATGCTGTAATAAAAATATGATACCTGTAGTATCATCTTGATTTTTTTTTTTTTTTTTTTATTTTGGAATTGCTGCAGAAAATTTTTGACTTACAAATAGTGATGAGCAAATGCAAGACCAAGACCAAGACCCGGGTGGTCTTGGTCTTGGTCTTGGTCTTGCACATGCGGTCTTGGTCTTGGTCTTGCACTGGAACCCTCGGTCTTGGTCTTGGTCTTGGTCTTGCACACCTAGTCTTGGTCTTGGTCTTGGTCTTGCACACCCAGTCTTGGTCTTGCTTGCAAGAGTCTTGCAAGTTTTGCTTTTAAGAAATCTATGATTTTCATAAGTAAATTTTACTCTGTATATAAGGGATAATAAATCCTACATTGCGTCAATAGTTAGGGAAATACAATGTATGTTTCTAAATGTAATACATTTTACCTTCGTGTAAGTGTGATGATACTGTACAACATAGGCAATGACCTTTATTTTTTTTTCAATGGGTGATCAAGCTTCACTACTTATAACATAAATCACAACATTTCGTAATATTTTTATATATTTTAACAGTTCTAATACTCCACTGGTTCCCAAACTGGGGAGGCTACCCCTGACAGTGAGACGCATGAAAGAAAACCAAGACGGCACAGATTACTGAAATACCATAAATTGCAAAATTATTTTTACACTCTAAAGGCGTCAGATTTTTTTCTTTTCAACCATGATTAGCTCATCTTTGTATTGAACAAACTTCCAATTAAATATTGAAATTTTGTTTTACTGATTCTAATATGTACTGTATGGGGCAGAAACGGTACGTGACGTTTGGGCGCCGCCGTTAAGGCGCGGACGTTTGGGCCCCGCTGTTTGGGCACTGGACGTTTGGGCGCGAAGCCATTTGGGCGCCAGACGTTTGGGCGCGAGTTAAATTAAAAAGTCATTGTGTTAGGCGCTGAGTACTAAGTTCGAATCAAGATATCACAAAGTGTCTACTGTAGTGGAAGTCCTTGAATTGTACTGGATTTTGTTTTACATACTAGAAATATTGAAATTTGAAAATTCTAAAAACTGAATTAACAATTAAATTTTGTAAATTTAAGTTTCAACCAAAGTTAAGTATGCTTTTTATTTGATAACTTTTCAAGCCAAAGGTAAGTAGACCAGACTAGATATGATTGACTGCATTACGTACATAGTGAGCCTATTCCATTAAAAAACTTAAAGCAGGACTTCTACTGTAGTTATGCAATAAGTGTGAATGTCAAACACATTTCTAGTGGCTGAATGACCAATATATGTACACTTAACTATTATTTTTCACTTTGAAATCTTCTTTATTTCCTTTCGCCACTTTCTTTAGTGTAGATTAAATACTTACAATGGGACGAAAAAAAAGTGTGTTAAGTTTTGATTTTTATATTGGAATGTTAATAAAAAAAAAAGTGATACAAGAAATACAGCATACTACAGTTCCTAAACTCAATGTCTTAAACACCCTGTATTAATAGCTTTCGCTCAACTCGATTAGGATTTAGATTTTTGGGCTGTCGGCATGTAAGGCCATTTAGCCCGTCACGTTTGAGGGGCACACTATCCGGGAAAAGGAAAGGAAGAAAGGATTGGGGAAGGAAGGAAGCGGCCTGGACCTATAAATTAGGTACCACCCCGGCCTGGTGTGAATGAGGAAAACCTCATTCAGGGTGGCCGGCCTGAAAGAGCGTGTTACACATTTTCGACCGAGTGCCCCTACCGGGAATCGTACCCGGGACCGCTCGCACAGAAGGCGAGAGCGTTAGCGACTACGCTACGCGGGGCCACTTCTCTCAACTCGAGTGCGCGGAAATCTTTTATTGGTGGTTCTTTATTGGACTTAAGGAAGAGAAGAGTATGGCAAACGTAATAAGGAAGAGAAGAGTTTAGCAAACGTAATACGAAAGAAAGCAAATTTTAAGATTCTAAGTATGTAATTATTACCTTTTTTTAAAAAATACAAAAATTAAATCAATATTTTTTAATTAACATTAAGAAAATTATTAACAGTTCGTCTGATTCCTTCATTTCCTAGCTTTCTTATAAAATACAAAAATTAGATCAGAAGTACAAGAATCATGAACAAGCGAAAAATCAATCCATGACGAGGTTAGGCAACAAATGCCACAAACGCATTAAACCATTTAATTTAGATGAATAAATAAGATAGAAAATAGATAGATAAATGAGGTGAGATAAAGATAGAAGTGTAGGAAAAGTATATATCTTGATTCGCGCTTAGTTTTCAGTGCCTAGCTTACTTTATATTTCGTAAATTGTGAGTTTTACTATGTACCTCGCGCCCAAACGTCTGGCGCCTAAAGGGCTTCGCGCCCAAACGGCAGCGCCGAAACGTCCGCGCCCAAATGGTGGCGCCCAAACGTCCTGTCCCGGGCAGAAACAAGGACATTACGCAAAAACGATGAAACAATTACACTTTCGAAATGTGGGCATGGAGAAAAAAGGAGAGAATCAGCTGGGTTGAACGGAAAACGAATGCAAAGTTTTTAGAAATAGTAGCAGTAGGGGAGAAAAGAAGAATTTTAGATGTAATTAAGAGGAGGACATTGGCTGAGGGGGAATTGTATTATGAGGGACGTGCTAGAGGGAGGGGGCGAAGGAGATTATAGTTGAAGAAATATATCAAGACAGAAAATTGCTACGTTAAGACGAAGAGACTAGCTGAGGACCACAGTCATCGAAGCTTCTCGGCTGCAGCAAGTGACCTGCCAATAATGGCAGAATAGTTATTATTATGACGATGATGATATATTTTGCAATATTGACCAAAAAAGAGAGAAAAAATTAAAATAATAATAATTAAACCTCTTAATATTTTAGAATATGAAATGAAATTAAATTTGTGAGTTTTACGTCCCACGATTATGCCGGCTAGGCTAAAGGAGACTGTGATGATGAGAAATGAGTGAAAATGGTGGAAAGAAGAAAGTGGAAGGAAACGGGAGAACCTCGAGGAAACCCACGCACACGGTGTTTGTCCACCACAAAGTTCACTTGGCGGGGCTGGGATTGAACGAGGGGCCCCAAACATCAGAGCTGAACGCTCTACCACTGATCCACCGCGGCCCCAATATTTTAGAATAATTTGAGTGAAAACTGAAAACGGCTCAACTGTCTATGTCTTTTGTGTAAACTCAATTTATATATATATACTTTTGACCTACATTAGAAATACATAATAACGGCATCAAACTTCAAGTTATTTGAAATAAGTACGAAATCACTCTCAGTTGTGAATATAGATTATTTATTGTTGTATAATGTTATATCGTTGAATCCTAGATATGTCGTATACCTAAGGGGGCTATAAGTTATATTGATAAACAATTATTCAACGTATAAGCATCCACCTATGAAATCAAACTTGCGGTCACATGCGCTAAGTTCTTGTCAATGTCATGAAAATGTTATTTCAATATTAATTTTATAAGTACACATTAAAAATTTCCAACGGATGCTTGAACCTCAGAGCCAAAGCCATACCCATGTAGTCGGCACCTATGGTGTACAGAATTGCCGATGTTCAATACTACATTTCTTTAGTTTTGGAAGAAGAACACCACTAATATGTTTTGAAATGAAATGAAATATCTACTTTAACGTCCTACGATTATTACACTGAGGCTAAAGGAAACAATGATGATGAGAAATGGTGGAATGAAGAAAGTATGAGGAAACGGGAAAACCTACGCACAGGGTGTTTGTTCACCAAAGAAGCTCACGTACCGCAAGCTGCGATCGAACCAGGGCCCCATGTACCAGAGGTGAACGCTCTGCCACTAAGCTACCGTGTCCATAACATGCCCTAGTTTATTTTTGCTTATCCACTTCTTATGGACACAACTATTCTTCGTATGATTTCCCAAAATCCAATCATGGGCCGTCGTGAATGATCAAATGATGACCAAAGTAAATCAGACACTGAAGTTGTTATAGCTTGTAACAATTCATAGAATTATGCTGTCGGTCGTCTCGTGAACAACCGATTCAAAAAACGACATACTGTAGCTATATGTTACAGGAGCTGATCGACTCACATGGATTGCATAAACTACTGGGAATACATTTACTCCGTCTGTATTTTGACTGGAGCCAAGAAGTTCACGTGAAAGATGTAATGATTTTTCCCTTTCCTTTTTACATTCTATAAAAAGTCAAGTAGTACCGTACTTGTGCAAGACTCTTGCGCAAGAGTCTTGGTCTTGGTCTTGCAGGTATGGTCTTGGTCTTGGTCTTGGTCTTGCACCCCTTGGTCTTGGTCTTGGTCTTGCATCGGGATTCCTGGTCTTGGTCTTGGTCTTGGTCTTGGTCTTGCATGCAAGACTCTTGCAAAAACTGCAAGACCAAGACTCTTGCGCTCATCACTACTTACAAAAGCTTATCGCAGAAAGACAAAGTTCTGCCATCGGGCTGCTAGCTTCTAATCCCATCCATTTCCCAGTCTTCATGATTCCACTGCAATAATCAGAAAATGCTGTTGCTACCTTCCACCCATACATTGCACAAGATTCAAGTATATCACTACACTTTTAAACAACCGAATATCGCAGTAAAACATACACGTCAATACAATTTATAAATGATCTTTTGACTAGTTTTAGTACAAATTTTCTTCAATGATGACAAGAGGATTTGACTCGTTTTCAGTCTTTCTGTTTTTACTGTCGGTATGGTAAATAATGCCACAGATCACATACCCTAAGGGTAAATGCATACCGAAGATACCTCGCGAGGTTTAAGTCTCGTTCACACCCTCTTACTAGCACAAACACATGGATGCAAATGGGTAAACCCATGCCGAAGATGTACGCTACATCGCGACCTAGAGGTCGACCGCGAGGGTGAATTAGTGATCGCGATGATAAACAACCGAGTTTGTTTTTACATCAATGTTCAACGGAAGCATCGCTGTGGCTCGTGTTCTCATTGGTTCTCCCTAAAGCGTTGCACGGAATAAAGTCTTCATTTGTTTAGAATTTTGTCTGCAGAGGATTGTGTGTGTCTGTGCTCGAGAGGTTTTGCTGCACTCTTAAATTTGATTATGAAAGACATATTAATAAAACAAATGAGGAATGTTGCAGCAATATGGGATAAGAAACGCAAACATCATAATAGGCACTTTTTAAAATAAAGAATAGAAGAAAATAGCAACTGAAATGGAACGTCAGATAAGTTATTCATATTTGTTTGAGATTTATACTGTAGCTTATTATATAAGGCAGTGGCGGTTACAGGGAGGGAGCTTTCGGACTGAAGTCCGTAAATTGTGGAATTTCTAAAGAAAAAAGAAGCTACTGTTAATCATATCTATGCTTAAAAACTCCACGCTCCCCTCCTCCAATTCCGAGATGAATAAAAAAGGGTTTCTTCTAAATTCTTTACTGATATAAGGTAAAGAAATACCTGTAAAGACAGGCACGTATCCATGGGGAGGAAACGTCAAATAATGGAATTGCAGTGACGAAACTTCATTTACTGAAGTTAATACTCCCTCCTCGAAACATGACAAGGGAACATCTTATATTGATAGTGACATTGCCCAATCAAACAAAGCATAATCGATAGAGAAGTGAAGAAAAGTGAGAAATCAAAGTGAGAACTTACAGCGAGGGTGCGACCTCCTCGCTATGTGCGCCCTTCATCGCTTCATCCATCTAGACCTAGACATCGAGGAAGCGACCGCGACCACGAGGTATCTTCGGTATGCATGTACCCTAACGATGACAGGGGCCGCGGTGGCTCAGTGGTAGAGCGTTCACCTCTGGTGCTTGGGGTCCCGGGTTCGATCTCAGCCCCCGCCAAGTGAACTTTGTGGTGGACAAACACCACGTGCGTGGATTTTCTCGGGGTTCTCCCGTTTCCTCCCACTTTCTTCATTCCACCATTTCATTCATTACTCATCCTCACCGTCTCCTGTAGTCTAACCGGCATAACCGTGAGACGTAAAACTCACAGATTTCATTTCATTCCATTTCCTAACGATGACAGTGCGAAGAATTGCTTTTAGACCTGCAAGCAGTACCAAAGAATGACACTAGAGGACAGGTCTATGCTATTATACTGCTCTCTGGTGACAGTATGAGGAACTCGCAACAACTTCAAGTATTCAGTTCCAGTGTCGAGAATGGAAAGCAAGAGGTTGATTCTGGAAATCGGTTGGAATAAAAATAAAAAATAAATAGTACTGTAATGTGTGGGTTTTATCTTTGGGTATGCACTGCGTACGTTACATACATGAGATAACCGCCACTGGTTCATACATTGCTCTGCTTTCAAATACTGTAAGTTTAGATGTTTCCGTCATAACTTCTTGGTGTTGCAGTTGTCACATGTAGCAGCAGAATTACAGTTGGGCTATTTATCTTGAAACGCCCCTGTAACTTCTGAACTAATGGATTAAAATCAATTAAATTTTATAACATGCAAATATCAACAGGGGGATATTATTTGACATACAATGCAATACCACCCGTTTAATAGTTTTGCCCAATCAACTGAAGTTTTGTTTTAAAACAATGCACATCATCAGGTCATTGCATATTTCAGATCTACATATTAAACGAAAACTTACAATACCACATTTATTAGTCAGTGCTACAAACTAAGGATGCTACAGTTTTACAAACACCCGTAAACACCCGAATTTTGGAGGCCTCTACAATAGTAATGATGCAAGTGAAACGAAATACCTTAGCTTCATGTACTGTCGCCATGATATGATTATTTCTAACAAATGAGAACAAAGTTTCTGGGTACTGGAACTTTACTTTCCTCAAAATGTTTATTTCAAAAAACTGCTCGGATAAGTATCACATCCAACCACACACATGATTTAAAATAAACGTAAAGATGACAATGCTCTTTACAGCAATTTGATATGTCAAATCATAAATGTAATGAACATTGGTAAGTTTATAATACTGCTTAAATTTGTATAATTACTAGGACTTCTTGTAATTACAACTACCAGAAAATATTGTTGCAATGTTACAGAAGCAGACGATGCCACGAGAGCAAAAATTTTTAAAGCAGTTTACCACAACTACGCCATTTTGAGCAGTATAGCAACCTCTACCCGTTTTATTTGAATTCACGAGAAGTATTAATAATAATAAACATATGTTTATTATTATTATTATTATTATTATTATTATTATTATTATTTTTATTGTTGTAAACTTTATCCAGTCATATAATCTATCTCTAATAATTTGTATTTTTGAATAGTTCCGCGTCCAGGCTACTGTATAAAATTAGTTTTGGTTTTTTCATAGTTAGTGTACTTTCATCTTTCTGTTATTTACACTACAGCTTATGTCAGGATTGTAATTAAATTGGTTCCGGTTTGGTGATCGGTTATACGGCCTGCATCTTTCATGAAATCCTAGATCTCGTCTCGTATGGTCTTAGTGGTGAAGAAGGGACGTTTTGCTACAGTCATACATACACACACAAATGTAAATACCTATGTAATCAGGGACGTCAATTAGGGGGGGGCAGGAGGGGGCAATTGCCCCCCTAAGAGTTTGAGGAATATATATACTTCAATAGATTGTCTACTAATATAGGCCCTACTAGTACAAAACGTAAAAGTCTTACGTCGGTTGTGCTCTTGCCCCCCTCAAGCGGTCTGAAATGACGCCCCTGTATGTAATAAGAGCATATGCATGACTTCTTGTTAGAAGTAGTAATGTTTACACTGATCATATTGAAATAATCACGCAATCAGTATTGTGTCGGAAAGCACAAGCTGATAGGATAATATATTATTGTTCATTGTATTAAAAAAGCAGAATGAAGGATGATATTTTCAGTGATGAAACAAGTCTCCACGCTAAGTTTAAACAGCTACTTTGTGTGTGTGTGTGTGTCACTATGAATGACGTCATTGTCCATCTTTTTTCAGTAATTTTTATGTTCATGTTTCCGTGGCGGGCGTCGAGTTTGGGCGTTGCCCGGAAGATCAGTAACAGAATCGATTTGCCATTTGGAGTAAATATTCGTGGAGTATGATTACACAAATTGAAGGTTACAGAATTGAGGAGAGGAGCCCCACCCGTCGATTTGTTATCAGTTTCGTCTAGGTTTGGATTAGAGAAATGGGACTGTGAGATCGCTGATGCCATTTGTTCTTGTCTTGATAATTGTTGGGCGTTTGTTTCGCTTTCAAGCGAACGAAATTATGGAATCATACTTCTTTCTTCGCTGCGAAAAGAAGAAAACTATGTAACTAGAAAAATAAATTTAGTGTGATAAATTTTAAGTTTCATTTGCTCAAAAGTTAAGATCCGTTATAAGATGGGTGTCAAGGTTGTAGCGGATACCCCCCACAGCTCCCGTGTTTGAAGTGAAGCACAGCTTGTAGAGCCCATTTTGATGGAGAGCATAATATCTTTAGTGTCGTGTTTGTGTTGAATGTTCTATCTTCTAATATTTCTTGCTTGGTGGAAAATTAGATGAGGTGCAGAAGAGAATGACATGAATGATTTTTCCCGTAGAGAATCCGATTGTGCACGTGTGGATTACTTTGGTACTCTCAAAGAATTTATGTATTAGCGAATAGCAAGGTGCGGAATTCCTACCATAGCGACTAAATATTTTAGTTTGGCGATAGGCCTTTGCTCTTTACTTTGTTTGCCAAATGCCAAATGGCGACCAAACTCACTAATGTGGCTGCAGGATTCAGACCTGAATTTCGTGCCATGGCATATGGCATTTCTCCATAAAAGACTCTACTCCATTAACGGTTGATATTCTTGATATGAAAACTAGTTGGCTACATTTCTTCTTGTTGACGTTGTGTATTAGAGTATATAAAAACAACAGCTCGTTATTCCATTTGTTTGAGCTAAAATAAAGTAGAACATATATCTTTTCCATTAACATCTTTTCAGTTCCTCAGTCAAATGTCAGCGTCTTTCGTCAGCACGTAGCAATTAGTGAATATATTGTGCACACTTGCAGCCATTGATCTGTCAGCAAAGTGGTATCTGCCTCGCTCATACCATTATAAATCTTTCGAATTACAATGGGCAAAAACGTGGTGTGCTGGAATGTGGTGGGTAAAAATATCATATTCATGGAGAGAAGAGTTAAGGGACAGCAGGTGCACGAAATAGCTACCCATCTTATCTTTTTGGAGAATTTTGAAGTAATCGAAGAATAATATATATGAAGTATAAAATTCTACTTAGTAAACTAACCAATGTTTCTGAGATAGTAGTCATTCTTGGTCTGTTTTTAGTGTAAACGTAAAACATCAAATTGATTCTATTTGAAAACATATATTTTGACAACGAGGAGAATAATGTCGACATGATAAAGTAGTTTGAAAATTGGTATTAAATAATTATGCAGGGAAAATTTAGTATCAGTTTTTGGCATCCTCAAGGTTTTGAAACACATAATGAAATATTTTGAGAAATGATATTAAGGCAGTGCTGATGAGCTTCCTTAAGCGTCATTTCGCAAAGTTCCCAGGAGAGAATATCATTAATGGTGCTTATACGTATATGTCCCTTATATGGCACTCTCTTTCAAATATCGACGGAGGCTTACTTAGTTCCTGTTGTTTACCGGAAGTTCCATTATATTTTAGAGGCGAAAAAACACTAAATTACACTCGTGTTCATAAATTAAGGATAATGCGGATATATGGTGAAACAACGCTCTGGTGGGCGGTTTTCGGTTGGAACTCACCTCGGGGTATGACCATGCAGTGCATTTGACCATTCGGTGCGGTGCATGCGGTGCGGCCGTCGCACGGTGGCGCTGGCAGCAGTCCAAATACGCAGAGGTGTGTTGGTGCATGTCAGAGTACGGTGCAGCGTGTAAGTGTGCAGATGTTGTCAGACGTGCTAATGGTGACTGTGTGTTGAAAATGGCTCAAAGAACACATATTGATGACGTTATGAGGGGTAGAATAATAGGGCGACTGGAGGCTGGTCATACACAGCAGGTCGTAGCACGGGCCCTCTGTGTACCACAAAGTGTGATCTCAAGAGTATGGCAACGATTCCAGCAGACAGGAAACGTGTCCAGGCGCTACAGTACGGGACGTCAACAGTGTACAACACCACAAGAAGACCGATATCTCACCACCAGTGCCCGCAGACGGCCACGGAGTACATCAGGTAGCCTTGCTCGGGACCTTGCCACAGCCACTGGGACAGTCTACAGACGACTAAACAGACAGTTTATTCGACCAAAGACCTGTAAGGTGTATTCCACTGACCCCTGTTCACAGGAGAGTCCATAAAGCGCGGTGTCAAGAACACAGTACATGGTCAATGGAACAGTGGTCCCAGGTTATGTTCACGGACGAGTCCAGGTATAGTCTGAACAGTGATTCTCGCCGGGTTATCATCTGGCGTGAACCAGGAACCAGATACCAACCCCATAATGTCCTTGAAAGTTACTTGTATGGAAGTAGTGGTTTGATGGTGTGTGGTGGGATTATGATTGGTTCACGTGCACCCCTGCATGTCTTTGACAGAGGAACTGTAATAGCTCAGGTGTATCGGGACGTCATTTTGCATCAGTGTGTTCGCCTTTTCAGGGGTGCAGTGGGTCCTACCTCCCTCCTGATGGATGATAACGCACGGCCCCACCGAGCTGCCATCGTGGAGGAGTACCGTGAAGCAGAAGATATCAGGCGAATGGAGTGGCCTGCCTGTTCTCAAGATCTAAACCCCATCGAACATGTCTGGGATGTTCTCGGTTGACGTATTGCTGCACGTCTTCAAACCCCTAGGACACTTCAGGAACTCCGACAGGCACTGGTGCAAGAATGGGAGGCTATACCCCAGCAGCTGCTCGACCACCTGATCCAGAGTATGCCAACCCGTTGTGCGGCCTGTGCACGTATGCATGGTGATCATATACCATATTGATGTCGGCGTACATGCGGAGGAAGCAGTGGCGTTGTGTAGCATATGTGTTTCTCAACTCATCACCAATACCATGGATACCGTGGATATCACCAATACCGTGGTACCGATATGTTTCGTTTGTTCGTATGTTGTGTTCACTATGTGCCTATGCTATTAGCGCCAGTTTTGTGTAGTGCCACGTTGTGTATTACCACAATCTGCAATTATCCTTAATTTTTGAGCATGAGTGTAGATTAAGGAAATTACAATGTTCTCTTCAATCGTCAAATATATACGAGGGACATACTATAATTTACTCATTTTTTTAGACATATTCATACAGGTTACACAGCATCTGACGTGTCCACCTTCTCAATATAATCTCACTTTATCTTTATGCACTTTTGCTAGCGGTATATCAGCTTAAGAAGACTAACTAATCGTTTGGAGTCACACACACCCTGTTTGAACAGCTTGTTTAAGTTCATGAGCATCTGCAAATGCAGAGGTTTTTTCATTGCCCCGAACAGGTGGTAATCGCTGGGAGCCAGGTCTGGAGAGTAGGGAGGATGTGGCAGCACTGTAAACCCGAGTTGATCAATAGCAGCAGTTGTTACCCGGCTGATGTGAGGACGTGCATTATCATGTTGCAGAAGCATTCCTTTCGCCCATTTTCCTGGGCTCTTGCTGTGAATGGTGCAGCGTAAATGTCTTGAGGGTTTCCACATACGCTGCATTGTTAATCGTGGCTCCACCTTCCAGACAGTTTGATCAAGATACCTTTCGTGATCCAGAACACTGTACTGTCATGATGTTTCCGTTGCATTGATGGCTGCTTTGTCGTCGGCTTATGATGATGGAGCCAGGTCTCATCATTGGTCACAAGCCTAGACATGAAATCTTCGGGATCACGATTATGGCATTGCAAAAGTTCCCGGAACACGACGTTGTTTTTGCTCTCCAGACAAGACTTTTGATACCCTTCTTGCACTGACCTTCCCCAACTGTAGGTGGTTGTTTACGATGCGCTGCAGGATGTTTCTGCTTAATGTTGTGGCATCCTCCACTTCAAAGAATGTGATGCATTTGTTCTCTTGAATGATTCTCTCTACTACAGCGATGATGTTGGTGGGTGGTCTGTCAATGTCCTTCCAGAACCGCTCTTCTTTTTTCATGGAGGTGCTACCGACTTTCCAACGTACTGTCTAGTTGTACATTGTTTACCGCGACGGTGCATGTTCTCCACGAACTGCCACAATTCGCCTATGGATTTCAGCAACAGACACACCATCTTTCCACAGGAACCACATCGTCCAGAGCTGTCCTGTATCCTCCATAATTTTTCATGTTGTTCGTTACTAACACTAACAAAGGTTTAAGAAATGGATTGCACAATACACTGCTGTCGTTCTCATTGCCAGTAACGCTCCCAATTCATAGATGAAGGTCCTAGGTGCCTGTGCTTGCCTTCCCAACTTCAGTGGTCCACTGCAGCTGCAACGAGAAAAGAAAGTGTAAATCATAGTACAGCTCTCGTATATATATATCAGAATGTAATTTCGATGTTCACATAATTGTCTTTTTCTTTTGATCAATATTGCATGTTTGAATTAAAAGACATACAAAAGTGTTCTAATGTAAACATGAAACATGAATATTACATTTTCGCATTCTATTACCGATATTGAGTTTATATTTTTTCTGTTGTTGTAGTAATGTTTCTTGTTAGTGTTGTCATTGTTATGTTAATTCGTTTTGTTTTCTCATATTAAAACTTGAATTTAACACTTACAGACAAGTACACAATATATAAAATACATAACGTACATACAGATACGACGTATAATTCCATAATAATATAACATCTAGTTATTGACGAACACTGACATTGATATTCAGGTATGAACCTCCAGCTGTAGATTTCCTGACTGGTTCATAGTACTTCGAAGTCATTTTAGTAGGGTTTATGTTCGCTTTTTCCTTTTTCATACAATGTTTTCTTTTAGTCTTTATTTTAAAGATTTTAACGCATTTTGAATATACAGTAGGTTGGGGAGAATATTAAGAAAGGAGAAAAGAAAATCATTCAAATAGAAAATTAAGTTTTGACTTTTTCTTTGGAGAATCATTTGAATGTGCACACATCCACTACGTTTTGACGTGTTACTTTTCCAGTTATTCGTTTCGCAAGAAGGGATGAACTCCCACTGCAGCTAACAAATAAATTTGACTTCACCTGTTTTTATTCAGTATTTTTGTGTGGAAGCGTTTTTCAAATATTCTGAAAACGGTTTTCTGATTTGGATGTAGGTGTTACTTAAAAAGATTTAAAATGAAATCATAAGAGAAAGGGAATGACAAAGCTCATCACTATTATCAAGATCATGGTGAATCATTGGAACATCGTCTCAAGAAAAAGACAGGAAGGGTAGTTCTAAGGGAAAAGAAGAGTGCATTGTGTGTGCACTCATTAAAAATGTTAAAACTGCTTTTGACTCACAGATGTGAACTTCTGAATTTGGAGAGGGAAAAATATGTTTTTTCAAAGTGAGAGTGAGAGAGAAGTCGTAAGCAAATCTTAATTAGTTAAAACTTACGAACTTATACATGGTCGTTAAAAGTCGTCTTTCATTTGATTTTTATTTTATTTTACATAGTAGGAACCAATTGTCTCCACACCATAATATTTCACAAACTTGTATATCAGATAAAGAATTAGTACCGGGCCAAGTTTGATCCAGATCGGACGAGTACGGTTGTATTGTACGGCATATAGTGTCCTTGTAAATTACGTTTTCAGGGATAAATCAGATGAAAATGACAAAAGTCAATTATCCCGAATTAGCTTCCGATTTATTCTAAAGCGAAGAATAGTGATATTCAATTCCTGTTAACATAAACAATACTGATCAAGTGCTTACGACTAAGCTTGAAGAACAATTGCTTTGTGTGCGTCACACATCTACCTGAAATAGGCTTAAGACCGGATGTATTGGCAAAACCAAGAAAAGAAAAAATAAAGCACTGATAAGAATACTTCAGAATTTAATATAATAAAATCTTATCTGCTATACGGTTCCATTCATCATTTCTAAGTATGTTTGTAAATAGACTATTCCATACTTTGAATTGCTGTATTTATTGGATTTTTTTTAAAGTAAAGAATTTTAGAAATAACTACTTTGTGTTGTGTAGTTATTATTGAGAATTTTTCGTTAGTATTTACTTCCTGCTATCAGTACTATTTCGTAGTATCCTTTTATCTCATCTTCCAATGATCATAATGATCATCCTTATTACACGAGTTTCTTCATCAGAGCAAAGTTCAAGGAAGAGTAAATATGAAAACGTTGCTTCTGTATACTCGCTATACTTTTTTTTTTATAAGTTGGAGAATGTGGCAATTTTTTTATAACTTTATGCATAGGCCCATCATTTTTCATTTTTTTTAAAAACATATTTAAGTAAACTCGTTTATTTACAAATTTTGTATAGAGCATACAATATTTATTTACATATGTATTTGCATATCAAATTTTTGGTTCATTTGCGTATATGGTAATGATTATGATTTGCGTATCAATATATATATATATATATATATATATATATATATATATATATATATATATATATATATATATATATATATATATATATATATATATATATATATATATATTGATAAAAAGTTAGTTGTGGAAGCATAATTATGTATTGTAGTAATTTATATTGTGAGTAATTTTGTTTATTTATTGAATGGGAGAAGGACTTAGACATTTATTGTTTGATTAATTAAATATCATAGCTGCAGAATAGCTGAGATAATGAAGAGTTACATTGCTTATTAATTATTATATTGAATCGTATGAAGCATCAACATTGCTCAGAAAGTCACAGGGTAGGAGCTGTGTTTGAACAGTGAGTAAAAAAAAAGTTTTAAAGACAGAGTTTGTTTCCTACGTTAGCTGTACACTTGTACTGGAGAATCTAGAACAGCGTTGCTAACTGGAATAAGTAACTTATGGGTGTTTGCTTCGGCATCCGCTGTATAGAGGTAACTAAAGAAAATAGTCAATAATATCACAATAGGAGGCCACGATGAAAGAAGAAATCTTCTTGTCGCATATAGCTATTGTTAAAACGAACAAGAAAAGTTCAGGGCTACATGCGAAAACACAGAAAACAATGAGGTGTTAACTTTCTGTGAGTTGACCAGTTTTAACGTCTCGAAAGGGGTTAGCGTCTCACAGCAGCTATCTTAACCGTCAAGGAAAGCGAGCCTAGGATTTTGAACAACACTGATCAGTGTTGCCACAATCCTCGCTCTGGAGTGGGCTGAAAAATAGTACCAAATTGAACCAAAAAGGGCTGAATTCATTATTTTATATCAGTGTAATACAGAACTCTATAATACGAAACTAAAAGAGGTAAAGTTCTAGAACACTCCCCTCCTCTTCCAAGAGTCCAAATCAAGAAAGTGCTTTTTTTAAATATTATTTTTTAAAAACATCCAAATAGGAGGACTCAGTGGCGTAACAATGGCCTTTGGCGCCCCTACGTAAAATACCTAGTGGCGCCCTCTCACCCATTTAATAGACCAATGTATGACCATCTGTAACTTACGCATATGCGCCACATCCCACATTTGACTAGCTTTGAGCAGTGTTGCCAACATGAGATTTCTCTTTCCTCTAACACAGAGCTAACAATTCGCTAAGTGCAAAAAAAAAAAAAAAAAAAAAAAAAAAAAAATTATCACGTCTACAAAAATACTGTAAGTAATATTGCAAATGGCATTTAAGAAGATCACCTAATTATTACTCTCCAATAATGTTGGGATTAGAGCCTAAATAGGTTAGTATCGTCCTCATCCATTTAACACTATGTCATCTCAGTCAACATCAGGAGCGGACGGAGGCAAAAATTTCACCCCGCCAATGAGTTTTTGCCCCCCCACCCCCCACCTAGTCCTAGCTTATATTTTACATTTTATTACAGTGATGTTAGGAAATTTATTTTGGGTTGCTCGTTTGGGCGTCCCTGACGTTGCCGTCCCGGGCAGTTGCCTGGTTTGTCCGACCTTTGGTGCTTGGAGAATTTGTCGTTATTGTTGAAAGCCTGTTGCGCAGGGGAATTTTATTTATAGTTAGTAAGCTCAATACATGTAATATATGACTAGTATCGTATTAGTACGGTAATAATTAATTACCAGGAGGATTAATTTCTTAATCATACAGTGCTGTAACCTCGACGAGTTAACAGTAATGCCAATAATTTGATACGCAAATGTAATAAACTGCGAGAAAAGGGGGAAGAAATTTTTATTCTTGCCATGTTTGAAAATGAAGACCACGAAAACTTAGGGCTCCATTTATATAATTTGTTTCTTTTTTTATTAAAAACCTGGGGCTCCCCCTAATATACCAAAACGTCCTGCGCCCGTAGGCAATGCCTACCCTGCCTACCCTATTGCTACGCCGCTGGGAGGATCCTAAACAACCGTGGAAGTAGATGAAACTTTTCTCGCACGTAGGAAGTATAACAGAGGCCGCAAATTAAGAGAGAAAACAGTTATTATCTTCGGTATGTATTGCAAGGAAACCAAACGCGCCTCTATTTCATAGTGACCACAAATCAAAACGATAATATGGTCATATATGAAATATATTATATATATATATATAACGAGAAACAAATCAATCATCTCCGAGTTCACTCCTCATGACATCACACAGTATGAGTAACGTGAGATGTAGGAAAAGTCTTACTGGCACTTTTGAAAATGTGACAAGTATTTATTAAATGGTGCTGAATTGGGTAGAATTGTACCAACTTTTTCACAAAAGGGGCTGAAAATGCCAGCGTGGTACCAACGGGCCGATGAATGACAAAAAGGGCTGAATTTGGTACAATTGTACCAAGTGTGGCAACAGTGACACTGATACTTGCTTAAAAGCGAGCGAGAGGGAGCCAGTACTCTCAGATGCCTTCACCCCTGTGATGTAAATACACTTCCACAAATAATTATATATGTACACATTTTCTTGAATATGTCGTAATAGTAATATGTAGCTTAGCTTAATCCGTATCTCGTAGTATATTTACATTTTATTTCAAATAGTGGTAGTATCCCCAGCAGCCTCCTTGGGGAGGAAGCATATTGCTAGTAACAGCGGAAAGATGGTCGTCGCTAGCAGAGGGTGTCTTGGTGAAAACAAACACAAACAAATTTAAAATCTTTTAAATTCATTAAAATATATGATGACAGCTCTTCAGCGCATAACCATGTTTGTAAATGTGTATATATATTTAATTTTAATATTGTGTTTTAATTAATCTGCTGCTTAGTTTGTACTTAAACAGCAAGACTCTCAATAATAATACTTAAAAAACAAACGACCATGCAAGGTGGGAAACCTTTGTTATAACCCCATCAGATGGCAGCACCTGCTTGGACAAGGAAGTACTGTGCAGGTGGCTAATATTGAGGGTGATTGATTAGTGTTTTATAGTAATTTCAGTGCTTCAATTGAAAGCTCATACATTGTGATATACATTGTTCAAAAGCTTAAACTTATGGGAAGCCAGTGAAGGTTTTGAAATTTAAAACACTTCCTACATATAAATGTAATCAGCCTGAAAAACTAGTGATGTGCTGTAATTAGGTCAGGCAGTTCAAAGACCTGTTGGTCGCAACCCTCTTCACCTCAACCCCTCCCGCCATAAGATTTCTGTGAGCTTCAAAACGAGCCCATGAAAACTCAGCAACTAGGGTTCGTTTTAAAAGCTAGTAATGGGTGGAGACAGGACAATTCAGAGTCATCAGACAATTCTGTTCTTGGTCGTCAGACATTGCGGGTTTTGGTCGTCGAACAATTCGTTGCTTAGCTTTGAAGCTGCGTTTAAAGCTTACTACGGTGCACTTTCTGTCGTGTAAGAACAGCCAGTATGTACTGTGTACTAAATAGTAATTAAGTGACAAGTTAACGTTACTAAATTTCACAACTATTGTCAGTGTTGGTGGTCAGTGTGTCAAGACTATTCCTCATGACAAAATTATATAAGAGAATTTAGTGAAAAGCGAAACATTTTTTCTTCTGTGTTAACGATGAAATTACTACGAAAACGAGATGGTCACAGAACATTGCATTTAGGTGATCAGCACCGAGGACATTTATGTCAGTGTACCCGTTTCGTTAACGTACAAAGTGTCATCTTCCTTTCGCTTATAAAGGGAATGAAAGTTAGCCACACGAAAATAGCCACTTAACCCAGGCTGGATCGCGTTAGTAAGGGAATCTCGCGACCTTTGTAAAATTTCACAAATAAAGAACAACACAGAAGTATAAGATTTTGGAATCGCTATCATATTTCCAATAGACAGTCTCTTACTGCTAGAAGGACTTGCTAGTTGCGGTAAGATGACTGAGTAGCAGTGTTTCTTCGAGATCTTCGAGGCAACAGACTACAAGCAAGCAGGCAGCCGTCTCATCAATGGGAAGTGATGAGACCTTCGAGGGAGGAACATAACATGCAACAACCCCAGTGAACTCTCAGAAACCAGCAAAAGACCGGATATTGCATTGGTGGAATCTTAATACAGAAGAGTGCACGTACATTATCAATTTAAAAGGCCTTAAATATTAAAAATCTATACACCTGTATTGTACACACACCATTCTTAAAAATATCCGGAAATTATAGTAATCCTACCCCGGGGGATTTTGAATACACGGAGGGCATAGGCAGAGTTAGGAATTGTTTCCTGGGGGCGGGCAGACATTTTGTCTGCTGGGGCGCTACGGTAAATACAAATGAGAATTGAACGATCTTGTATTTTTATTTTTTGCCAAAATTGGGGGCAATGCCCCCCTAAGCCCCTCCATAGTTCCGCCTATGACGGAGGGTGAGAGTAGCAAAAATTCTGGTAAGCCACGGTGAACATGATCAGAGATATGTTTGTGGGGGAATATTGCTCCTGAACAACCCCCTGAAATCACCACTGATTTGACTATTTATTTTATTGAAAGGCTAAAGGGGGAGTTTGCGCCCAATGCATCATCGTATCTGATTGCGGCAATGTGTGAACTAGTGGCCATTAAGAGAAAGCAAATACGACAGAAGATAATACATTTGGCTTAAAAATAAAATTTTTGCTGCATTTTAGCAACACGTACGTGATTAATATTGTTGAGGTGTTGGGCGTATACTATATCGTATGAAGAGCAAATTTCCTATGTCTGGCAACACTGATACAATAGCTGTCAGCAAATAACAAACAAGAGATAAAATTCAGGAAGAAATTGAACTTCCTGTGTGTGTGTGTGTGTGTGTGTGTGTATCGGACGAAAAAGCAATTCCTTTCTGTACGCTTTCCTTTCTTCTCATAAATACAACTTTGCAAAACTTATCAGCTGAAAAGAAGTTGTTTGACTAGTTTGGCTGCAAGAAGGAATCATTGGAGAGGTGAAGGAACCGAACTGTCCATCACTACTTTTGATAATACCCAAAACTTCGATAATACTCGAAATTTCGATAATACACGAAACTTCGATAATTTCAAATACTCTAACGGTTTCGAGTAACCGATGACAACTCGATAAATTTTCACTCCCGAACTTCTTTAGGTTCTCAGCCTTATCGAACACCCTAGTGGAGGGTAATGAGACCAAACACGCCTTTCTAACTGAGACCACAATGGCTCAATGATGTTCAGATCTGATGATTGTGGGACCCAGGGAATGTGTGATAGCTTCTGGTCATGCTCCTCAAACCATGATTTCACCGTTTTTGCAGCGTGACAGGGTGCCAAATCACTTTGGTAGATGCCATCACCATCAGGGAACAATATTTGGGCCATGGGTAGAATCTGGTCCCCCGAAATGACCTCATACGCCTTAGCATTCATCATTCCATGCAGGACTATGATGGGACCTACAGAAAACCACGATATCACTGCCCATACTGTATAACAGAACCACCCCCATGCTTTAGAGTTGGGAACAGACAGTCTGCATCATAGGTCTGCGACGGTGTTCTCCATACGTAAACATGACCGGTTGTTGGAAACAAGGTGAAGGTCGATTCATCGGACCACATTACGTGTTTCCACTGCTCATGAGTCTACGCCTTGTGGTCCTTGCACCATTGGATACGCCTCTTCGCATTTATTCCTGTGATCAGGGGTTTGGCGATAGCGGCCCTGCCATGAATTCTCAATTTATAAAGTTCCCGTCGCATTGTTTTCGATGAAACCGGGTTCTGTATGCCGGAATTGAGTTCAGACATAATTTTCATTGGAGTGGTCTTCTTTTTAGCTGCTACAATCCGTTTTAATGCCCTCCGGTCCCTATCTGACAGGATTGTCTTTCGACCACTGTTGTGCTTTGCAGACGTCGTTTGCCCATGAATTGTGTATACCCTTGTGACATTGGACACAGTGCCTTTCGATACCCCCTCCCAATGTTCGCCACTGTTGCCACTGAAGCCCCAACCAGACGGACACCAACGATCATGTCTCTTTTGAAATCTGTCAGGTCGCCCATTTTGCCGCACCACTTTCACAGCACGACACTCACAGGTGAACTCGTTACTGCTGACGGAAGTTGAAGGTCCACGTGACACTTTGAAAACAAAAAACGATCGTCAACTACAACACGTGTTGTACAGTGGATTGCCAAATTTACGTGTCCTGTATGAAGTGTTTTTAGATTGTTTTTGTCCAAGCCCTGTATATAAAACAAAACATTTCGCTATAAGTTGATTTTAAACTGCGTGAGAAACATCTTGGCATTTGAAGGCGGCGCTGCAAGTTCCCTTTAAATGCTGCGAGCAAATGAGAGGTCAGCTGTATTGCCACGTTTATTTTGCACACATAGACGTCTATTCCCTGTCACCTGATCGCGCTGTAGTTTGTCTGCTTACCCATAGCCACACCCCTTTACCACTTGGCAACGTCACGCCAGAGCTTGCGTTTTATTCGTTTAGCTGAAATGCCAAGATGTTTGTGACAGGCCTTAGTATGTAAATTTGTATATTGCGTATAATTCATTTCAAGATTGGGCCGTGGTGACAGATGCGCATTTAGTGTAAAAGGTTCTAGATTTGAAACGGACCACACCACACTACATGAGATTTCTGACGAACAAATGCCGTATGCATTGCTTTTCTGTTTCTCTAGCCGATTCACATTTTCCTCCATTGGCGTCTAATTTTTATTATCCTGCAATCAGTCACGCCAGTGACGTATGGCTGTCTCAGCTGTTCAAGCATTTCATTTCAGTTGGGGGACTTGCATTAAGCAGGATAAAGTGTAGTAGATTTTCCTTTTTATTTTCATAATTCGTTTAAATATTGCATACTCATACGCATGGTAATATTACGTTTTCATAAATATGTAACATATGTAATATTACATATTCTTATATATTACATATTTCTTACATTTTAAGCGATTTTTGTTACATATTTATGTACATATTTAGAGGGTTGATATTACATAAAAATTCGGACTCTAATAATAACTATCATTTCTTCGACTTTTTAAAATTAGAAGGTAAATTTTGTACCACCAGACATGTCAACTCTCACGCAAAGTCGTATCAAGTATACTAATATTAGCAGTAATAATAGTAGTGGTAGTAATAGTGGTAGTGGTAGTAGTTGTAGTAACATAAGTAATGGTAGTAGTAGTAGTAGTAGCAGTAGTGCAGTAATTTACAGTCGTGCATAAAGAGTCAGATTTCCAAACAAATTACGATTAACATAGGCCGACAGTATAGCGCCCGATCCGTCTTTTGCAGTGTCCGGTCCGGTTTCTGCTGAGATACTTTATATTCGGTAGCCCTTTACGACACTACCAAATAGCGCATCATCGAAAACAAATATGGCTGCCATTCAAAACCTGAAGTCACTAAAATTAAAATAATAGTTGTTTTGAACTAACGACATGGTGAGGTAATTGCACATCGAATATCAGATTTTTTAAATTGACCACTCGACACGGATTTACCCACTTAGACCTACATCATTAAAAGTTGGAATGCAAGACATGATGTAGGCTAGTGGAGTTGGAAGAGATGTTCGACAAAAGTTTTGCTTTTCAGTGGTTATGTAATATCTAGAAGAGTAGTGAAGATAAGTTTGATCAGGGTAAAGATTAATTTGATAGCAACTAAAAGGACTAGAATATTTGCTTTTCATGTGACATTTGTTGCGGAATCTGAATAGAAAATTAACATGACGGCAGAAAAGATACAGAAGAGTTGTGGAAATAAATTGAGATGAAAGTAAATGTGAAAACGATTAAGTTGTGGTGGCTGGGATTATTGAACCTGTTACTATCATCGAAGTCTGAGTAAAGAAACTGTGCCTATAACGCAGATATGAAATGTAAACAATAAAAAGAAAATAATCTGAGAAGTATTTCATCACTGTGGTGATGAAAATGGGGAAAATGATTATTGTGGTGTGCAGGAAGAAAAGAAGACAAAATAGGTACTTGAGTCCTAGCTACCGAAAGTGTCTTGGACTTGCCTCGTAGCGGAAGGCCAACAACCAGTGTTAATGTGATTCAGTCCGTGCAGGAAAGCGTGTTGCGAAGTCCAAAGAAATCGTTGAAACGCAGATCCTTGCAGCTGCGAGTGCCAATGACAACGCTACACAATATCGTTCGTAAGAAAATAAAGAGCCTTACAAGTTGAAACTTGTACAGGAATTGACGGAAGAAGACTGTGACATAAGAAGTGAGTTTTGTGAAATGATGCTTACACGGTTGAACAGTGATCCAGGGCTTCTTTCAAAGTTAATGTTCCCAGATGAATCCACGTTTCATGTGTCTGGTAAAATAAACCGACACGATTGTAAAATCTGGGGAATTGAGAATCCACACGAATTTGAGACATATATTCGTGATTCTCAAAAGTTAAATGTGTGGTGTGCCCTTTCAGTGAACGTCGAAATACTATTCTTGGATTCCCGAAAAGACTTCAGCAATGTTTGGACGTAAATGGTGCTCAGCTGGAGGTTTGGCGTTGAAAAAATGCTTGGAAACAAAATTTCAGACTTTCTTACAAGTCCACTAAAAGTTTTGTACAAATACAATAAATGGTTACAAAGTTACAGCTTTTTACTTTTTTTGCAGGACTTTTGGAAGACCCTGTATGGGCAATTTCAATCGCATGACCCCAGTGTATGGACTAGGGACGGCCAGAACCGGTTCCTGGTGAAACCGTTTGCAGGCTCTGAATGGATCCGGTTCCGGAATAGGTTTTTTGGATCCAGGTCTGGAACCGGTTCCGAAACCGGGTTTTCGGATCCCGATTCTGAAAACCGGATCTCCAAGAACCGGTTCCTCGCGGAACCGGAACTTTGTGTCCATCCCTAGTATGGACTCACTTTAAAAAAAAAAAATCTAAATGTTTTTAATAGATAGTTAATAAAAAATACAGAATTACCATTGGAATCCGAATGTCCCAGAACTCGCACAACTTGGAACGCGAACAAAAAATTTTAGCAAATTTTGTCTCGGAATGCGAACACTGCTTTGGAATCCGAACTCCCAGTATGTTTGTCGTGTGTGTCTTTTTCCCTGCGCTTGGACCACGCATTCTTCCATACGGGTGCGTGAAGTTGGCCTCTCCTTTTCGGTTAAAGCTTGCGAATGCTATTACGAATTAGTGCTTAACCTGTGCTGTAAAACTTAGATTTGTGCTTCGTTAACAACAAAGAAATTCAACAACAATGACAGGAAGCTAACTTCATACTAGGCCCCCACTATCTCGAATTCGATTGAAACCTATGCCAGTATTTAGTGCTCAACTTGTGCCGCATGTTTTCGAATTTGCGCTACACCTAGAACGGGAAAATGAATAACAATTGTTTGGGGATCGGTATGAAGTTACCCCCCCAAACCAGTCGGAATCGAATAAAGTTTATGCCAATATTTAGTGCTCAATCTGTGCTGATTTATGGCGCATATTTTAGATTTAATGCTATATGAGAAGAGGGAAAATTAGTAACAATGGTTTCGAGGGTATTAAAGTTAGTCCCCCAACAACTCGGATTCGATTCAAACATATTCCTATATTTATTTAGTGTTCAATTTGTGCTGATTTTTGCTCAGCTTCACACCTATTACAAATCATTGTTACTAGTTTTCCCTCCTCTCTGTATAGCACAAATTTTAAAACATGCGGCACAAATCAGCTCAAACTGAGTACTAAATATTGGCATAGATTTGATTCGAGTCCGACTTAGTGGTTGGGCTAATTTCACACTCCTTCTCAAACCATTTTACTAATTTTTCCCGTTCTAGATATAGCACAAATTATAAAATATGTGGCACAAATTGAGCAATAAATATTGGCATAGGTTTGAATCCAATCTGAGATAGTAGGGGCTAGTCAGGCCCTTATGCACGGGGGGCTAGAGGGCCGCCCCCCTAAATTTTGACTGTCCCCCTTAAAATTTTCACGGTAAGCTTACAAATGAATTATAATATGGTGATGAACTATAATATAATAGAACCCCTAACTTCTACCGGGCACCCTCTACATTTTTGGACTGACTACCCGCCTGGAGCTAGTGTGAAGGTTAGTCCCCTACCACTGGCGTTGAATATCTTTGTTCTTAATGGAGCATAAATCGTAAGTTTTACGGCGTAAAGTAAGCACTAATTGGTGACAGTATTCGTAAGCTTTTGGCGAGAGGTGAGGAGGGGCAACTTCACGCATCCCTCTCATATGCTTTGCCGTTCAGTTCGTCGTCGGAAGCTGTAGTAAAAGCATCTAATACGATTTTCGCTGCTAATTTTATGCTGTTGTACGCGTGCCTGTGCGTATTCGCCACGGACCCTAAAATGTTCATTTTTATTTAAGTATTATTATTATTATTATTATTATTATTATTATTAGTTAATATTTTACTTTAAAACACTTGTTAAATATATTATGAAGATCCGAGTTCGTGGGACCCAGAATCGATTACTTCAGTTTTTATTTTAAAGGGGAAGAAATATCTTGGAACTCGAACAGAGTTCTGGAACAGATTAAGTTCGTAATTCCAAGGTATCACTATAGTTATGTTTGATGTTTTACCGATGTTGAAGACGACTTTGTAGTTATTATCCCCTTATACATAAATATGAACACATTAAAATGTCAAACAATACTACTTCATACACAACAATGTGGAACAGTAAATTAATATTTTTTATTATACAGTATAACAATGTGGCTTAGATGACATGAAAAAGAATTTCTGTTTCTCACGCGAATGAAAATTACGTAATACGTGCCACTCGAGCATTTCCGTTCTTTCTAACGTGACCACAGTTCAACCGTACAAAGAGCAACATAAAAAATACCCAACTGTAAATAACAGAACTTTCTTCAGGAAAATGCTTTAAATATTTAGCAGGACTACGTAAAATTGAAAAATCAAGAAGTATCGAACTGCTCTCTCTCTCTCTCTCTCTCTCTCTCTCTCTCTATTACCATCTCCAGTAAATATTTCTAATGAATAAATTGAAATATTTGTAGAAGGATGTACAGATCACAATTTCAAACCAACTATAAATTATTCAATCTACAGGCCAGGATGTAAAGGTCAACGAACTTACTCCAGTATAATTAATACCGGTACCAAGACAAGGCACTCAAGGAAATCTACCACACTAATCATAGTGGTAAAAATTGAGAGGGACGATTAGATCAAAGAATACTTCTAGACCCCAACGAAATGAATATTAAAATCATGAGATAATAAGAAGATACTTGAATTAAGAGCTAGCGGTATCCAGTTTCTACTCCTACTAAAACAAATCATAATATTGTTCCATCACTGGTACTGGTAAGTCATTTGCTACATATTTAGAAGTTTCCTTACACTATGATCGTTAGATAGTTTCATCTTGATGTATATTTCTCTACCTTCCTTTTCTTCCATTATATCTTCTACCTCGTCACTTTAAATACTATTTCTTTTCCAACAATATCCTAACGTCTTTTTAAATATTTTTCATTATATTCCTTTATCCCAATTATTACTAATGTCTTTTACTCATGTATCATTCCTGGGGCCGCGGTGGCTCAGTGGTAGAGCGTTCACCTCTGGTGCTTGGGGTTCCAGGTTCGATCCCAGCCCCTGCCAAGTGAACTTTGTGGTGGACAAACACCGTGGGCGTGGGTTTTCTCGGGGTTCTCCTGTTTCCTTCCACTTTCTTCATTCCACCATTTTCATTCATTTCTCATCATCACCGTCTCCTTTAGCCTAACCGGCATAACCGTGGGACGTAAAACTCAAAGATTTCATTTGATTTATCATTCCAATCAGCTTTTCCACTCTCTTCAACATTCAAATTTCCGACATTGTGTAGCGTTGTCATTGGCATTCGCAGCTGCAAGGATCTGCGTTTCAACGATTTCTTTGGACTTCGCAACACGCTTTCCTGCGCGGACTGAATCACATCAACACATGTTGTTGGCCTTCCGCTACGAGGCAAGTCCAAGACACTTCCGGTAGCTACCCAGCTCGCGCCGTGTGGACTTTGTGGTGGACAAACACCGTGCTCGTGGGTTTTCTCGGGGTTCTCCCGTTTCCTCCCACTTTCTTCATTCCACCATTTCATTCATTTCTCATAATCACCGTCTCCTTTAGCCTAACCGGCATAAACGTGGGACGTTAAACTGAAAGATTTCATTTCATTTTTCATTTACTTCCGGTAGGTAGGAACTTATTCTACCATCTCTTGATACTTGAACCTGCAGGTGGTTGTTTCTGATATTTTTGTCGGAATTTTCTTCTCACCAAATCACTAGATTTTAATTCACAAAACCACGCCACACAGTGCGCTTTCTCTTGAGTAGACGCCATCTTTGTCACGTGATTTGCGGTTATGACGTCAACGTTTACTTCCGCTCATTGTTGCCAACAAAAATTTTAACATTTCCGCTAAACATTACAAACAGAATACAAAATTGTAAGCAGTACTTTCAAAGTTACAGCTTTTTACTTTCTTGCAGGACTTTTTTAAGACTGTAAATGTACAGTAATGTTGAGAAATGGATTTGCTTAGTAAAATTATCATCCTTTGTATACAAATACTTTCGCCCTAGTACGATGAGGAACATACAGGTAATAATTTTCTTGTTAAGCAGTCTTGAATGAATTCATTGACGAATGCAATTTTTATATTTATTTATATAGTTACAAGTAATTGCAGTCTTTTAAATTAATCCGCTTTAATTTTCCAATGTTCGTATTTTAATCACTTCTGTATAGTTTTACTGACTGAAATTTGAAGTTGAATATCTCTTTTGAAGTTGCATATAACGTGGACTTAGTTTATCATGACTCGAAGGTTTTCCACCAAGAATGGGTGGTTCAGCAGGAGCTTCATTTTAGGGACAGAGAGGATAGTTTAATATAGTAAAAAACGTGAAACTGTATTTGTATCGAGTGAAAATCTTGCTCGCTTCGTCAAACAAAACATGAAATGACAGTCCTGGGCCGCTAAGTATTCATACAGTAGTATGAGGACTAGGGATAAATTGTAATTCAGTGTGAAGTTTTATTAAGAAAAGTATGTTCCAATTCAACTCCCCTTTTAATTTTGATATTTTATTTCTACATGTCCTTTCGAGCTTTAAAACGTGGAAATAAGTGCAAATGCCGCTTACCAGGACTCCGAAACTTCAAGCCAATAGTCCTCTGAAGTTTGCATGACTATTGACTATATGTATAGGAATTTGATTTGTTTTCCCCCCCACTTTATATATTCAATCAGCAACACTCAGGCATTCATATGGCTATTCTCACTGCTCTTTACTCCTCCTCTGTTCAGTTTCAGGCTTTTCCGTGGTATCGTTGTTGATCTATTTTTAAAAAAATTAATAATAAACCAATTTTTCATTTGCGGCACACCTGGATATCACAAGGCCTATCTTTGCTTTATTACATATCCTTTCCGTCAATTTTCTGTTTATTTCTGATCCATTATTGAATACTTTCCTGTTGTGTCCTCGTGTTTCGTGGGTGCAGAATGCCCTAAATTAAGTCACGCAATCATCTTCAATATACTACGAGACTGGGATTTTCACCCAGCAGGCATTTCAGTCAGGTGTATAAAATTTCTTTCATTCGCAGTTGCATGTCACATTAAATAAAATTGTTCTTGCTAGAGGAGTCTCTCCTTCTTCAGCCACAAGCGCTGTAGAAAGTTTCTTATTATTATATAATATGCTTTCTGCAAACCTTTCAAGAAAGCAGGTTTTTTAATTTTTAGATTTAAGTAGTCCATATTAATAGCATAGCAGCGTACAAGATTATGTATCGTGACACACAAACCATAGCCGAAAATTGATACACAAGAAGGTGGCAGTAGGTGATATTCATTCTAACATTGCGTTTGTAGGACATTTCGAACATGTTATACAGGGTACTCGAAACACAGTACTCACATTAATGGTATGCATATCCATCCAAGTAGCCACAAAAACAGCTGTTGTGCTTTTACGTTGATTGTACAGATACAAAGTGTTTATTTGGGATATGGTATCCCACGCTGGCGTAGATATTAGCGTACCCGAACATGTCCGTGATCCTGGCCCCACCCACATCAGCACTAATTTTAAAACATCATATGCCAAAAATTGTTCTTGCTAGTGCCCAATTAGTGCTGACGACCTGTAATGTTAAAAAAAATTGTGCCGTTACACAGACCTCAAAAAACAAACAAACAAACAAACAGGGGGCACGGTGGCTCAGTGGTAGAGCGTTCACCTCTGGTGCTTGGGGTCCCGGGTTCGATCCCAGCCCCCGCCAAGTGAACTTTGTGGTGGACAAACACCGTGCTCGTGGGTTTTCTCGGGGTACTCCCGTTTCCTCCCACTTTCTTCATTCCACCATTTCACTCATCTCTCATTATCACCGTCTCCTTTAGCCTAACCGGCATAACCGTGGGACGTAAAACTTACAGATTTCATTTCATTTCAAACAAACAAACAAACAAAAAAAAAAGATTCTGGGTGGGGCTAGGTTCACGGTAGTCCCACAGACTCAACCGATCGAAATGAAACCTATATACAAAGTTTGTGTTAAATTAGTGCTGTCGATACCGCATAAAAAGAAAATTAGTGCTATTATCAGAAGACCAAAATATATTCGAAAATGTTCAATGGCGGCATCATCAAAGATAACAAAAGATCCCTCATTTTTATGATAAGATATTATTGTGTATCACAATGCATAATCACTTACTTTTGGTAACGGTGATAAGCAGAACCTCTGATGGACAGAATGACGGAGTAGAAAAACTAATGATGAATAATCTGACTCGCAGTTTCGACATCAAAATAGAACTTCCAATACCCGGAAGAGAATCGGGTAGTATTTATATGATTTTTCCGTCATGTCAACATTCTTAAACATTCTTTCTGCGTCTTTCTAGTTCTAGAAGTCATAGCCGGTTATTTGCATTGTAGAAGTCAAGGCACTCTAAATTTTCCATTGGATTATGAATCCTAAAGAAGATTCAAACTGCCTCCACTTCATACATTGCCTATTTTATACACATTTTAAAATTCAATAAATATTTTATTTGATTACACATTGTGGTATACAATATTCCCTGTGCTTTAATTAAATATTTTGTTTCTTTGGTGGTTGAAACGAAAGCGTGAGAAAAATAATAAAAGTTAAACCCAAACCACAAAATGACATAAAATGAAAAGGATAATAATAATCAAGCAACTCTTCTTAAAATATTAACCCGTAAATTATGAAAAACCTATATGTGATATGTGAAGTATACGTAATATGTAATACTTGATCTGTAAAAAGAATGTCAAAGTGAACTACACAAAGTTAGTGATAAATTAGTGGTGTCGATATCGCATAAAAAGAAAATTAGTGCCATTATCAAAAGACCAAATATATTCGAAAATCTAATATGGTGCCATCATCAAAGAAAACAACGGATCCTCATTTTTACGATACTATACATAACAAACTTTCTTTCCATGCGGTATCATCAATACTAATTTAGCACTAACTTTTGGCGTAGTTTACAAAATTAGTGCTTTTGCACAAGACAAAAACGGCACTAATATTTCCGTTATTGTTTGAAGTGGAGGCGCCAAGTTAACGCTGTTCCCAAAGATATTTTTTTGCTTGTAGCACCTACATTAATAAAGCACGAATATTAGGTGTTGATGCACTAAGAAGCACTAGCGTTGCAATAACAATTGCACTAGAAGGGATCATGAGTGATTTTGATTTTGATGTAAATTTAACGCAATGAAAACTTCCCCAGGAATTTCTTATGGGAGTTTCGTGACATGTAATTAGCCATATCTACACCAATAGTTAAGCATTTACAAAACTGTGTGTGTTTTCTAGAAGCACTAACGATGCATGAACGAATGACACTTACTTTCCGTTAGTGCTTAAAATGGGAGCCAAGTTCACGCTCGCCCTAAATATTTTTCTACTTGTAGGGCCTACACTAATGGAGCACTAACGTTAGGTGTCGGTGCACTAGGAAGCATTAATGATTCACTAGCGGTTGACACTAAATTTATCGTTAGTGCGTTATGTGGAGGATAAGTTCAGGAACGTCGTTAGCGCTTCACAAGTAAAGGTGTTACAAGGAATAACCTTTTGTGATGAAATTTCTCGCTGCTACAGCCACTTCAACCACTAACGAAAAAAATTGTGCTGTTCGTTAGTGCATCCTTAGTGCTTCTTAATGTGCCAACACCTAACGTTATTGCTTCATTACTATAGGTGCTACAATTTTAAAAAAATGGGAAATAGTATGAACTTAGCCCCCACTATAAGCACTAACGAGAAAATTAGTGCCATTCTTTAGTGTATAGTTAGTGCTTCTAGAAAAAAATAGCTTCGTTAGTGTTTATAAGAAATTTATGAGAGCTTTCAGGCAAGACTTTTAAGGTAGGGTACACACTCATTTCATAATGGGAAAACCACGAAGCGATGTAGACGCTTCAGATACTACTATATTCTGAATGAAGACCAAAGACGAGCGAGATGCCACTCTATGTCAGTATGCCCATTGTATAGCGAATGCGAATTCACAAAAGATTTCTATCTATTGTTTTTCTGAGAGAAGGCGGCAGTTTATTTTATTTGAGCGTTCAGGCATCATAGAGATTTCTGCCCTTGCTTACTTGACAGCGATTTCTTTTATGCTTGGAGATGGGATGGATTTAACCATTTCTTGTTTTCAGAAATTCAAGAGTTTTCTTTCTTTTTCTGAAAGTCACAGATGGTTTTGTCTTCGCACTCACCTGATAAAATTACGTATTTATTTATAATCAATTTTCTAAAACTGTTAAAATCATATTAAACTGTAGTAATTATTCATACACTTTAGATGCTTCTGTTTCTGCGTAGTTCATTAAGGAAGATCATTTTTCATAATACCACTTATGTACTAAGATACTATGAATGTAAAAGTGAACTCAGTCTCAGAAATTATCTCGGTACCCATTTGATATTAAGCCATTTTATGAAAGTCAAATATCTCTGCGCATCACGTTAATAGATGTCACTACTTGCGCTGCCTCTTCTGTGCCTGACGCTAATACAGTAGACATTGCTATCTTGCTGCAGGCGAACTGTCGATATATATATATATATATATATATATATATATATAATATTTCCTTTTTTTTTTAAATTCCACCACTACCCCTGCCTTTGCCAATCACTTATGGTCTGACGGCAGACGCAACTGCCCAACCTTTCGATATATATATATATATATATATATATATATATATATATATATATATATATATATATATTATTGTGACGATTTAATTGGAGTAAAAAGTATTGTCTCAATTTATTACGAAATAAGATGTAAGCTCTAATTTAGATTTGAACATTAATATTTGTGAATTTCTACAGTAATATATTGTGATATTCGAATGTTAACCTTGAACTGTATTGTTTCAATTCAATTTAAATATTTCAAAATGTAATGATGATACTGAAATGAATGCTCTTTGCAAGTTATTACTAGGACAAGGGTCGTAACCAGATTGAGATATGTAATGTTTGTGTAACCGCTTACTTGGTGGGCAGAGTTAAAAAAAATATATATATAAATGTAGGCGATTAGAGCTTTTAATTAAGTTGGGTTTTAATATATAGTGTACAATGAGCCGAAGATTCGGGTGCAACAGCTAGTTCACCTAATTATAATCCAAGCTTTGAATACGGAAGATTACTCATAGATGGGAATCTGTATATAGTAAGCGCACACTGAGAATTTTTTGTTGGAAGGGATCGGGGTGGGGGTTAGTACTACAAGATACTACGCATATGTAATATTTGACCAGTGTTACTCAGCATTCCAGCAAGATGATAAGTAATAATAAGTACTGCCACCTATATTCTCAGAAAAAAATGTAAGTTGTTTTTATAAGAACAGAGAGAGTACAGATGAAGTGTAAAAATAAATTCTTTATTTTACATCAATGATTTCACGGCTAAAGAAGTATAGTTTTATTATATTAGAAAAGTGTACAAACTTACTTTGAATATAACCCCGCGTGGGGGGGGAGGGTTGGAGTCCCGCGTGGTGCATTCCTGGTATATATATATATATATATATATATATATATATATATATATATATATATACACTGGCGCAAATCCCGGGGGGGGACGAGGGGGACATGTCCCCCCAATCTTGGACCTGGGGGGGACTGTCCCCCCCAATAATCTGATTTAAAAAGTGCTTTTTCGGATAAGTGTCATGATTTGTGTCCGACTGCCCCAAAGGAATGTAAGATGAAATTGATTTCTCTTGGCTTTCCATTATTTTTTTTTTTTAAAGAATCGTATTCTGTAGTATTTCAAACTGAACTTCGTGCTGTAGTGAGTTTAGTAGTCTCATCAATATGTATTAATTCCACTTCAACTATTTGGGCACAAATTGCAATAAATGCCAGAGGAGGATATGCCCCTCTCCTCATGCTGGAAAGTTGTCTCAGCTGTAGGTACGGGCACAAATTCCGGGGAAATGGGGAGACATGTCCCCCCCAACATTGGAACTGGAGGCTCTTCCAATAATCCGATTTGAAAAGTGCTTTTTGCAGATAACTCTGATGAGTTGTGTCCGACTGCCACAAAGGAATGTGAGATGAAATTTGTTTCTCTTGGCTTTTCCATTTTTAATGAAAATGAAGGCGTGCGACTGTGCGTGACGTAACCTGATATGAAATCTTATCTCCTCCTTTCCCCTAGGCCCTAGCACACGAAGAGTATATAGACTATCCAATGTCAATAGAACCCATCTTTTCAGTAAATGCGCATTTAATCTATTTGTAGTATCAGCCTAGGCATCTACTCATGCTTCGTAAGCTAACTAACTCTATAGCCTATGGAACCCGGAGGTTCAATGC
The DNA here is from genome assembly GCF_964235325.1 of Thermobia domestica. NCBI lineage: Eukaryota > Metazoa > Arthropoda > Insecta > Zygentoma > Lepismatidae > Thermobia > Thermobia domestica. The sequence goes on along the minus strand of NC_137465.1, from coordinate 141,433,267 downwards.
CGCGTTCACAAAAGCTCTCCACTGACTTCTATTCTTAGCCAACTGGATCCAGTTTCTACTTTGTATTCCTATCTCTGCGAGATCCATCTTAATATTGTCTTCCCATCTGCGCCTAGGTCTTCTTAATAGTCGTTTTCCGATTGGTCTTACAGGTTTGGTAAGCCGTATAATTTACGTAGTTCGTCGTTATGAAGTTTCCACCATTCCCCATTCCCGTTCCTCTTGGTCCGAATATTTCTCTCGGGATCTTGTTCTCAAATACTTTCAGTCTATGCTCTGCACTCAGTAAGCGACCATGTTTCGAAACCATACAGAACAGCAGGTATGATTATCGTTTTATACATTTTAAGCTTCAAATCCCTCGACAGAATTCGCGACAACAAGAGGTTTTGAACTGAATATTAACACGAATTCCCTGTTTTTAGTCGACATTTAATTTCTTCGTGAATATGATTTTCGTCTGTTAATATTGATCCTAATATTTGAAAGTATCCACTTTATCAAAAGTATTATTTAATATTTTAACACATACATAATTTGCCGTATTATGGTCCCGACGCACTTCCATGTATTTAGTTTTCTCTGCATTTACTTCTAAACCCATGTCCATGCAAGCGCATCTAATAAGACCTCTGCATTTCTTTCTATTTTTCTCCTATCATCCCCTACTAAATTTACATAATCAGCGTACGCATAACCTGGTGAACACCGTTCAGCTCTAGGCCCTGGTTGCTATCTTTGATTTTCCTTATAGCGTATTCCAGGACAAAGTTGAATAATAATGGCGACAACGCATCTTCTTGTTTCAGGCCATTCTTAACGTGAAAGCTCGTGGCCAAAAATTTTCCTACCCGGACTTTACTTTGAGATTCATTTAAACATGCCTTAATTGATCTTGTTAGCTTTTTCGGTATTCCAAATGCTGAAAGAACGTTATACAATGTTTCTCTCCTAACCGGGTTATAAGCCTTTCTAAAATCAATAAATAGTTGATGTACCGGACTACTGTATTCCCGCTTGTTTTCGAGTATTTGGCGAATGGTAAATATTTGGTCGATAGTTGATCGATTTCGTCTAAATCCACACTAATAATCTCCAAAAATTTCATCTGCGTATGGGGTCAATCTTGCTAATAGAATGTTTGAAAGGATTTTATAGGATGTTGACAGAAGAGAGATGCCTCGATAAGTCGGTTTTGTCGCCTTTCTTGTGGATTCGAACAATGATTGATTCTTTCCACTCTTGTGGCAATTCTTCCTTGTTGTAGATAAGGAGAATGAGTTTGTGTACCTTGTTCCACAATTTTTCGCCTCCAGCTAAAATTAACAGCCGGAATTTCGTTTACACCCGGAGATTTGTGTTTCTTTAATTTCTTTATAGCGATTTTTACTTCTATTCGATTGGGTTCTGGAACATATGGTTCTGCGGTGTGTATGTTCCTTTCTCCACGCACATTAATTTTTGGCTGCGTGTTAAGCAAATCGTCAAAGAAATCTTTCCATCGATTTAAAATGCTATCTGTATCAGTGAGAACTGTTCCATCAGCTTTCTTTTATATATAAGAACGAGGTTAATAGCCTTTTTTAAATTCGTTGATCCCTTTATACATGTCCTGAATGTTTTTATTTTTACTATTATCTTCAAGTTCCTAAATTTTAGCTTTCAAAATATCACGTTTCTTTGTTCTAAAAGTTTTGGAAGTTCCTCGCCTGATGTCTACGAAATTTTGTGTAGTTATTTCATTCGGGTTTTGTAGCCAACGTAATTTTGCCTGTTTTCTCTTCTCTGCTAGTTCGAACCATGGTTTGTTCCTACGTATTTCCGCGTGTCCCAATTTTTCTTTTGAGAGAGGATGTTTCGTAAGCAAAGAAAAGAAATCAATTGCTGGAATATTTTTCTCTATAATCTTAAGATTACATCTGTTAAGTAAAGAGTATGACATGCGTCAGATTTCTGAAACGATTCCTGTAATGTTATTGAGATTATAATCATTTTGCTCAAAGAGTATTGTTGCGTCATACATAATTGATATTCTTTCTTTATAGTTTTGGGGAAGTCGTCATTTATATTATTATATTACTATAAAACAATTTTAACGTGGATCTTTGTGGATGCCTAATTAGAAACATACCATTTATAAATATGCATGTATTCAGATTTCAGAATGCTTTCACGGCAGTGATTTGTAATACTGATATGTACTACTACTTCATCTACATCACCTAATATATAATATACTCTACAATAGTTGATCAGATTCATCTACCGTAATATGAGTTTCATCTCCCTTATCTAGAATAAACCTCAAATCTGCCCACCTTCCAATGTTGAAAACAACCAATGGCGTATTTAGGATTTTCTTTCGAGGGCTATACCCAACACAAGGAAGGAAGTGGGCAATTGCCCACCTGAGTTTGAGAATTAAATATATTTTAATTATGCATAAATTGAAGTTATAATGGCAAGAATTACAGATCGATAAATCCTATATGATATGATGCAAAAATTTAGAAGTGAATCTAACCCTTTATTCTATTCATACAAGAAAAAGAAAGCATCCTCTTGGCCGTCCTAATTTCCCGGGCTAATTATTCCCCCGTTTTGATTTTCTTTAATTCTAACATTTCCTTCTTTTAAAAATAACTAAACGATATAATTGTTCCTTTGTTATAATAACTAAAGTCCTGTCATGTTGATATCCGAGCATGTTGGTGTGGAACACTAGTTTCGCTTATCAACTCCTCTTAGTTTTGGTGTTTCTGATGACGGCCAACTTGAATCACAACTGACAACGGTCGATAAACTATGATAGGCGAAATGAAAGTAGTAACGTCAAGAAAAAGAAACAGAAAAATAGAAAGGATGACAGAAAGAACCATTAAGGACGCAGTTCTTACATGGAATGAAATTTGATAAATACAGTATTATTTCTGAACAAAAAGCATAAGAAAATGGAAAGTCAATGACATTCTTAGAAATGGTAAGAAGGATTATTGTTGTACGTGGAATGCGTAAAACTAACAAATTATTTCGAGGGGAGAATGAGCCCGATAGCCTCCTAAATACGTCACTGAAGACAATTCTGCTCCCCTGATCCTTCACAGCATTGTTTTTCAACTTCATAAATATTTTAAACATCGCTTATATATATATATGGGTGTTCGGAAAACTGGTTTGTTCGGATAATCGAACTGTACATGTTTATTTGCCAAAAAGAAGTACTGTACTGTTTGCATGCACCGTGAGAAGCTCTTCTTGGGGGCGCGCAATCCTTCAAACTGCGCGGAGCGGCACGCCTCAACTCTAAGCTGGCGCAGCTGTTGCTGTGAACAGCTTTGATACTGCCGCTACTTCGACAGCCAGTGCCAAACCGACAGAAGTGTGCTGATTGTTGAAATAGGTGCAAGCGAGTACACAGTTCGGTTAAGCGGTCGTTCGGTTGACCGACGTCCGGATAATCGACGCTCTACTGTATATATATATATATATATATATATATATATATATATATGGAAACGTCTTACCCGTCCCCCCCAATGTTGAAGACAGATATATATAGGGTGTAACAAATGCATGGCCATAAATGATGAGGTGGTTGTGGACATCCAAATAAGTAAAATGTTCCTATAAACATGGGTCCGATGCCTCTTCGTTTTCGAGATACAGGGTGTTCAAATGTCGAGTCCCCCCTATTGCTCATTGTGGGAAAGCGAATGAAAATGTTCAATATTACAGGAATAATACAATCAAGTGGATTTTTTTCTGTGCAAATACTTTTACACTAACATAGAGAATGAAATAATCAACATTTGAGGTTATTAGGTTGTTAGTGCTGCCAGCGTGGTACAAAGTGTTATATTTTCAAATATCACCAGACGTCCACATGTTAGCATATGAGTGCTGACGTCAAAACGTTTCTAAACATGAGCATGAGGCAGATTCCGTTTCGTTTTCAAAAGCAAAGCGTCCAAGTGTGAAGTCAATTAACGGCTTATAATAGGAAACAACAGTTCATAGATCACAACTCTTGCATGAAAGTGTTATTGTGTCGTTACAAATGAATGCACATGAGAATAACTTACCAATGTTTAGGAACGTTTTGATGTCAGCACTAATATACTAACATGTGGACGCCTAGTACTATTTGAAAACATAACACTTTGTACCAGATTGGAACACTGACAACCCAATAATCTCAAATATTGATTAGTTTCACTCTCTATGTTAGTGTAAATGTATTTGCACAGGCATAATTCCGCTTGATTGTATTATTCCTGTAATATTGAAGGTTTCCATTCACTTTCCCGTAGTGAGCCATTGGAGGAACTCGACATTTGAACACCCTGTATCTTGGAAACGAAGCGGCATCGGACCCATGTTTATAGGAACATTTTTACTTATTTGGATGTCCTCAATCACTTCGTCACTTTTGGCCATGCATTTATGTTACACCCTGTATATGTACATGTAGTTTTTGTCATTTTTTTGTTTGTATTACAACATCCTTTTTCTTTTCTTCTTTCGTTCGTCATAAGAGAAAGTAGTTTTTTTTTCTCTCCCTCTCTCTCTCCATCTCTGTGTATGTATGTATTTTTTCTTTCCTGGGAAGATAGAAACTCTTGCTGTGTAAAAGTACTATATCTGCGAATAAAACATTCTTAGTGTATTTTTATGAAATTGTCAAAACTTCCACAATAAGGTGAACCTTAATTTATAACTTTAAGTATTTGAGTAATTATGTATAATATAAGTAGTGAGTATTTACTTTATATACTTGTTAAAATCTTAGTTGAAATGTGCTGGTTGTGTTCCTGTTGTGAATTTTCATCTTCAGAATGATAAGATTTACTTGTTAAAATGTCGACTTTGTTAAAATGTAAAGATTGCAGTCTTTTCTATTTCGTTATTTGAAGTATAAAAATAATTAAAATATTTTTAAAGAAGAAAATTACCTTGGTGGTGCATATTCTGCATTCCTCTGGTAAGCTGTAACATCATATTCACTAACCCTTGGCCAATGTATCCACCGTTATCCTGTTATCAATGTTTTCTTGGGGCTAAATGATAAACATTTTAATTTAAAGTAGCAAGATGCAAGTCTTGTTACTAGTTTTATCATTAAAATGTATGATGGATTGAAATTACAATGGAATAATGAATATATTCTCAAGAGTAGAGGCAGAAGCCGACATTATTAATAATCTATAGGCTACGAGATTTATTGCAGACATCATTTACAATTTAGCTGGATGAAATGCAATCTTGTGACCCAGCCCTCTTGGAGGCAAGAACACGTAGTGGGAAAGGGCTGCTGGAGGCAAGAACATGTAGTGGGAAAAGGCTGCTTGTGCAGGGTAATATTGCATTGATGGTATATGCATCTGTCAATTATACGAGATGCACGGATCAGCACGGTTCCAAACACATAAGTGATACTTCATAACCTCGGTATTGTATAAGGGCACAAACAAAATCAATCATTGAGTCATTTGCCAGTATTTTTCCCAGCGTGAAAAAGGATTGCCCTACTATTTGCCAATGATTTTTCGAAGCACATAAAAGAAAATTGTGAAATGTTAAAACTACGATAGAAGTAAGATCTCAACTGAAAGTTTGTTATAAATTCACAAGCTGATATTTAATTGCCAACAGTGTTCTATTTTGCAGTCATATATACTTTGTTTTTGTATTTTTGAAATATAAATTAGTTATTGAAACGTTAGAACATCTTTACTTGTATGAAAAAGATACATTTGATTAATTAGTGGATAAAGAAATGATATGAAGCTACTACCTTCTTAGGCAAGGAAAGAGTTATCGGCGTTGACTGTTGTAATTACGTAACGACAGGAGTCCTTGTGGATGTTTCTGGTTCGATGGTCTCGGTGATAATTAATTAGTTGTTATTAGAATATTCTCGAGTTCTATAGCACGTAATAAATAGTGGATTAGAACTTGAAGTTGACAGCGTTTCACTTTGAAATGTTTTCATTTGATGTCTGTTCTGCACGAACCGTTTTATTTAATATTTTATGGAGACCTTCTAGTTCGTCGTTTATTGCTTGTAATTAACACTTCCCTGTGTCTTGCACAGCGTATTATTGATTTTACAGTTTCTTGGAATAGGTTGGTGATTTTTTGTAGTTGATAGGTAGTATACATCATAGACCCTGGAATTCAAAAGAACATATCAATTAATTAAAGGCTATTGTATTTAATTACGGGGTATGGATATTGTTGCCAAACCTAAAGGATTCTCAAGCTTTGTTAATAATAATAATAATAATAAAAAAGATGACGTGATTGATCGCATGGTGTTTCTACCTCGTATCAAGAGGGTAATATATTCTGAGAAGTTTAAATGTGTTGGGTTCCAGGGTCCCAGTATTGTATAGTTCACCTGAATTGTATTGTAACAGTTGAACTGATGAAAATAGTTTTGAAAGTAACTTAAGGTCATGCATAATTATTCAAATGATTATGCTGATAGAGAGTGTTTTAGAGGGATGCATATAAGAGGAAACGAAAGTTTTCTCTTATATGTTTGTGCAGAACGGGGGGAGGGGGTGATTAACGATTATATTTTGTTAAAATGTGATTTGGCGCTCCAAAAGTATTCGGAGTTTCATTTTTTTAAAACCGTGCACACTTTTTTTTTTTTAATATACGAAATACACTCTGGGATCTGGCAAACCCCTGGTTTCTTAGATGCTTATACAGAAGATTTTGAAGGTAATCAATAAAATTGTGTGTTTGGAGTATGTAAAAAGTTTATATATATCGTATGAATCTTGCGTAGAAGATCACCAGATAACCTTAGCATTGGTACTCGATTCCAAATACATGCAACTGTACTGCAAAAGACAAGCATACATACCGTTCGGAACATTATATTATAGATTTCAATAGATTCAGCATATACAGAGATTATGAATAGTTATTATTATTATTATTATTATTATTATTATTATTATTATTATTATTATTATTATTATTATTATTATTATTATTATTATTATCCGGTCCATTATTTTTGGAAGCTGAAAATAGGAACTAAATTTACATTAAGTTTCATCAGTGCTAAAATTCACAATATAGCTTTAAGATATATATCGCTGTTCCGGAGTCCTACTGACAGTGTGTACTTGCAAGGTTAAATATAAGGAACAAGTTTAGACCTAATTTTCTAAGTAGAGCTATAACGCCCAGAATAGCGCGTATTCGTTTGGTAAAAATTTTATTCATATATTTAATGTTACCAAACCAACCATCAAGAGCAATTCGTTTTTTATTTTTTTATTTTTATTTATTTAACAACGTCCCACGATTATGTTCCGAGGCTAAGGGAGGTGGTGATAATGAGATGGATGATAATAGTGGAATGCAGAATGTGGTAGGAAACAGGAAGACCCATAGAAAACGTACGTACGTGATCTTGTTCACCACAAAGTTCACTTGGTGCGGCTGGGATTGAACCAGAGGTCCTATGCACCAGAGATGAGCGCTACGTTACTAATCCACCATGTTTCTCTCGTGGTGGTTTAATTGTATATTTTATTTTGAGACTGGTATAATTAATTTATGATGGGTAATAGATTTACTGGTTTAGATGAAAGAAATCAATTTAGCTACCTCGACTTTGGGAAAACTTACTTATTGGGGTAATGATTTTAATGAAACGTTTTGAACCCAGCGTTTTCTAAAGCATGCAACCGATTTAGGTAGATGAAGTTGCTCCACCAAACAAACTTAGCTCATCGTTCTTTGTAAATTGCGACCCGAAGGAAGACCTGGAGAGTTGAAATTTTCTGTAATAGCATGAAGTCGTTTAGGGACGTTTTTCCACCGTTCTTATTCTTGAGCTATGATTTTCTGGTTTTTGTCAATTGTTTTGTCTGTGTTAAGCAAATTTTCGGTTGAAATTCTTGGAATTGATTAAAATTGTAGGAATTCAATGCCATCTATGTCTTTGCCAGTATGCAGGAAGCCATCCCTACTACCCTGGTTCCTACGCCGCTATTCCCGGTCAGCATTATTTCTTGGGGTATTTGACTGGAATTCGCTCCTGAAGTTTTTTTTTTAATTTGTCCCGTCTTTTTTTTTTTTAAGTTATTTCTACTCATGTGAATTAAGAGGAATTTGTGAAAAATTTGATAAAAGTATAAAAAGAAAACCTTTGCAGTACCACATAGAACTACTGCTTTATAGGAACTTAACACTTTTATACTACCATAATTTATATTAATAAGTTTTTTTTTTTTTTTTTTTTTTTTTAAGAGGTTTGGTTGGGATTTGGGATTTGTACATTTTAAAATTGGACCACCATTCAGTGTGTTGTGGGAAGACACCGACAAAATTTGCAGACATCTTTCTTGTACCAAATAAAGACAAGAAGAGTCATTACATTATTGGATTCAGCTCTTTAAATTTTCTACAATAACGTATTTTGGGAATTACGTTCGATGTTGCTCTGCCATACATTTTGTCCCTTTGGGCCCGTCACGATATCCTTTAGCCACCGATCATTTTTTTCTTTTCTTTTTTCTTTTTCTTTTTTTTGCAGTATGTCTAACAATACTTTTTTAATGCTTTTATTTTTAGGATATTCGTCACTCGATGTCGGTAAATTAACTTGAAATTTTAAAACAATTTCTGAAACCCTAGAAACTTATCCTCACAGGTACAATATACTGGCACCTAGGTATAATATAACTTATGCACAAGGGCGCCCATCAGGGGGGAAAGAAGGGGCGCTCGCCCCCCTAGAGGAAATTATACTTTAAAATATCGAAAATCCAATAGAATTTTTACATTAGTTATAGCAAAATTTGAAACTAATTTTGAAAAGTCGCTTATACTTGCCCTCCTCCCCTTGGAAACCATAACATGGGCGCCCTTGCTTATGGATGTTATTTTTATATTCTTCCAACTTTTGCACAAAAACTGTAGTATTTTAGTATTCACTTCTATGCTAATAAAACGATTTGCCACAAGAAATCACTGATAATGGTAGGTTTTATTGCATAAAAATAGTCTAAAAGTGCGCATTCTCATTACCTATAGAAATTCCGTTTGATACGAAATACTCACTTGATGAAGGATGATAGTTACAAAATCACTTTCTGTGCAAAGATCTACAATAGTTGCTCAGACTACAAAACGATGGACCTCAACAATTTTTGGTGCATACTTGAAGCAAAGAAGGCTAATGAAACAACATTTTCTAGAAAAAAATAAACAGCTGTCACAAAATAGTTAGTGATGTTTAATCAAAAGCTTGAGCATGTACGGTCATGTTGGCTGGATTGGTAATTTACATAGGCGTTGCTCGTACTTCTCTCTCTCTCTGTCTCTCTCTCTCTCTCTCTCTCTCTCTGTATATAAATGTATGTATTATGTTCCAGCGTAACTCCGGAATGTCGGGAGCAGTTTCAGCCAAAGTTGGTAGACACATGGCTTTCAATAATAATAATAATAATATAATAATAATAATAATAATAATAATAATAATAATAATAATAATAATATGGGAATAGGATACTCGATGGGGTGGAAGTTGAAGGGAATGACGTGAAAAATAATGTAAAACAACTTACATTAATGTTCAACTCCTCATTGGACCACGGTGACTCAGTGGTAGAGCGCTCACCTCTGATACATGAGGTCCCTGGTTCGATCACAGCTTGCGCCAAATGAACTTTGTGGTGGACAAACACCGTATGCGTGGGTTTTCTCGGGGTTCTCCCGTTTTCTCCCACTATTCATTCGCCATTCCATGTATTTGTCATTATCACCGTCTCCTTTAGCCTAACCGGCATAAACGTGGGACGTAAAACTCAATTCATTAATTTTTCATTTTTTTTTTCAATTCATAGTTTTTGGGGTTGCTGAAATGTATAGTGACGCGCCAAATGTCGTTTAAGTCCAAGTTCAGCCCCATTTTCAGAAGGAGAAGATGAGTGGAGAATAAAATATAAAATATTACAGATTTGTGTCGAATTCATAGCTTTCGTGGACGAGAAAACGACTGACTCGTTTAAAATAACTTGGAAAACAGTTAGTACGCACTTCAAGCTTTTTTTTCAACATCATATTAATTTGATTAAAGGCGTATTCTGGGACGGGGGGGGGGGGAGTAAGGTGTTTCAGTATTTATGTATCTTCTGTATTTTTATCATTGCACTTTCATTGAAATATGAATAAATATCCTAAGATGAAAAGATATTCTAAAATATCCCATAAATCTATTCTCGGGCGAAGAATGGGGATTATATATATATATATATATATATATATATATGGCTAATTCCATTTGTGACTTACACGACAAAAGACGCCAGACGGCAGTAAATATTATATATTAGAAAAGTTATAAGATATTTTCATGGGCAAGTTTTAGGTTATAAATAAGGCGCAATAAGTCCTTCATTCATTTTTATTTGCAGCTTTTAAATATGTAAACAAAATGGCTGAAACAAGTCTCTAAACATATTCGTGACTTACACGACAGTAGGAGACATCGTGTTTTGAATAACGGTTAACTATTTGAAAATTCTGTTCTTCTATTGCTTCAAGAAAACTAAAACTTTTTGTATATATTAAGTAGATACCAAGCTACAAGACGAAAAGAAAATTATTATATTTTCTGTATTTATTTTAAAATCTATGCCACAAATATAACGTGACGTACACGACATAAATTTGTGACTTACACGACAAGTCTAACATCATGTCTTCGTTTAATTACACTTTCAAAATCTATTGGCAGACAGAGTGGCACTAATGATTTAGAGAGATAAAAGGAAGTTAACAGTTCTTTTATTCGAGCAAAATTTGTCAAATTCTAATTTATGTCTGTGATCGACGTCTGTTAATGCAACATAAGCCTAATCTTTCTGTTGCGGCCAATAAAATTCTTTATCTTGATGGTAATGGCGAAGAAATGTTACATACAGTTCTTCTGATTCTTTTCTCGACATGAAACAAATATTTAATAGTTCTTTTTCCGACGAAGGGTACCAATACCCTGTCTTCAGTAGAGTATTTTCATCACTTCTTCGCTGCGTTTATTCCCTTCATATGCGCCAATGAACTGTTCTGGAATGAAATCAACTTCCTTCGGGGTGAAGAAATATCTTAGATGAGAGAACATTCAATAGTATACGCTGAAACAATAAAAGTAGTGATAGTTTCGTGTTTTTGGAATATTACATATTTCTTTATGATGTTTCCATTGGCGCATCAACTCAAAAATTTTTGAAGTAATACTCTTTACTACAGTATATTACATTAATGTTCGGATATCACTTGCGTGCTCTCTCAATAAATTCTAAAGCAGATTGAGGATCAATTTGTCTTTGAGAGCCTTTTCCATAGTTCGTAGCAGAAAAATGCCAAGACATTTCAACTTTCTGCAATGTTATTGAGCAAAGTGAATAATGTTGTACACAATCATCAGACTGATAATTCACATTGTTGATCGGAAAACCGGATGACGCCCTTCAAAATCTTCCATAAGTGTAGAATTGAAACAAGAAACTGCAAACATATCTTGATGCATACAATCAGATATAATTACGCACGAATCATGTTCTGTGGTTTCATTGTCTTTAGGAAAATATATTATTGCAGTTTACATAGTATAACTGTGTGATATCCAGTAAGCGGTTTGTATCTTTTCTTGGTACATGAAACAGTAACTTCCACTAAAATCCATTTGATGCAATATCATTCTTTGCAACTTCTCTATTTCCGCTTCCATTCAGCTTCTAAACTAGACATATCTGAAAATGCAATAGAAAAGACGAGTGTTACATATCTGACATGTCCTAATTTCATAATCTTAAAGTAAACTTTGTTGTGAATTACATATTTTCGTTTGAATAAGCATGTTTTCTATCAAGGAAGCGTGACAGAGTAGTAACGTGCTAGATTTGGCTCGGTAGGTTGCGGGTTTAAAACATATAGCTGGCAATCCTGACTGAGGTGTTCCTCATTGACACCAGGTAAATGCCGAGATGATATCCTTTCAATAGGTCTGAACGAATCCTTTCCCACATGCCCACCTCCGTTCTATACCGGCCTGAGCTTTAGATGTCTAAAGGCAATAAATACCAATTTAAAAGCATGTTTCCAAAACAACGAAAGAGTACGAGAAAACCAATTACAGTATTAAAAGTATGTGAAGCTAGAAACTTCGGAACCACATATGCCGGCATTGTTCCAGAGACAATAGATACTTCCTGTCACTTAAAAAAAAAAAAAAAAAAAAAAAACTTCTTTCTAGATCACATTGATTCATATTGTTTAACTTTTCATTCATTTGTTACATTTATATTCCAGTCAAGTATACTTTATACCCATACTTCATAATATTGCTTTTATCCTCCTCATCTTTCATTCTCTTACACTAAACATGGCACCTAATACATTAATTGAGTTATCAATTCATTGTTTATACGTTTTACTGCAGTTAGCTACTATTGGCAATGTGGGAACATTGTAACAAAATGTGACTTACACGACACGTATAATGTGAATTACACGACAGGGAAAGAAATGTGACTTACACGACATATTATATTTTGTATTTAAAAGAGTTACACATATTATTTCGGGATTTTCTGCACAGCCTTTGATTACCGACTATCCAAATGAAAAAAATTTAGAATTACAGCTTTTTTGTTTAATTATGTATATAAATACATAAACTTATATATGTTTTCTTGTGACTTACACGACAGCCTACTTGAATAAATCAATTATTGTAATTTTCTTGCTATTATTAAATTATGTGCAAAACAATGTCACTGATGTAAACACAAACATTATCTTAATAAATACCATACGCGATTTTCACTTACCTACAGGAATTAACAGGAAAAAACTTTGTGTTAAAATCCAAATGTAGGTACGATATTCTGCGACATGAAAGTGGCCATATTTTACCTCCTGCAGAGCCATCTACAGGTCAACTTTGGTATCATCTTGTTCATGTATGAAAAATTCAGCATTCTTAAAAATGAATTTTAATATTTATCTAGGCCAAGGTGAAACTTCAAATTTTCCCTTCGTAGGGTCACTTACCGCGGAATTGACCATATATATATATATATATATATATATATATATTAGGGTGGTCCAAATTTATATGGGGAAAATACATGTAGGAATTTCTTTGGACTTATCCCCTAAAATGGTTCCATATGGAACCAAATTAAGCCAGGAGAAAAATTAGATCCATTGAATAATTTTAAATGATGCCCCAAACGACCTAAAATTTTGAATGCGTTTACAGTACATAGTGTATGGGGAAAAACTGGAATAAACTCTCTAATTTAGAAACGGCTCAAGGGAATGAAAACATATCTTGGATAATGGAACTAGAGGAAGAGACCAACCTAATCTTGTATACGTTATCATGGCGGCCGTCTTGAAGTCCGCCATCTTGAATTCAGGTCAAAATTTTTAAATAGGAAGAGGGTCATGTGACATATCTTTTTGAGGTAGCATTTCACCAGATGCACAAATCTGGTATTATTTTCAAGTTACCTATATTAATGTAACAGCTACTACGTGTGAAAAACAAAATGCTTCATGTAATGTTATTTTATTGCAGTTATGGAACACAGATATGTAATAATTTTGGAAGTCTTTTACATAAACTGAAACAAACAGCTTGTTTCGCTTTGAACTACAAATAAGTTTTTTTCCATCAAGATGATTCATAGACCATTATGAGGAAAAAGAAAATTATAACTTGGAAGAAATTGAAATATCCCTTATTTACGTAGTATCTTTTTGGTAAGTTATAAATCTTATTTGCTACATAGTTCACTTTGTCGCATATAGGAAAAGATTCTCTGTGGGCCTTTATTATCTGCAAAAGAAACTGTTTGTGCTCCTCATTTTTCGTAAGAACGTTGTTGTAATCTTCTATTAGTTACACTCCCCTTTCTGTACACCGTTTGTTACGTGGATGAATTAAACTATTGTCTTTCTTTGAAGACAGTCATTGTTATCTGGCCATGAAGTCGGATCACACTCAAGAAACCCTTTGGGTATTTTAAATCTCTCGAGGAAAATTTATTTGTTGTAACAAAATCACTGATTTCTCTTTTCACAAGAATTGTTATGCTATCATCTCTTGCGTCAAGCCTCTTTGCTGCTTCACGGTTTCTCCTTATAGTTTTAATTCTTTCAACCATTTTTTGCTTTTCCATTATGGTAACTCCATCATCAAAAAAAACCCAATGCTACGTGTTCCTCCGTCAAGTACCAGAGTCGGCGTGAAAATTTAGAAAGAGCCACTTCAGATAATTCAGCATCTATTTGTCTTTAACTGTACAAATCTTTCAAAAATTGTAGATCTTGTAATGGTGAATGGGATGTTTGATTACATTTAAACCAACTGTGAACGGATCAGAAAGTGCATACTCTCCGAAGACCCGTTTCTATTTGCTTCGTTAAACGGAGTTGTTGGCGAAAGAGAAATATTTTAAATAGTAGCTTGCTTTTCCCATCCACCTTACATGGTGGATTGCTTCAGGCAAACGAAAGAAAAGTCCTCAAGGAGGTATACCACCCAAGAATATGATGGTCAGTTCTAAAAATTCCCTTTAATCTTCTCTGCAGTGTCCTGCTTCTACAAGTTTGATAGCAAAATTCAACACTTCATTTCTTACATCGGAAATATTGTTTGTTACATCATCATCATCAATTCCTGGAATAAAGTTAGTGCAATCTATTCTAGACCACTCGTTCTGAAAACACTTCAATAGGAGAACGTCCGGTCCAGATGCAAACGAAACACAACAGTTATCAAATACACATTTTAAAACTAATTCATAAATGTGGTGTCTACAAGGAAGGTATAGAAGGTTATTTTGGAGCTACTGCTCTAGCAGAATGCAAGCACCGTTGACAAGATCCATATTGCAAGGAGTAGTATCACAATAAACTGCCTGCACGAACTTTGCCAAATTCCATTCTTCAAGCGAATGTACTATAGTAGAATCAATATGTTCTCTTGATGACGACAAAATGGGAACACCAATTAACCTCTCATGACCATCTCCTGTAATAATTATTGATAACCTGCCGCAGTCTCTCTGCCAGTCAAATTCAGCAGTAGTTTTCCTTTCCAATGCACAACTAACGCACTTGATGCACTCTGGAAATGTTTCTTATAGTTCTGTGCAACTTCACTACAGGTTTTCTCTCAGCATCGGTGAATGGAAGACCCATTTATTGCTAGTTCCTCTACATTATGGCCTAATACCTCTGCCATCGCTGTCAGAATATGTATTGCTGCTCTATAAGTGATCTTTTATCGATTAAGAGCAACACCAGTCTTTGAGTAATAAAATTAGTTTTTACCGCTTTTACATCTCTTGGACGGTCCGGGCACACACGCATTCGTATTTACATTTTCTCTAACATTCTCAACTGGGTCTTCCTCTTCATTACTTGAACTGCTCTATGTCTTTTGGCGTATAAAGTTCAAACAAATCATTTTCAGAAGTGCATTTTCTTTCGCGTTCCTCTTTCGTTTGAAGCCGTGCATATCCCTTTCGTTCTTTTCTCGCCAAACTCATGTCTTTACTTTTAGTCGTGTAAGAATTATTAATCTGAAAAGGAGAAATCTTTTCACAGGTAATAATTCTTACATGACTAAAGCTATCTTTAAAATAGTGCTTCTGGTAAAACGATATCTCAAAACGATATGTCACATGACCCTCTTTCTATTTAAAAATTTTGACCTAAATCCAAGATGGCGGATTTCAAGATGGCCGCAATGGAAATGAAATCTTTGAATTTTAAGTCCCACGGTTATGCCGGTTAGGCTAAAGGAGACGGTGATGATGAGTAATGAATGAAATGGTGGAATGAAGAAAGTGGGAGAACCCCGAGGAAACCTACGCACACGGTGTTTGTCCACCACAAAGTTCACTTGGCGGGGGCTGGGATCGAACCCGGGACCCTAAGCACCAGAGGTGAACGCTCTACCTCTGAGCCACCGCGGCCCCGATGGCCGCAATAGCAGTACTATATAAAATTAGATATGTTTCTTCATCTATTTCTATTATCCATGGTATCTTTGCATTACCTTTAGCCGTTTCTAAATTACATGAGTTTATTCAAGATTTTTCCCATATACTGTACTATGTCCTGTAATCGGATTCAAAATTTTAGGTCGCTTGGGGCACCATTTAATATTATTCAATGAAGCTAATTTTTCTCCTGGCTTAATTTAGTCCCATATGGAACCATTTTAGAGGGTGAGACCAGCCCGATCTGAAAATTGACATCTATGGACCACCCTAATATATATATATATATATATATATATATATATATATATATATATATATATATATATATATATAGTGTGTGTATGTGACTGAAAGTATTTGAAAACAAGATCCTGAGACGAATATTCGGACCCAAGAGGAACGGGAGTGGGGAATGGCGGAAACTTCATAACGAGGGACTATATAATTTATACGGTTTGCCAAACATCGTTAGGGTTATCAAGTATAGTAGGCTTAGATGGGCAGGTTATGTAGCTAGGATTGAAGAAAGTAGAAACGCTTTCAAAGTCTTGACTGGAAGACCAATCGGAAAACGACCATTAGGAAGACCTAGGCGCAGATGGGAGGACAATATTAAGATGGATCTCGCAGAGATAGGAATACAAAGTAGAAACTGGATCCAGTTGGCTAAGTATAGAAGTCAGTGGAGAGCTTTTGTGAGCGCGGCACTGAACCTTCGGGTTCCATAAGCCATAGAGTGAGTGAGTTAGAGTAGTTAGTGTGTGTGTGTACTCATTGCAAGTCATTTAAAATAACGTGTCTTAGTCTATGTAGGAGAGTGATAGAAGTAATGAATTGTAGTTATAGTTGGAAGATGAATTCTGGATATCCTACTGATTCGGTTAATAACGATGCAGAAGCGGGTGAGTAATTATCATCTTTATTAGACTTTGAAAGCGAGTAGGTCTTGAAGTGACAGTTGGGTGTGTCGTCTAGTAAGGTAATTATTCTGCTGTTGGACCCCTTGCAACAAAGTAATTAGAGATTTCCTGAACCATTTTTCGAACTGAGAGAACCTTTTTTTTCATAATTAACTTGTGAATAATGTTATTTAATAGAGTAGGTGACATACTCACAGTAATAAATTAGGTTACATAGTAAGAGTATTAAGCCTTTTTTTTTTTTGAAAATGTGCATATAAAGCAATCATCATAATATTGCGTGCATTTTTTTGAGTCCATTTCGTATAAGTATTGATCCCCCCCTTCTCTTTGGTTTTTCTTTTTATATGGGATACGATAATGTAGCATTAAATAGACACAATCAAATATGGTGTAATAAACGTGTGGTCTGGATCGAAGAATATATCTACTTAATACAGTTATTTCAGAGATTTTCTTTTCAGTTTGATCCTTTTTTTTTTCATGTGTATTTTAAAACTTTATTTATCTTCGTAACCTCAGCCCCATATTAATGATGGGCATTCCTCTTATTGTAGAACTTCTAGAACAGAGAAGAAAAAGAGAGCGTATCCTGTAAGTACTTTCAATCTATTAATATTGTATTAGCACAATAAATTTAGCAGTGACACCTTTTCTGAATATTCGTTTCGATTAGTTGTGAAAGAGAGAGGAAAAATATTGCAATTTGTGGACGATACTAAAGTATATCATTCCTATGTCAGTACCATAATGTTTGCTGGAACTATAATCATGGGAACTTAGAAGAAGCGCCAATTAACTTGTCTGTAAGGCCAAAAATTATCATAACCTGGGATCGATCCAGGGACCCTTGGCGCCAAAGATGAATATGCTACTATGGAACCACCGTGCGACCTTAAACGCAGAGAATTATTTTAGTTATTAGATGTAAATTGTAAAGGTTTGCATGAGGATGGCTAGTATATTTTACATTTGTTTGCGTTAACTCCGTTATCTGATGAACCTGATGATAATCCTGTGGGAAAAGAGGTCATTTAAATAAATCGTTAATGACTTCGAAGAACTAAACACGTACTGGCGCGTGGAGTTCGTATGTTAGATTGTAATTACAGACATGTACAGTTTAGTAATTAAAACCAGGGGAGTATTACGTACTAGGAATGATGTGAATCAACTATCAAGAATATTCCGTAAATGAGAACGAACATTATTTTTATGCATCATGTAGGTCTACGAATAAAAGAGAGCAGTTATTAAAAATCCAGAAAGAGAATTTGTATTTGAAGGCGTAAATGACGAGTTAGAAGAAGAAAAAAAAGTATGTTGCTATATTTTGATTGAAACAATTCTTGGATAGCAGTAGCTGCGTTTTTTGAACCCTGACCTATTTTCCAGAATACGAGAAACGAAGTGAAGGAAAATATTGTTTTACTTACTTAAGCAAACATGTAACTTACCTTCCTAGTAAATTTACAATAAAGGAATAAAACATTATATTTTTGGATCAAAAGATTTCAATTTCATTCATCAATCAAAAATTTTCTATTACGCCTTGTATCTGGAGAACTACTTATAGTGTAGCCAAACCCAAATTATCACTTTATTCAGTACGATGTGCTTATTCCGTAGAAAATACGAAAACTCGAATTAGGGGCCGTTCAAAACTTTTGTGGCCCCTGATCCAAAAACTAATTATTTGCCAAGATCGCAATCTTTTGATGCATTCTTTTTTATCATTCTTAAAATTCTTGTTGACTTCCAGTTCTGTGTGTATAATTCAGCAATTTATGAAATTTGATGTATGGTTTAGCACAGCGTTTCCCAACCGGTGTGCCGCGGCACACTGGTGTGCCGTGAATGGGCCGCTGGTGTGCCGCGAGGAATCGAAACAAAATTATTAATTTTATAGTAATCAAATTGCAAAACGTAGGGAAAAATGTATATTTGTATTTCACATTACTATGAACCTCTACTGTGAATCTACAATTTTAAGTTTCATACAAGGTTACTGTTCTGTATATTTCTAATGTTGAAAAAATGGTTATCATTGTTATGACCGTTATTGCTTCTTTATTATTGCAGACTATTTCGTAACTTGAAAATTTAAAATATCATTCAATCCTTTCGACAAATTACCCACATTTGTGTTTCAAAAGTAAAAGAGATGTGTTTGTTCGTTCGTTATTTAGTGATCTTCCTTCTTAGTAAAAGATTGGATACAGCTTTTAAAAAGAAAGCGTATTTTTAAAAACCTGAGTCCAATATTTCATTGCAATTGTTTTCTATTCTTAAATTAGAATGGAAAATAAGCATAATGATTTACCACGGGGAAAAACCAGTGATAAAGCTGTCTTCTCTGTAAGAAGGATATCAATAATCACAGAAAAATACCACTGTGTTTTACATTTACAAATAATAATATCTATAAGTGTGCCGCGAGAATCCAAGTAACACCCGTAGTGTGCCGCAAGTTGAAAAAGGTTGGGAAACGCTGGTTTAGCATATTGTCGTGAGTGGTTCCGTAGAGGTTGTCAGGGGCAATACTTATTTTGAAAAGTAAGGAAATGGAAATTAAGTGATATGCCTTTGCATATCCACATGGTGCAAGGTAATTGCTCGGTGGAAGTATCTTAAATTAAGAGGTAGCGGAATCTTGATCTAAAAAGTTAGATATAACGGCAATGGAGGCCCAAGTACTGACCATATCACCCAACTAAAATTCAACTAGTGGTCCTAACGCTTCATAAGCATTAGTTCCAAGGGATGTAATTATTATTGTTTCCGTTTTCAAACCTTTAATGATATGAAATATTTTTGCTCTGCTGTTTGCATTTCTTGACTGAAGAATGAAATGAAATCTTTAAGTTTTACATCCCACGTTTATGCCGACTAGACTAAAGGAAACGGTGGTGATGAAAAATGAATGAAATAGTGGAACAAAGAAAATAGGAGGAAGCAGGAGAACCCCGAAAAAACCCACGCACACGGCGTTTGTTCATAAAATTCACTTGGCGCGAGTTGGGATCGAACAAAGGACCTCATGCACCAGAGGTGAACGCTCTCCCCTTTGTTGACTGAAATGGAAAGCGCATTTCAATGGAACATCTTGACTCAGTAGTGCTGCGCAAACCGGGTTCAAATGCTTTTACGAGTATGAAGTTAGAGAAGTTACCGATTGTACAATTGACCTCAGATTAGATTGGCTCGCCGCAATGATTTAGGGGAAAGTTTGCCCCAATGAGCCTTCGTTTGTTTTCAGCAACAATAGTAGACAAATGCATGGAGATAAGACTCTAGTTTAACCGTCTGTAAAAGTTCTTCAAAGTATAAGTGTGACTTAAATAGGTTCTTGTTAAGATAACAATTGTAACTGCATGTGGAAGGCTTGCTAACAATTGATCAGGTTGACGTCACAGCGCAGTTGAAGTGGGAATTAATGCACAATAGTTTCAAGGCCTTATTTCGTAGACTCGAATGCTTGACATGTCACTTCTCCAGTTGTTGATTCACGCTCACGTGCTAACAGCTAAAAAATGCCTGTCCTAAATATGTAGGTTTCTTAGCCATCAGCTAAATGAAAACTGTATAGGAAGCAGGATTTGCAAATATACATGACACAAGTTGTACTTTAGTATCCCTGTATTTCTCGAGTAGCGTTTCACATGTGGTTCTCGTAGGGTCTGACTTCATCGAGGGAGTAAAAATAATGATTCGAGGGAGTTAAGGGGGTAAAAATATTCACTCGAGGGAGTAAAAATAATCACTCGAGGGAGTAAAAATATTCATTCGAGTGAGTCGAGGCAGTAAAAATATTCACTCAAAGGAGTAAAAATGATCGCTTGAGGGAGTTGAAGGAGTAAAAATAACCACTCGAAGCAGTCGAGGGAGTATAAATAATCACTCGAGGGAGTCTAGGGAGTAAAAATATTCACTCGAGTTAGTAAAAATATTCACTCGAGGGAGTCGAGGAAGTAAAAATATTCACTCGAGGGAGTCGAGGGGGTAAAAATATTCACTCGAGGGAGTAAAAATATTCACTGAAGGGAGTCGAAGGAGTAAAAATATTCACTTGAGGGAGTCGGAGTAAAAATGTTCACTCAAGGAAGTCGAGAGAGTAAAAAAATATTCACTCGAGGGAGTCGAGAGAGTAAAAAATATTCACTCGAGGGAGTCGAGGGATTAAAAATATTTACTCCAGGGAGTCGAGGGAGCAAAAATATACACTCGAGCGAGTCGAGGAAGTAAAAATTTTACTCGAGGGAGTCGAGGGAGTAAAAATATTCACTCGAGGGAATAAAAATATTGACTCGGGGGAGTCGAGGGAGTAAAAATATTCACTTAAGGGAGTAAAAATAATCACTCGAAGGAGTCGAGGGAGTAAAAATATCCACTCTAGGGAGTCAAAATATTGACTCGAGGGAGTAAAAATAATTACTCGAGAAAGTCTAGGGAGTAAAAATATTCACTCGAGGGAGTCGAGGGAGTAAAATTAATCACTTGAGGGAATCGAGGGAGTAAAAATAATCACTCGAGGGAGTCGAGATAGTAAAGTATTTAGGTGAGGGAGTCGAGGAAGTGAAAATAATTGTACTACAGATCCAAATAGATTAGTATAATCTTCATAAAGCTTCATGTGGTTAGAGGACCGCCTTGTTCCACCAACGTTAATTGTTTTTGAGGATTCAAAATATACTTTTTGAAACCAATATAGATAAGTTACGCTCTTCATTAATAATCATGGTAAATTCTTGTTAAAAATACTAAGTTTTGAATTCATATACTAAGCTTTGTTTTTTTCCTTTTTTTTACTTCTCTATTCTTCAAGTTGTACTAGCACATAATTACTAACAGTAATCAAGTGATTTCTACCGAGCCTCCCAAAGCTCATGTGGGACTCCTCGTTGTATTTGTAAATTTACAGTAGTTGGCATAGTTTGAATGCAATTTGTCTTAAAATCCTCATATATGCTTTTTGCATCTGAATGCCCCTCCCCCCCGAAATTTAGAGAAATCGGCGCCCTTGAGTACAGACCAAACATTTGTAGAAAGGTATAGACACAGCTGATTAAATTTGATTTTATATATATATATATATATATATATATATATATATATATATATATATATATATATATATATATATATATATATATATATATATATTCAGGATTCACTATCATCAATGGAGTTCTTGTGTTTGCTTTTAAAAAAAAGCTTGCGTTCGGCTTTGGGTCGCTATCCACTTATAGCGCTAGTACTCATTTATAGAGCCCAAGAGCCTGGCTCGCAAGCTTAGACGTGTCTTGTACTCGTCTTCCCCTCCGTCCATACACATCTAGGAAGAAAAATCTTCAAGTAATAAACTATTATATTGGTTAATTACGTTTAAAATAAATGATTATTTTTTTCCTTAAAACCTTATGCTCTTGTTGTTTGGTAGAATATTAGCGTTTAATGTTGTTGATGGGGAAGAAAGTCCAAAGATGAGATACTGTATATTAATCGATGGATCTTACTTATTGACTGATTAAAATGATATGAGTATAAAACCTAAAGCCAGTGTTGCTAACAAGTTGATACAAAAAGTCGCTAAACAGGAGATGAAATGACTCCAATTTTGGGTGAAAAGTCGCTAAAAAAAATTCGTGGAATTTTGCCTCTATATATACACCCATATATATACCCAAAAACATACGTTTTTCATATTAGATGCATTGTTCTGCCACTTACTGCCAGGTACTCATTATCAGCGACCTCAGTAGTCATTAGACATCGTGAGAAAGCAGGATGGGGCGCTCCGCGGAAATCACGGACTTAGAACGTGGTCAGGTGATTGGGTGCCACTTGTGTCAGAAATCTGTACGCGAGATTTCCATACTCCTAAACATCCCTAGGTCCACTGTGCCTGATGTGATAGTGAAGTGGAAACGTGAAGGGACACTTACTGCACAAAAGCATACAGGCCGACCTCGCCTGTTGACTGACAGAGACCGCCGACAGTTGAAGAGGGTCGTAAAGTGTAATAGGCAGACATCTATCCATACCATCACACAGGAATTCCAAACTGCATCAGAATCCACTCCAAGTACTATGACAGACGTGAGGGGAGAAAACTTGGATTTCATGGTCGAGCGGCTGCTTATAAGCCACACATCACACAGGTAAATGCTAAACGACGCGTCGATTGGTGTAAGGAGCGTAAACCTTGGAAGATTGAACAGTGGAAAAAACGTTGTGTGGAGTAACGAATCACGGTACACAATGTAGCGATCCGATGGCAGAGTGTGGGTATGGCGAATGCTCGGTGAACGTCATCTGTCAGCGTGTGTAGTGCCAACAGTAAAATTCGGAGGTGGTGATGTTATGGTGTGGTCGTGTTTTTCTTGGAGGGGGCTTGCACCTCTTGTTGTTTTGCATGGCACTCTCACATCGCAGGGCTACATTGATGTTTTCATCACCTTCTTGCTTCCCACCGTTGAAGAGCAATTCAGGGATGGTGATTGCATCTTTCAACAAGATCGAGCACCTATTCATACTGCACGGCCTGTGGCGGAGTGGTTACACGACCATAACACCCCTGTAATGGACTGGCCTGCACAGAGTCCTGATTTGAATCCTATAGAACACCTTTGGGATGTTTTGGAACGCCGACTTCGTGCCAAACCTCACCGACCTACATCGATACCTCTCGTCAGTTCAGCACTCTGTGAAGAATGGGCTGCCATTCCCCAAGAAACCTTCCAGCACCTGATTGAAAGTATGCCTGCGAGAGTGGAAGCTATCATGAAGGCTAAGGTGGGCCAACACCATATTGAATTCCAGCAGTACCGATGGAGGGTGCCACGAACTTGTAAATCATTTTCAGCCAGGTGTCCGGATACTTTTGATCACCTAACATTAATTTCACTTTTATATATTTTTAACTTTATGGTCAATTTTTTTTTTTCAACGAAATCAAAAATGAGTTTAGAAAAACGAACAAAATTAAAGATCTAGAAAAAATCTTACATACTTCACTTCTAGTCACGCTTCTACACAGTAAAAAATAGTTGTGTTAATTCAACTCAATTTTATCACAGGGCAGAGGTTCCAGCGTGACTACCAGTATGCGGTGTTAATTCAACACAGACCCCGTAGTGTTGACGTTTAACACAGGGTGTGTGTTACGTTTTTAACACAACCAGTGTTGAGTGGTGTTAAATTTGGATCTGTGTTAGTACTTTCAGTGTTGATTCGACACGATGTGAGGGTCGGTAGTGTGGGGAAAAGTGTTGAATGTTACTCGTGGCGGTGTTGCACCAACACGAAAAAGTAATACAGTGTGTAGTGTGTCAATTATTTTGTGTTAATATAACACTATGTCAAGTATTAATATAACACACTCTCTGTGTTATTTCAACACACAATCTGTGTCATAATTCAAGGTCAAAGCCGTATAAGTACCATCGTTTTGGTGTTAAATCAACACTCCCTGTGTTAAAATTCAAGGTCAGACCACCAGATTAACACCGTTTTTGGTGTTAGTTCGACTGCAGTTCTGTGTTACTACGACACCTATTTCGGTGTTGAAATAACTCCGTGTGCGGTGTTGATGGAACCACTTTTCTGTGTTGGAAAACTTTGTGATGTGCATGCTTACGCTTACCGAAGATTCTAATTTTAAAATAAGAATAGTAAACTACAGAACACTTCATTTTGAAAATCTTCATTTTTTTTCGTTCTCCCCAACATTTATTGTGAGGTATTTCCTGATGGTGCGAAACACAACCTTCACGAACATCTTGTTCAAGAATGATAGGAAACTCTTACCTATATCCTTATAATATGTTTGCCTCTTAATCGTGTTTCTACTGGTTTTCTGCCATGTTTGAAACACAATTCTCGATGTTGACTGGTGAAATCAGTGCAGTGTAGAAGTGACACAGTAATACGGTGTTGTTTCTCGGTGTTGACATATTTCTTCAGAAACATTATATAAAACAATTGAGAACACATCGTGCGGTTTGAATGTTGAAATGTTGCGAATACCTGGATTTGTTTAAGTATTTCTTTCTATTGTGTTTGTTTGTAGCTTCAGTACATAAGCCTTTATAATTAGATGCCCAACATATTTGATAATCACGCAGAAAATAACACCGAAGATTCTACACTTGTGTTAATTTAACACACAAGCTGTGTATCATTTCAACTACCGGCATTTGACACACAACTCCAAATAAAGAGTGAGTTGTTCCAACCACCTGTTTGTGTTATATTTTAACGCAATCGTGTTAACACATAGGAATGGAATAACACAACGATTTTTTTACAGTGTACAGATAATCGGTTTGCTAACGGTAATGTATTATTTATGCCTCTAAACCGAAGCTCTGTAAACTAAAGGACATTAAAAGATGGAGTTGATCCCCGTTAGAACGTAAGAGATGACAGTAATCAAAGCGGGGATATAGAGATAAGTGTTATGTACTCTTCCAGCTCGTCAACACCTGCACTGATTCAAATAAGCAAAAGGAAAATAAGCATATATCTGAACTGATTCGAGCTAATATTACTTATTTTAGGACAAGTTGTTTGCAGCACAAAAGTCGCTAGATTTGTAAGTAAGTCGCCAAATCGTCATTCCAAAATCACCAAGAAAGTCGCTAATCGGAAAAATTATTTTTTGTCGCTATCCTGGAAGGCGAATCCCCTAGATTTAGCGACTTTCCCCCCAAATTGGCAACACTGCCTAAAGCGTAGGTTTCCAAAAGATCGAGAATTATTAATTCTTTTGTAAACCTAAAAGTTGATGCTGTACATAAATCATGACACTTATTGAGGTGACACTGATAATGAAATATATACCTTTATTAAATCCCTCAGTGATATTAGCAGGAGAACAGTATATTGTATGGTTAATAAGATACAATATAAAATTATCAGGTTGTCTGACCAAGTATTGAGCTTTTAGAGGTCAAACAACATGATGGAACAACATATGCTCCATTTTGTTTTCCGGCAACATTTATAATCCCATTGCTGCAGAATTTCTGTAGTTTCTGTGGTCAAACAATTGTGACATGGTTTTCACAGGCCTCTTTTGGCTGATAAGTCTTGTGGTGTCAGGTTCGGTTTATACAGTGGATGCATTAAAACCTCCCAGCCAATAGAAATATATGTGGTCTGGCGTTGTTATCGTTATATACAGCACCCTTTTTGTTGAGCAGTTCGGCAATTTTGAATTGTTAGGTCACTCGCGGTAATTGTCGACAGTACAGGTCCGAGTCTAGTGCTCTACCTAGCCGCAGCATCTCGTGGCGCACGATGCCGTTCCAGTTTCACCAAAAGCACAGCATAAACCTCCTGGGCATCAAAGCAGGCTTTGCCACAGACTATGGAGCTTCTCATCGCTTCGACCACGATCTTTTTCGCACAATGTTGTCGTATGTTAAATTTTTCATCACGCGTTATTAACCGTTTCAGAAATGGCTCGAGTTGTTTACGTAGAGTCGCAAATAGAACTTCGATTGGGTAAATGTTTTTAAGTCAGATCACGTGACATCTAAACTTCGAGTTTCTTTTTGTAGCCAACTTTCTCCAAATGGCTTAACACAGTTTAGTGACGAATGTTTAGGTCATTAGCTATGTGAGGATTGCTTACATGCTGACCTTGTTGTACGTTTGTCAGAATATCATGTACTTTCATTAAGATTGGTCGCGCTCTGCGATGAACATCTTGGAAATCAAAATTTCAAGAACGAAAGCGACTGTTCCATCATTTGGCTTTGGCTGTGATAACGTATAAGGGGCGATCAACTGAAACCCGTTCGTTCCATGTATTATTGGTATAGTGTGTAAGAGGATATTGTTTGTTTAATAGTGTGTAATGGCTAAAGTCCTTGTGTGTTGGGTGTAGGAATGTTGTTGATACGTGTTTCCGTTTTGGAGGTATAACAAGTGAAAGATGGCGTTCAAGATCTCCAATCCATCCAAACAGGACCAACATGCCGTCATCCAGTTTCTGAGTGCCGAAGGTTGTCAACCGCTGAAGTGTTCTGGCGTATGAAAGACGTGTATGGTGATGCATGCGTCTCCAAAACAACAGTGTTGGACTGGGCCAGAATATTTTGGAAGGGGCGTGAACAAACCACTGATTATCCCCGTCCTGTGCAGGATTTGTTTCAACGATTCAAGTGAGAAATGGTGCGACACCCGCCCTACAGCCCTGACCTTTCACCATGTGACTTTCCTATCTTTGGGCCTGTAAAGAAGTTAAGAGATTTCAGTCTGATGCTGAGGTTCAGTACGCTGTGCGTGATTGGTTTGATAGTCAGCCGTCCAAATTTTATATGGACGGCATTTTTAAGTTAGTGACACAGTGGGACAAGTGTCTCAACGCTCACGGTGACTTCTTCTGAACAATATTTTTACTGCACGCTAACCATAGTCGCTTCTAGATAGTGTACAAGGTTCCGCTCGAAATAACATTTATTTAATGATTTATGACCACTGAACGTGTTTCAGTTGATCGTCCCTTATATTTTGCCCATAAACAGCTCAAATTTTTTCACAGACGTGCGTAGCATTTGCATCTTTATCGATATAAATTGTAAAATGCATTGCAGTTTTGCGGAAAGTTCACTCACAAGACACAATACCAGACGTCTGAGTATTATAAATATTCCAACATTTTTTTGGACATCTACCAGTTTCAACTGTCAGCTGTCAAATAACGTTAAACATGACCTACGACTTATACTAGCCTGAGATTTAGGACACACGCCATCACATGCAGAAAATACTCAGTAGTTTTTAATTACCTGAAATCGTCAACACGTAATCTTAATTTCTGTTTAATTAAATATTGTTCAAAAATAAGAAATATGTCACTCGATAGATCACATCAAACTAAAATAATATAACGTTCTCTAGGGTAACTTCTCATGTGTAGTTTTCAAGAAAATCGACATAAACAAAGTTGTGTCCCGCTAAAAAGTATGACATTTGTTGCAGCGATAGATTTTATTGGACGAAAGAAATTCTTATATATATATATATATATATATATATATATATATATATATATATATATATATATATATATATACAGTGAAACCTCTCTAAAGCGGACAGCCGTGGGGAATCAAAAATTGTCCGCTATAGAGAGGTGTTCGCCTTAAAGAGGTTTCAATATTTTCATACGTCAGTTAGTAAACAAAGTAATATTCAATTAGAAAAAATATTTTTGCATGAATCATGTATTTACGAATATTACAGAAATGTTACTGTACCTGCATTATTCTCCGCCATCCAATACTCTATGTTCGAGGCACAACATGGAAATAAGATGTTTAGCTCTCTGCATTTTACACTTATCACTATTTTGTACGTTTTCAGTATGTCGCTTTAATTTGTGGGTTAATTGCAGTCCAGAAGTGTCCTTTTTGAGACAATATGCATACCTGTGGGCAAAAAATACTAAACTTGTCTTCTGGTTGATTAGAGATTCCAACGGGACAATAGCATACAGTCTCATCCCAAACGGCAGGCAACTGTGAATCACTTTTGTGTCTAAAACAGTTTGAGTGGGAGTGAGATGCATAGTGAGTTTGCAACCCTTGTGAGTATGTGACTGTAAATGTGCTCCAGTTTAAATGATGTGATTCAGTGGTTTTTCTGCATGTGAGAGACAGCTGTTGTATCTGCATTGACAAGTAAGTACCAGTGCCATCGACAGATATGGTATACAGTCATTTTATTTCACTGGTCATTATAAAATCCATTTATCAGTTTGCGTGATACTCTAGCATCGAATGTAAACAAACTATTCAGCATTGCTAACTCACTCTTGGTAATTTTCACAAGTGCGTAGTACCACATCATATGCAAGCAAAAACTTTGAATTCAAGTAGTGACATTAAAAACTGGTGAAAAATACGTATCACATAATTGGCATATTTACAAATATTAAAAAAGTTAGTTTCTTACTTGTCAGAAAACCAATCATTTAAATAATAGAAGAATTTGGGAGCACATTATTCGGGCGCACATCGTTTTTGCTTTTTTTCTTCTTTTTCTCTTGAGTGGTACATCATGGGAATCTGCGGTAAATGTTCGAAATCAGTGTCTAGACTAGATGTAAATTCAAAAATTCAGTGTAAGGAGTGCAGCAATATTTATCACAGTGCTTGTGTTGACTTGAAGGAAGATGATGTGAAATTTCTTAAATCCTCAGATAATGCATGGCGATGTAAAGATTGTGAGAAGGCCCGACGGAAATCCATGTCTGGTGACAGTTCTGTGGATAAGGCTGAAAAACTCCCCACTTTGTCTGAAGTACACAATTTGTTACTATCAATCAAAAAGGAAGTCGACGAAATTAAAGGCTCTAATAAAAGACTGGAGGATGAGTTAGGTGCTTCCTTAAACACCATCCATGAAAAACTTGACGAGAATTGTAACCTCATCAAATATCAAACTGAGGAATTGAATAAATGCATGAATACAATTGACGAATTAAAGAATCAAAATCTATCGTTAAAAAAACAAATTGACAAATTAAAAGTTCAAGTAGATGAATTGGACCAGTATAGTAGAAGGAACACAATTGAAATACAAGGTATACCTGTCTTACCAAATGAAGATGTTAATAATATAATTAAGAGAGTAGGTACAGCATTGGACATAAGTGTTACCAATGATATGATAGATGTGTGTCATAGGTTGAAGAAATCTCCCAGCCAACCAGCCAACCAGAACCAGGTATTATTGTTAGATTTGTTAGGAGATTAGATAAGGATAAATTTATTGCAAAAAGAAAAGTGAAAAGAAATCTCAGTTGTAAAGATCTGGGTCTGTCAGTGGGTGGGACTATTTATGTCAACCAGAGTTTAACATTGCACCGTAGAATAATCTTTAGTGAGGCCAGGAAAGTTAAGAGAGAGAAAAACTTTGCTTTCCTCTGGGTTGACTATGCGGGTAATATCAAATTAAGGAAAAAGGCTGATGACTCCTTTGTATATACCCTCACTACTATTGATGAAGTCAGAAGTTTAACGTAAAATATGAACAGCAATGATCAGACGTTATTTTTAAATTATCAAAATGTTAGGGGTATTCGAACCAAATTACATAAACTGTACACGGGTATTGCAGCTACTAATTTCGACATTATACTTTTGACCGAAACTTGGTTGTGTGACGGTATATATAATAATGAATTTATTGATGAAAGGTATAATGTATTTAGATATGATAGAACTCACAAAGATGGAGGAGGTGCACTTATAGCAATTTTAAAGAACTATAGTATTACTGAAATTCCAATTGTTATAAATTATGTTGAAGCATCATGTATAAAAGTTAAAATAGCAACTAAGCATATTTATGTCATTGTTGTATACTTTCCACCGAATACTAAAGTGGAAAAATATCTTGAATTCTTTGAAAAAATTGAACAAATAGTTGATATACAATTTCATAATATTGTTATAGTTGGTGATTTTAATATTCCTTCAATTATAGACTGCTCGTTTGATTTGTTAGATGGTGACGTTATCTGTAAGTCCTTGGCAAACTTTATCTCATTTCATAATTTAAGATCAATGAACTCAGTAAAGAATGCGTATGGTAAAACTCTTGACTTAGTTCTCTCTAGTGTTGAGTTGGAAGTTAACGTATCTAGAAATATGTATCCCTTATTAGAAGAAGATAAACATCATCCCTCATTACATTGTCAACTGTACCTTAATAACACTATTTCGCGTATCCAACATACTACTAGTATTGCATATAATTTTAGTAAAGCTAATTTCCTTAATTTATATAGTTCTTTAAGGCAACAAAACTGGTCAGAGTTACTTGCTATAAAAGATGTTAATCTAGCAGTGAATTACTTTTATAATATTTTAAATGTTATTATCGATAGTAATGTGCCCAAGAAGAAAATATTCAAATTAGAAAATTTAGAAGTCAGTCATATGGTATATAACAATCAAATACTTACTTCTGATTCTGCCATTGCCAATAATTTTGCTCAATATTTCAAAAGCGTTTACTCTCCATGTCGTCCAAATTATAATGGGTATTATTCTCCCATCCTAAATGTTAATAACTGTCTTGTGATCAATTCCATTACTGAACAAGATTATGTGAATGCCATTAAAAAGTTAAAATCGTCTAAATCCTCTGGTCCTGATTTAATTCCTTCGTACATTGTTAAGGGATGTGGGGAAGTTCTGAAGATACCTCTATGTCACATCTATAATCTCATATTAAAAACTTCTCTCTATCCTGATGTTTGGAAAATTAGCAAAGTCCGTCCTATATTAAAGAAGGGAAATCCTACAGCAATAGAAAATTATAGACCAATCTCATTAATTTCTACAGTAGCTAAAGTTTTTGAACACATCCTTTATAATAAAATTTTTAATCATGTTAAACCATATATATCAATTTATCAACATGGTTTTTATCCCAGGAGATCAACAGTTACAAATCTTGTTACTTTCGTTCAGTATATATCAGATTCTCTCAATAATAATAATTCAGTTGATACAATTTATACAGATTTTTCAAAAGCTTTCGACAAATTGGATCACGATATATTAATTATGAAGTTGTCTAGTTTTGGATTTTCGGAACAATTGCTTCTATTGATTTCATCTTACCTAAAAGACAGAAACAATATGTGGTGTTCAATAATCAAAGATCTACTTTATTTGATGTTTACTCAGGTGTGCCACAAGGATCTAACTTAGGACCTTTATTTTTTGTATTATTTATCAATGATTTGCCGTCTGTTCTCAAAAATTCAAATTGCTTATTGTACGCAGATGATATGAAACTGTATAGACAAATAAGAGAACCTAATGATGTTTGGAAGCTTCAAGATGATTTAAATAGCTGTTATAACTGGAGTCTTAAAAATAAACTGCATTTCAATATCAATAAATGTACTGCAATAACCTTTTCAAGAAAAAATAATCCCACTTATTTTGATTATAAGATTAATAACTTAAATATCAAAAGATGCCAAGAGGTAAATGATTTGGGAATTATAATCAATAATAGGATGTCTTTTAATGTACATATTGAGAAAGTATGTAATGAGGCTTTTAAGCTTTTGGGATTTGTAATGAGGAACACCAGAGACTTCCACAATGTGGATGCTTTAATAACTATATTTAATACCCTTATTAGAAGTAGACTTGATCACGCTTCTATAGTCTGGGCTCCTTATTACAAAAACTATATTAACAAGGTTGAACGTATCCAAAATAAATTTTTGAGATATCTGTATTATAAGGTTTTTAATATTAATTCTTATGAAGCAAAGGTATCGTACAAATCTCTTCTGAGTATTTTTGGTTGTAGCTCATTGGCAACTAGACATGAGCACTCGCAGCTAATTTTCCTCTACAAATTAGTGAACAGAATTGTCGACAGTTCAGAGTGCCTAAAGCTATTGAATTTTAATATAAAATCTAAAAAATTAAGAAATCGATTACCTTTTGTCTGCAACAGGTCTCAAACTATGGCACATTTAAACTCACCTATTACGAGAATTTGTCGATTATACAACAAGCTGATACAGGAGAATGTCGACTTAGATTTTGCTATGCCTTATTCAGTCTATGTAAAAACTCTTAAATATAATTTTTGATTAAGAGAGATTTTCAGTTCGAACCTGACATTGATTATGGTATTTTGAAATTAAAAGAGCATTTCTATTGAATGAAAACATTTCTGCTTCTTGACAGAAATCTTATTTCAACATTTATATTTTGGATATTTATATTTTTGTTATGTTCTGTTTGTATTTCATTCATTTTTGTCACGAAGGGCTGATTTCATAGTCTTTACTAGGTTCTATTTGTATATTTGCATTTCTTATTGAAGAAATTAATACAAATATATCTCTTACTTGTGTTGTCTCATGTTCGTGATGTTAATTGCATGTTTATTTTCTTTTTTCTTTTTGTTGTGTGTCTCAATATTTATAAAGCTTGTAATTATGTAAGCCTATTGTAAATGGGAATATTCTTTTCCTGTAATAGGTGTCCAATAAATAAATAAATAAAAGGACATAAGAGTGTTGTTAAACAGAGACGCTTCATCTGGGTTGCTGAGCAGACAGTTGAGGGGGCAAATGTTGTCACAATGCTTCCTTGGTGACACATGTATGAATTACTAAAAATGTATTTTTACACACTTTTCAACTTGCTTCTAGAGAAAGTGTCCGTAATACGGAGGTAAATAATACCTATAAAAGGCAGAAAAGACTGTCCGTGTCCGTACTAGAGAGTGTCCGCTTTAGAGAGGTTTGACAATATGTTTTTTCCTATTACAGCGTTTGGGGATTACGAAATATGTCCGTTACGGGAGGTGTCCGTTAGTAGAGGTTTCACTGTATTATAAAGAATCTTCTCCTGTCTTTTCAGAGATGTGAGTGAACAACGTACTGTTGGAAAGAGGAATATCTCTAGTTGTACATTGTTTCCGCTAGGTAGCAGCAGTGTGCTTGAGTGAACGCCCACTACGATTCTGGTTAAAATGGCATCTGGACAACAGAAAGCGTTTTGTGTACTACGTTTTGCGGAGTGCAAGTCAGTGGTAACTGTTCAGCGTGACTTTCGTACTAAGTATGGTGTGGATCCTCATACTACACAGAGCATTAGACGATGGCATGAACAATTCCGAACAACAGGTGGTTTGTGTAAGGGAACATCACCGGGACGTCCTCGAGTATCTGACGCAGACGTGGAGCGCGTCCGTCAATGTTTTACACGCAGTGCGCAGAAATCCGTTCGTCGTGCAGCTCGACAGTTCAACATGCCCTCGATGTTCGTCTGGCGTGTGTTGCGTCGTCGTTTACACATGAAACCATACAGAATTCAGCTACTGCAAGCTCTTTGTGAAGGTGACAAAGAACGACGTATGGAGTTTTGTAATTTCATTCTTGGCAAGATTGCAGAGGACGACAGTTTTGTTCAGCGCTTAGTGTTTAGTGACGAGGCAACATGCCATTTGAATGGAAATGTGAACCGCCATAATGTGCGAATATGGGGAACGGAACACCCACATGAAGTTGTACAACATAAGAGGGACTCGCCAAAAGTTAGTGTGTTTTGTGCAGTTTCCCGAAAAAAGGTGTACGGTCCATTTCTCTTTGCCGAGAACACTGTGACGGGGATAACCTTCCTTGATATGCTTGAGTACTATCTTTTCCCACAGTTGGAGACTGATTCGAATGATTTCATCTACCAACAGGATGGGGTACCGCCACACTGGCATGGGAAAGTGCGGGGATTTTTAAATCGAACGATTCCACAACGATGGATCGGTCGCACTGGACCAAATGATGCAGCTGGTCTCCAAGGTCACCTGACCTTACTGTATGTGATTATTTCTTGTGGAGGTTTATAAAAGACTCCGTTTATGTGCCTCCGTTACCAAGCACATTGAATAAACTGCGACATCGCATAATGGCAGCTGTGGAAGCTGTAACTGAAGACATGCTAGCTGCAGTTTGGGACGAATTTGAATGCCGCAGGGACATATGCCGTGCATCTCACAGGGGGCACATTGAACACCTATGAACAGGTGCAATAAAAACTTTTCGAGTTTTAGTGTCATGCAAAACAAAAACTATTTGTATATGTATATTAGTTTCAGAAATACAGACGTTCCAAAGTGGTTGAATCTTTTTGATACACCCTGTATATATATAAAGTTGCCAAAATCAGGAAAAAATATTATAATAGAAGAAATCTTATAGTATGAATTCTGTCTTACGTAACACTCATAATTTGAGGGAGGTTAATACAGTGCTCTGAAAGAAAATTATTATTATTATTATTATTATTAAAATTTTTATTGTACGATTTACGTTTTTACTACCGAGTCGAAATTTTCGCTTTGTTGATACCTATCCTCCTGTCCTATCTTCTTACTTATATCCAGTTAGATCCTATCTGGTTACTAGCCATTCAAGAAAATTTTGAATATATATTCTGTTTGCTTACATTAGTTTATACTTTCGTGCAGAAATTAACGACTAATTATACCTATTAGTGCATTGTTAAATGTTTCAGAGTTCGCATAGTGTGTTTTTTTTTCAAGTCAAAGGACTTGACACAATTTAAATATGTGTTACTAGTTTCGACTTAGATATGCTACCATAAGTAATGTTTCATTGTTGATATTTAATCTTATTGTGAAAATGTAATTAAATGAAATGACATTTCTAATTTAATGTCCTACGATTATAGCCTGTAGGGTAAAGGAAACCGTTGATGAATGCATGTGATTATGAAAAAATTGGTGAAAAGAATACGAGTGAACCCCAATAAAGCCAACAAACACAATGTCGTTAAATATATTCACGTAGCCTGAGTTCGAACCGGGGATTCATTGTATCAGAAGCGAGCTCTCTACAACAGAAATTGTTCCTTTAATGCTGTGATCAAGAATTTTCTAAATTACGTATTACATTTTGCAAGTGAGATATGTACATACTTTAATTGAAAGCCTGAATTGAAAAACTCCCAAGTCTACCATAGGTTTTTATAATATTAAACATTAAAGGCATGATATTAAAGGTTTTTGTTTGGAAGTGTTTCTTGTGGTTTGCCTTATTTATTATTAGGCTTAGGATTTCGATGATTTTGCATCTTTTTCACCAATTAATAGAAACATTGCTCATTACCATGTAACTTGTTTAATTAAAAATTGAGTGATGTAAAACACATTCGTTGTTGTATTTTTTAAACCCAATTTCTGTATATAAGTGCATTTTTCCTTTTACGTTTTTGGCTTTAGTATTTGTTCATTACTCTTCTGTTGTCTCTGTCGAAATAGAAAGAACCGTGTCGTGTCGTTTCGTCCCAACTTCACGAACATGAAACTTAGGTTTCGAGTAGCGTTTCGTCCAGTAGTTACACTCACAAACACACGACACACGCACACACATGTATTAAGTTTACAGTGCGATAAGCATCACTGTTGTCATCAGCCTGGACTGCGTGCCCTCTTTTATTGGCAACTCTCTGACAGAGGTGGGCCTGCTCTATAAGCTTGGCACTCAACAAATACGAAAGGGGTAGTAAGTAACCCACGAATTTCATGGACCCGCGCGGTTAATTCATGGATTATTTTTTAAAATTT
Source organism: Thermobia domestica (assembly GCF_964235325.1). Classification (NCBI taxonomy): domain Eukaryota; kingdom Metazoa; phylum Arthropoda; class Insecta; order Zygentoma; family Lepismatidae; genus Thermobia; species Thermobia domestica. Next base: position 141,397,146 of record NC_137465.1, on the reverse strand, counting down.
TCATAAACTAAAAAATCCACGGAATTACCGCATTCGGGCTTAAAACTTAAAGGTCTAGTCCCAAAAATGTAATTGCAGCCAGCGCTTTGTTACTCATTAAATGATATTCGTATATTCTTCACTATCAATAGTTTCGTCCAATATTTTCATATGTCAGTCCTAACGGCTTTCGTTTCTTTTTAATCTATAAGGATTATGTAAGAGACACTTCTCAAAAAGCTCCCGATATCTCCTGACTTTTCCAGTGACTCAGTTGCTCTTACAATCCTGTCATCCATGGAAACATATTTGTGGATTTTCAAACCACTGGTCAACAAAGTAATAAAAAATTCAGTCAGTTTTTCGTGGTCTTCTGTGATACTGTGGATATTTAATCATCCTTCCTCCATTTTTGCTGGCTTCAAAAAAGTAAGGCAGCACACATCCTGAGTTGTAAGACGTCTGACCTGGTTCGTAATTAATCTTCAAAATAACTCAACGCGTTCGTAATTAATCTTCAAAATAACTCAACGCGTTTTATTACTTTCTTAATTGACTTTTAATATTTGACCATGATAATTATATATAATTAACTTTTCTGCACATATAATAAAATATATATAGACCTTCATACACACTTCTTTACTCGTCAAGATGTCTACGTATAAGTACCATTATTTATATCATTGCTATAGTAACAACAACTTATATTTTAGCTACCGATTACAAAATAATAATCTCGAAATCTGTACATGTCTTTCTTTTTCGTTATACATTATATTGCTCACATACTTCGCCTCTGATCCCCTTTCTGTAAATAGGCACAGATTGCCAATGATACATACAACGTTATCGTTGTAGATGTCGCCTCGAACGGGACTTCCATAATAGTTTTACTGTGAAGGAAAGAACCCTGGGTTATATATCGTGAAACATTTATCTTTTGAATAGCCCTCACATATATATAATATCATCTTTAATACATATACATAATTAACTTTTCCATTTATATATAATATACTATAACATAACAAATTTTATATTTTTATCAATATATCTCAGTATTAATAATGACGAATTACAATTCTCATAAATAAGGCTATTCAAGAATTAATCCTAACTAATAGTTTCCTTCTAGGGTACAAATTCAAGTATTCCTTCATATGCAAACAACACTCTTTACAAACAAAGATCTTCATACTATTAAATATTGATAGGATCAGTCAACAAAGTTGGAATATAAAATATAAACTCATTGATGGTCATCATTTAATACATTAATAAGTTTTGAAAAATCAAGAGATTCGATATTCATTATTCTTATTCTTTCCATATAATAAATTGCATCTATTTCATATATCTGTCATTACTTTCATAAGTTTACATTAAAATTATGCTCTTTTATTTTTTTTTTAAATATTCAGAATATTCATATGAAATCCGAATGAAATAAAAACACGGAAACAATAGTAGCTTCTTACAAGAAAGCTCTTAAATAATTTCTTATCAAGAAACACAAATCAACATTTTCTCAGTTAATGCTATGAAAGGAAATTGCAACACAACTATAAGGAATAAATTTAATAATATTTTCAGTTAACTGCCAATAATTAACTTGCTTTTCAACGTACATTTTAATAATAGATTGAATGAAGGACACATTAACCATAGACGTAAGCAAAGGTCAATTTAGTACAAATCCATCGGACGCCTTTTTGTCAATTCAAGTTATACGTTCAAAGGGTTCATTTAAGGAACATTGTATAGCACAGTCTTGTGTACGTGCTTGTCTTTCATAAGATGATACCATATTTAGATTCCTATTTACGAAGTTCCTGCCATCTGTAAATTGATTTTGTGAGAATCGGCGATAATTATTATTATTCCTACTGAAATTCCTGTTGTTATTTCTGAAATTTCTAGCTCCATTTCTATAATTAGGTTGCGTTTGATTTCCGGTACCATTATAGCTACTCATTCTGGTATTGAAATTACGAACATTAGTTTCATTTTCAGGTTGTATATCTACATTTCGAACAGATGCATATTGTGTCTGATTACGTGCATAATTACCCTGACCTCTATCCTGCATCTTATTGTGATTCTGAATTGCGGATTGACTCTCATAACTTTGAATGAGCATAATTAAATGATTGAAATTAATGCACTGAGCTGACATTAACAACTGTTGTAGTCTAAATGGCAATACGATCCTAATTGAAGCTATAATTCGGGATTCCGGATGGTTCGGATTTAATGATCTTAGCTCATGATATGTTGATACTACAAATTCAGTAATACTACGATGTAACTTTGGATTATAGTAGTTCGTTCGTAAAACAGCATCTCTATTTGCTACCATAAAATCGTTTTCATAATTCGACAAAAGAGCATTTTTAAAATCTGAATACGAATGAAGACTACCTCTAATAGCCTTAAACCATGTTAAGCAAGGTGGCAACAAGATATGCGGTAATATTTTTAAGAATTGAGACTCATTTACACCGATGAGCTCACATTCATCCTGGAATTTTTCGAGAAATGCCCTAGCGGGTATATCTCCTGACACACCACTAAACTTTGTGAGCGACTTTACTTCGCTAAACCGCAACTGATTACCTGTAGATGTCTTCATACCTCTACTGGAGATGCGTCTGCGTTTGGATGTTTGCCTCTCTCGTTCTTCTCCGCCACTACTCTCTGCACCACTCGATGATCCAGCAAATTCCAATGTTGCTCTTGGAGGATGATCAGGTACCCAACCTGTGGCTATAGGATGACTCGTGTCTTCTGTATCCTGAAATGAAGTTCCGGGAATGCATCTTTCTTTGATGAAATTAACTTCATCTTGTAGTACTTTAATGTGATTTTCATGTGCGTTAATTGTCGATTTTAAAACATCCATAGATTCTTGAATTTCTGTGCTTCGCTGTACAACTTTTTCTATTTTCTCTTCGTATTTCTCGAATTTTTGCACCACGTGTAAGTTCATTTGATCTAGTTGATGTTGCACATGCTCCCATCTATCTTCATTACGTTGGTTCAATTTCATTATTTTTTCATCAGAGTCATTGGCTAACTGATTTAATCTCTGGTCCAATTTTTCATCCACATGTTGCCTTTGCTGGTCCAATTTTTCGTGAATCTGCTCTGACTGATTTCTTTTCTGTTGAGTCAAATCTTTTAGGATGTCTGCCAAATTGTCCCTCGGAGTCATTTCAAGATTCACACTTTGTCCATCAACCAAATTATTACTTTCCGTGGCCATGTTTCGTTTAATTACTTTTCCACTTCGCAAAATTGTGATATTAAGATCGCGTTGAAATGCCGTTTTTACTAGACCTTCGAAACGACACTTTATATAACTCCCGTGGTGAGGCACCAATTTTTATAAGAGGTCTGACCTGGTTCATAATTAATCTTCAAAATAACTCAACGCGTTCGTAATTAATCTTCAAAATAACTCAACGCGTTTTATCACTTTCTTAATTGACTTTTAATATTTGACCATGATAAGTATATATAATTAACTTTTCTGCACATATAATAAAATATATATAGACCGTCATACACACTTCTTTACTCGTCAAGATGTCTACGTATAAGTACCATTATTTATATCGTTGCTATAGTAACAACAACTTATATTTTAGCTACCGATTACAAAATAATAATCTCGAAATCTCTACATGTCTTTCTTTTTCGTTATACATTATATTGCTCACATAATTCGCCTCTGATCCCCTTTCTGTAAATAGGCACAGATTGCCAATGATACATACAACGTTATCGTTGTAGAGTCACGTACTTCCATTGGAGAACGCTTGTTAGCAAGTGTTCGAAGTGCCTAGTAGGCCTATCCGGTTGTGCTGCCACCTAGATTAAGTTTCAGGATTACCGGTTACTGGACGAAACTCTGCTCATTAGTCTGTTCACTAATCAATAAACATAACGGTAGCTCGAGACGAACTGCCATGGATTTGCATTGGGACGAAACGCTACTACACTGGGACGAAATGTTACGGATTTTGTCTTCGGACGAAACGCTACTGGGACGAAATACTACTGGAATGAAATACAACTTTTTATTGTATAAATCTATGTTTGCTGATAACCATTGTGTTGCCCCCTTGTTCAATATCTATGTTGTATATTGCAACTGGTTTAAATACCACACAACAGTAGTACAGAGGTTGTTCAGTCTACATTCGGCAAATTTCGACTTACCTAAAATTTAGAAGAATCCATGGCGCCAGGTCCGTAAGTGCTCGATGTGTTTCCTTTGGTTCTTAACAATAGCCCGACAGCGTAATTTCCACTGTAATAGGCTTCTCTAAAGAACTGGGAGGGAATCTTGTCCCATTCCCTCTGCACAGCTTTCCAAAGTCCTTCCACAGTTGTCACACGCCGTTTTCCCAAAGCCCGCTTAAGCAATCCAAATTCACAATAGTCCATAGGACTTGCATCTGGAGATTTAACAGGTACCTCATTGAAAGGTATCACCTGTATACCACTTGCCTCCTCGATCTCCCTGTAGAATCCGAGGAAGGATTGTGAGGTATGTGATGAGGGCTTGTCCATGTGAATGCGCACCAGATTGGCGTCATTTCCGTACATTGTTGGAATCTCATGCTCGTAGATCGGCCGCATGATCTGCTCCTGAAAATACTGCGAATTTATTTTGCAGTTCTTCGTCACCCTACGAATCTTCAGTTTACCTCGGTAACAGTAGCCAGTAACGACCATGAACCCTTTTGGGAAGGATTGTGTACAGACACGGACCCACCTTCTGAAGTTCTTGGCGCCTTTCTCTCGGTACATGATGGCTCTCGGTTTGCTGCAGTCAGAAAGGTAAATCCATGCTTCATCGAGCGTTACGACGTACATCCACCTTTGTTTTGCCAGATGCCGTTCGTACAGCTTCCGGGCGTTACACTTTCGTTCCTTTTAGTGGGCACCCGTGAAAAGATGGCCGCGAGCTTTCATGACTTTTTCCAGCTTGTGTTGATGGTGTAACGTCCGGCTCACAGTCCCTAAAGATATGTCAAGACGATTAGCCATACACCTTTGTGTTGGCGTATTTTCTTGCATTGCCATTTTGCGAAGTTTCCTCTGCATGGTAGAGGTGGCCTTGGTGCATTCCCGCCTCCTAGGCAACTTCGTTGGTGATCCAAATGGTGGAGCTTCGTTGCTCTTGTGTGAAACCTGTCAACTTGGCCACCTCTCTAAGTTGGCCACCTGCTTATCTTGGCCTAGTTCGTCTTGAACCTGCATTTTCGCATAAGACATTCGTTACTTTTACTACTCTATAAGTTGGCCACCTGTCTATCTTGGAAGTTGGCCACACTGAAGCAATGTTTTCCCTTTGATGATAATGATAAATTTACCTGCGTATCTTGGCCACGCAAAATAGAGATTTGTTATTTTTCTTAACTCTTTCGGATTGCCATATGAGAGGCAGATGTTCTGTATTTGTGACTGGACGCAAAGAAGCATAGATTCGCACGATTTGTTCTTGAAGGTCAATGGCCAGAACACTACCCTCATAAAAAGGTGGTGAAGGAAGATGTGAATAAGAAAAAGCACGTACAGGAATTCAGGAAATGGTTGTACGTATTTGTTTACCCTGACTGTTTTTGGTAAAACCATTAGCTATATCAACTCCTCTCATCAGTGGGGATCTTTATTAATTCCGGAAAATTCTCAAGGAAAATTCAAACTAACAATCTCAATTGTCAACTATTGGCACTTGTGGGCTTGTCAAAAGATAGCGGAGTTTTTGAGATATGAATTCCCTCAAGAATTTTTCAAAACATTTTTTGCTGGGAAACACTTGTAGCTCATTAACAAGTGGTAGTTAACTACAACATTAGAATGTGCATTACTGCCAAAAAGAATAAAACAAATACGTCTAGAATGAACCACCATTTAGTAACAACTGAAAAGAAGTCATATAAATTGCCTATGAATTTCTCAATTTATAACAGCTTCTCTTGTTTTCAATCTGAATAATTCGGTGTGCTATAATATCAATTTCAATAAACTGCGTACATACGCTTCTATTTCATGGTTGTTTGTGTTATTGTGTTTTCAATTCGAATAATACAATGTACCAGACTAGTTTTCAGGAAGAGAAAGGTACGCACATATATTAAACATACTATAATAATATTTTCTAGTACTGTATATTTTTACGATTACTCTTTATACATTATTTATAAGTAGCTGTCATGCCACTACTTATTAAAATTTTACAATCAAGTAATACTAGAAATCCTATTCTAAACATACACAAATCACACTTATTCTCTGTAAGTTGGCCACTTTTCGATGGAACCGATGGTGGCCAACATAGAGAGGTTTCACTGTACTTTTTAATAACATTTTTTATTCCACTTAAACTGATGTTGCAACCATTCTTCTTGCACTGTTTTCTAATGACAGAAACACTAAAGTGGGCGTCATAAAGAGCCGCAACATAGCCCTCCCAAAACCGGCTTAGTTTGGGCTGCATTTCGGTCACAGAGCGGAAACCCACACACTTGGAAACAAATTTAACACAACACTCACAACAATGGTCCTGTTTTGTGCGTTATTGTCGTCCGCGCGGAAAAACAACTCCGTTTCCAGGAAGCCAGTGCACAACACTGCAGGACGCCACGAGCCAGGTCGGGTGAGTCCATTCTGCCCGGGAGGGGGAAGGAACGAAATCGGCCAAACGTATGCTGAACAACCTCTGTAATACAAAAGAACACTGAATCGATTATATATAATGTGTGTGTATTAACTATGCAGAATATCTGGTGAGGAAGTGCAGATATTTTGGGAGATGCTAGGAGAGGTCATTCTAACCGTAAGAAAGAAAAAAAAAAAGACATTTATGTAAACATATGGTCAGTTCTTCCTGGTTTCTACAGGGGTTCCTTTTTAGACCCTGAAACGTGCTGAATTTCAGTTAATTGCGTATAGCACACTCGGTAGTTGGTGTATGGACGAAAATTACATCTTATTCAAAAGGCAATGCAGTGAGCGTTCCAACAGTATAGAGATTATTGCAAGTATGCCTAAAGGTGAAAAATAACAGAGGGAAAATTTTAAAAATCCCTCAAGGTTTTTTTTTTTTTTTTTTTTTTTTTTTACATTTTTGTCCTGTTATTGAGTAGAAACACTGTCAGTAGGGCAAGAGGAAAAAAGGGTGTATGCTGCACACTATGGATGTTAAAGATTCACGTTGTTGGCGTTGGCAAGAATGGTAGTGGAAAAAATATCATAGTGTAATTGCACGGTAGTGAAAACAATATTACTTGGGCCTTGACTGTTTCTTTCCATAATGTGATTTAATAATAATTTACTAGATTGCAGTAATAATTAATTTACAGTGTCATCGAAACATCATTATAGATACATACAAACACCGAAATACAGAAAACAGGTAAAATAATTATCCAAAAATTCTCGACAGTTGTACATAATCATTACGTACATTTGTGATCAATAGCTGGCAGTAAAATAAAACATGCAGTTAAGTACACCACAGAACAAACTACCAGGTAACCAAGAAAATTCGTGCGGTGTCAGTGCAAAAAAGAAAAGTTCAAAAAAAAAAATGCGTTTACCTTATGTTTATTCAGCAAAATATCCACCATCCGCTTCTACAACCTTCTCCCATCATTTTACAAGCCTGTAGATGCCATTTTTGAAGAAATCTTTGTGTTGGGACTAGAGATGCAAAAAAGCCGGCTTTTTTGAGTCGATGGTTTTTTTTTACATAAAAAGCCGGCTTTTTTGGGAAAAAAACGAGAATTTTGGAAATTTTGGCTTTTTTCAACTTCATGATTTTTCTATCTAAATAGCTTTCTTATAGTATATTCTATAGTTAGATAAGAATTCCATGACCTGAATGTGATATTTCGCTCTGAAATTCACCATCAAGATGGATGGATCACGTGTTTTACGAATTAAAGCTAACATGAAGAATGTAGTATTTGAGGGTAATTTTAGAGGCTATTTAACTTTATTTTAACTTTTGAGTTATCGACATCTCTTTTCTTCTCTAGTTTGTCATCCGTGTTTCATTTCTAAGAGCTTTTAGTACTCTAGCTTCTAGCGCAAAAGTTAAACTTGCCCGTTTTTCTATTTATCCGTCAAAGCGTACGTTTTTCAATATATCCGTCAAGCCGTACTTCCATATTTCTGTTATACTGTAGCTGTGAAGTGATTTAGCAATAATTTTCCGGACACAATCTTGAATACCAATTTATACAAATAATCAGTAGCGGATTTAGAAAAGTACTATAGGAGGGTTTTTTCTGATTGTTTCGTTTCCTAAAAAGTCCTAATTTTATTTGGGAAGTGCTTGAAGTTTATGAGTACAGGCATAATATTTCGTTTCGTTTATATGTTTAGCAATAATCTTCCGGATACAACTTTAAAAATCATTTTATACTGAGAATCAGTGGCGGATTTAGAAAAGTATTTTGGGAAGGGTTTCTTACTAATGTTTAGTTTTTTTAAAAATTCGTAATTTTTATTTGACGGGAGCTTAAAGTTTATGAGTAAAGGCATAAATAATAGATATTTCGTTTGTTGCAGACATTCCGTAACTTTGGGGAACGGGCCTCAGTCCGAAAAACCGCCCCCCTAACCTTCGCAAAACCGTCACTGCTGGTAATTAGTAATAATAACGATTTAAAAACAATAAAAAAGGAAGTCGCCCAACTCACAGTACACGCACTATTTCTACATTCACAGATGGAATGAAGAAAAGCCTTGTCAGAATGGTCGAATGCTGGTTGAATCCCGGACTTCCCGATAGAAGCGCAAAAGCTAATCACTCAGTCATGTTTGTTGTGGAGTTGTATTTAGCTTAACTTAAATATATTCCGTAGTTTTTTTTTTTTTGGGGGGGGGGGAGTTCCGTAATGATATGTTGAATCCCTCTTGTTAAAAATTCAGAAAACTTGAGGATTGGGTAAACTGTGATGGTGGTTCTATGAAAAACTTAAGTCTAGAATTTCAAGAATATACAGAACCAAAAGCTCTAGATGTGCAGCCTTTAAGTGTATCATATAAATCTAAGTATTTCTCTTGTTTTATTTTAATTTTATTTTGTTTCAAAAAGAGGGTATGGAATATTTTGAAGTAAAAATACTACATACTATTTTGCTAGTTATTTGTGTATTCTTTAACAAGAAGTGTTTACTTTTAGGGTTGGCTGGTTTACACCAACTTTTTTTTTTTAATAACTGGTTTAAACCACAAAAATAAAAAGAATGAAAAATGCGAATCGTGTGAAATTCATGGTAGCGTTTCCAGATATCAAACCACCTGCAATAGTTTTATTTCCCTTTCACCTTTTAATCAAGGTGTCCCATGTTCAATTCTCGGTCGAACCACAAACCTTCTTTCATGCGTAACCCAAGTAGCGGTTCGGATGTCAGTTTAAGCGAAAGTCTTCTCCTTGATAACCTCGGTATTTCGTAAGGATGTTAAGCCTAAATATACGAAACAAACCAAATTGTATATTTCTGCATGCCTAAATGCGTGTTGTTTTATAAGGAAGCCAATATTGCTTAAATATATTGATAGAAATTGGCAAAATTTATCGATTGCCTACGTAGCTTCCAACATTAGCTTGGATTGGACTTTCAATGATATCTACGTACCGGTACTAAATTTGTAATTTAATACCTCAGTTTTAGCGTACTGATTATGGTACGTTGACCTTTAAATTTTACATGCAAAGCAATAACAGGATTTTCCCGTTATTGTCTTACATTTCAAGTAATGACGGGATTTTCCCAATGGCTAGGGCAGGAGATTCTCAACTTAAGAAATTTACTGACCGCACTTCTTTAAGCTTATGGGAGTTCTTCCGGCATAACCCCGCTGTTGCATAATAACATCAAGGCGAAACAAACTTATTTCTGTGAATATGTAATATAAATACATAAAGCAAAAAATCTAAGTCAAAAAAGCCTGGTTTAAACCAAAAAAGCCTGGTTTAAACATCCCCCAAAAAACGGGTTTTTGGCATTTTCAAAAACAACCCTGGTTCTTGCCAACTCTGGTTACTTTTGTATATAGGAGGTTAAAAAATTCTTATTATATACATTGGTTAATCCTGTGGAATTCATAATGTAAATATGTTGAAGAAAAATTGTTTGAAATATTTTTTCGAAATTCATAGTTTATTTTCGATGTTTTATATTATTATCAGCATCAACCACTAATTAAATGATTTTTTGTGTTATAGAGAAGCGATACAAAGTCTGTTTTTATCAATTTAAAGCAGTATTTTGAAAAAAGCCCAAAATTTCCCAAGCGAAAAAGCAAAGCAGAAAAAACCGAGTTTTTTTTTCCAAAAAAGCCGTTTTTTTTCCGAGCCCTTGCATCTCTAGTTGGGACTCAAAAAAGTGCTCCAACTCGTTTTCAACCTCTTCTCGAGTTTTAAATTGTTAAATTGGAGCTTTTTTGGAGCCACTGTAAGAGTTTTACTTTTTTTAGTACTGTATGTTAGTGTATAATTTATTGAAAAGGATGTGTTTCTCAAACTCTTCAAATGACGTTCTTGGAAGTGCTGTATTAGTTTGAAAACTATTCTATACAGAATATTTTTTACTAAAGTACTGAAAGAAAAAATGGATATTTTAACAACTGTTTAGCTAGTGTACACATTTTTGTACTTGATGTTATATCAGAAACCATACATTTATTTAATGTATTTTGGCTGGAGCAGTGAGTCATCTGAAATAAGTTTACAGCATTGCTGCGTATTAAACAGATAGTTTTGTTGATCGTTATTCTGTATGTTAATAAACTTTACTAGTGCTGTTTGAAATAGCAACTGCCTGTTGCCAACTTCACTAATGATAATGTTTATGGTTAGCGTCTATAATATATGTAATGTTACCAAAACTTCTTACTGATTGCTTATGTAGACTTATATTTAAAAATACTTCTAAAATTTTGAGATAAATTCAACTCTTTGGCTTGACATTCTTGAAATCATTATTATGCCATAACCTTATATCCATTCATCCACAAAAAAACATAATGTAATATCAAATACGTTTCTACTTACCGAATTTGAAACCTCGTGTTGATGGCGTCCATTCTGTTTTAATACATGAAGAACATTTTATATTTTGATCTCAAAAAGCGAAAAGAATATCATAATCAGTAAAGCAGAAATACCCACATGAGAAATTTCTAGTGCAATAAATTAATTTATTCTGTAATATAGAAGGAAAGGAAGAGGGAGTCAAGTATGTTGCCCTAGTTTTACCTAATCATCCTAGGCGTTAATCCGGGCCTGGGCAGTATTAGCAGCTAAAACTTCAGAACATGTTATATCTTTAAAAGGATTACCTAAATCTAGTTTCAGATTTTTTAAAAAAGTTTTAGAATTGAGAAGTATTTCTTCTAAGTAAAGCGTGATAAAAATAGGAATATGTCAATGTTGTTAAGTGTATATGTGTGCACGCGTGTGTTTTGTGTCCAGTATAACAGTATATATATATATATCCATGTTGTTCAACCATATTAAAGTGGATCAAACGGCTTCCTCTGGACAACATTTCTTCCGAAGAAGATAAAATTAATGCTGTGAAACCTCCTTTATTCCTTAGGGGTAAATGTTTGCTCTCATCTAGTTAAATGGAAACCTTGGAGATATGCTTTGTGAAACTTAGGTAAGTGGTGAAGCTCTGTAATGATGGAGTAGGTAAACAAAAATTGATAGTTGTTTGCGTACATGGGCGTGCCGCGTATTGTGTTTAAAATTTATTGTGTTGATTATGACGTCAAATTATCAAGTTGCAAGTAGTTGGATGATGTTATTAAAGGAGGACGTTTTCCGTACTGACCATGGTTGACGTCAGTGTCTTTGATTACATAGCAAAAACAGCGCAAATTCGTGAAATTAAATGAGGATCCGGTAGAAGAAAAAGTGTAGAACTGGTTGTTGATTTAAACGTACCCTTTCCGTGTAATGAGGTTGGTTGTTGTAATTTTGGATTTGTTCAATTGATTATTTAATGAAGAGAATTTTGAAAGTAAAATTTCAATCTTAATGAATATAACCTTAATATAACTAGATTAAAAAAATAATTCTAGAATTCGCAGATTTCATTGTAAAATTCTTATTTTGGCTTAGATGAAAATTAAGAAAGACAGTCAATGAATGTGCAGTGACGTCGTAATCTTGTTGTTACATGATCGAGAGATTCTTGAATTTACACATGGAGCTCATGAAATTGGTATTTTTACGTGTTTCAGTTTTTCATTTGGGTATTGCCCGAGTTGTGGTTAAGTTAGGATTAGATTTCTGGGCTTTCGGCATCAATGGTCATTGAGTCTCTCATGTATGACGTCTTTCGGCGATCACACTACTCTGGGAATGGGAGAAGAAACCGGACTGGGATGACTATGTTAGGTTCCACCCCGGCATTTGTCTGGTCAATGAAGAAAACCTCACTCAGTACGGCTGGCTTAACATTTTTTTACACTCTTTCGACCGAGTGTTCCCACCGGGAATCGAACCCGCGACCGCTCGTACCAAAGGCAGGAACGTTAACGATTACTCTATAACGAGTTAAGTTGTAGTTAAGTATGGTACTAACGTGATAATGGTTATCTCTTAGTCAGGAGTGTTTCTTACCACCAGACAACTGACAGCCATAAACAACGAAAGACTACTATTATTATGATTAATTATCTTACATTCAGCTATCATTTTTTCAACATTGTGACTGTAATGGAGAAAACGGAATTGCCGAACTTAAGAATCTCATCAGTTCATCTATACCTATATCTTATCTTATCTTTATATATAAAACTACACGAGCTGACAAATTATTGAGCACTTCCTGTAGGGCTACAATGATTAAATTTGGCATGATTGTAGCTTTCCGGAACTAACCCACAGGAAAATTAGCAAAAGTGAATATTTTTAATTTTTAGGTGGTCTAAAGAGGGGATGAAAAATTTCCCCATGTTATTTAAATTGACTTTTTTTTTTTTTATCTATAATCTCATGTTTTAGGTACTTAGAATTGGAATAAAAACTTGAAATTCGGTATGCTGGTACGTTTTCGTTAGCACTACCTAAAATTCAAACACCCACTATATACCATTTCTTTTCCCTGAAGGTTTCTTTCGTTACTCCTGTCCTGGTACTTATTTGTCGGTCGTACTTCATATCTTCAATAATGTATTATGCAGGTGTGCAGGGCCGGCCTTAAGCCGATTAGACCGATTGCCCCGCGCCTAAGGGGGCCCGCGCAGTACAGTACATTCTTCTACTGTACTGTCCAATCTAATATACTTTAAAGTGCCGTTTTAGCATCATACACGCTCCATTCCAAAAGAAACCGAACGTTTTAAAAAAACAAAAAAGCAATGTACATTTTGGAACAAATCATTTTTATTAATCAATGTATTTCCCTTCTGCATCGATACACATATTTGCACGCTCCAACAAGTTGTCAAACGACTTCTCCATGTCCTTTATTGGAATGGTCTTTAGGACGGCGGTCGTCGCCTTCTCAATGGCATCAATCGATGCGTGCCACTTTCCTTTCATCGCCAAATGCAGTTTCGGGAACAGATAGAAATCGCACGGAACGAGATCTGGTGAATAGGGCGGATGATGCAACCGAATAATGTGATTTTTGACCAAAAATTCAGTTACAAGTCGCGAACGATGTGATGGTGCATTATCGTCCAAAAGAGTCCAACTGCCGATTTCGCGATATTCGGGCCGAATACGACGAATTCTTGCCAGCAAACGCTTCATGACGCCCAAGTAAAACTCTTCAGTGACTGTCTGGCCGGGCTGAACAAATTCTTTGTGGATAATTCCTTTTGAATCGTAAAAACAAATCAGCATCACCTTAACTTTTGACTTCACCAAGCGACTTTTTTTGGGTGTTCCTTCATCCGGCGCTGTCCATTCAGCACTTTGCCGCTTTGTTTCGGGCTCATATTCAAAACACCACGTCTCATCACCAGTTACAATCGATTTCAAGAAGTTTCGATCCTGCCGAGCACTTTTAACGATGTCTTTGCAATGCGCAATTCGATCAACTTTTTGGTCTTCGGTGAGTTTGTGTGGTACAAACCGCGAATTAACCTTCTTAAGGCCCAAAACTTCGGTCAAAATGCGGTTTGCGGTTGTTTGAGGAATGCCTAATTCCATTTCAATAACTTTCACCGACGATTTTTTGTTATGTTTGATGAATTCACGCACTTTTTCGATGTTTTCTTTCGATAATCCGGTTCTGGGACGGCCTGATCTTTCGTCATCATCCAGCGTCTCTCTACCCGATTTGAATCGCCTGAACCACTCGTAAACTTGCGTACGGGATAGACACTCATCACCATATGCATTTTGTAGCATTTGGTGCGTTTCACTAAAAGTTTTACCCAGTTTAACACAAAACTCAATTGCAGCTCGTTGTTTGAAACTCATTTTCCGACCGATGTACATAACACACTGACAGTTGAAACGCAATAACTTTCTTTCCCGTGCATCCAAAAGTCATGACATTTATACCAGTTGTCAATGAGGGACTACGCCATCTACCGGTAAAATATTACAACAGATGGCACTAGTGGTACTATTTGTTTTCAAAAGTTCGGTTTCTTTTGGAATGGAGGGTGTATTAGGCCCCAGAGAAAACAAGTGTGTTGTGGTTCCTATGACTAAATCTTGCTCCTAATACATGTAATTAATTCACGCCATTCTGCTCGCGGGGCCCTCAGTGCTTGAGCCCCCCCCCCCCCCCCGCCAAGTAGCTATGGTACCGTTTAGATGACTCTGCTACTCTCGGTTGTCAAGTACAACATAATGCAATACAGCTCTTAATACCTTTAAAAATTTCTTATCCTACTATATCCTTACATTGATTTTACTACTTAGACTACTGTACATATTAGCAACTGGTCACCCCACATCATTGTTACAAATTATGTTATCTTAATGAAGAATTGTATTATATAGCGCTTTATTATTTTTATTACTATTATATTTCTAAAGAAAAATGCTTTCGTGGTCACCGCGGTGGTGTGGAGCCATCACACCAGGAACCCATCACATCAGAGGTGGGCTCTCTATCATTGAGCTACCATGGCCCTTTCGCGTAGGTCTAGTTAAATATATGTTAGAGTTTTTATGTGCAGTTGTTTTCGTTTTTAGAAGGAGCGAAAGAAATGCACGATTGTTAAAGAAAACCTTCAAGATTGAAGCTTGCAAATTTAGTGTACAATAACTTCGAATGGAAATAGAAAATATAAGCTTTTTGATTATGAACCCCAGAGGATAGAATAGAGGCTTCCTACAACAGTGGCTAATGACGTCATTGGGAAGGTTTTGGGTTGATATAATAATGTCATGACATTTCACGTTGCTGTCCTCTTCAGTTTTGAATTCCTTTCTCTGGAGAAAATGGCAATATGAAAATGTCAGGTGAAGCTTCAGAGCGACAATAAATTGATGGTTCTAGTATTCGCCCCAGTATTTTATAATTAGCATGAAACTGCTTCTAAGAACTCTGAATGTTAAACACTGATTTGTCTTATATTCCTGGAAGCCTCCGAGCCAAAAATTTGTCAGGTAGTAAATAACTGCTCTGCTTAACGTGTGGTAAAATTATCTATCGTGATTAATCAATAAAGTAATAAATAAATAAATAAAAACATACTTCAACTTGATCCGTAATTGAAAACGTGTCTGGAGCTGTCTTCTTATGTTGGGACGTATAATGTTTACTGTACAGATACATGTAAATATATATAAATTATGTTTCGCATTTTTTTTTTTTTTTTTTTTTTTTTTTGGCATTTGTAGCTATGCGACATCGAAATGTAGCATGTATTTTTCTTCATTGGTTGTGAGCAGGGGCGTCATTTAGGGAGGGCAGGAGGGGGCAATTGCCCCCTCCCAAGAGTGAGGAATGCATATACTTTAATCGATTGCCTACTAATAAACTAGTACAAAACGTGAAATTCTTATGTCGGTGGTTCTCTTCCCCCCCCCCCCAAGCAAAGTCCGAAATGACGCCCCTGGTTGTGAGGTCCTATATACAAAGGCTGATATGCTTTTTGGAGGTGAAATGAAAATGGTACGATACGACTTATGCACAGCGTAACGTGAAAGTTGCAGTACTAAGGCGGTAGTGATGATATGCTTTGCTAGGAAAATAATTGTTGTGCAAACTCCTATGGCGCCGAAGCGGGTCAGTTCCGGAAATGCTACATTGTAGCACTTTCCGATGCATACCTCAGTTATTCCAGCGTAATGAATGAGCGGCACAAATACGATTTTGCTGTTAAACACTTCACTGTAAATGCTGTAATGCAACCTTATGCAGCGCGACCGCCTTCAAACTGTGTATTACCGACTAAGCCACGTCTGAATCGGACCTCAGTGAAGATTGAATCTGTCACCATCAGTTATGCGGAATTACGATAATGCGGGCATCGAAGAGTCCACCGACACAGCATATTATGACCAGCCACTTCCGTGTCCCCAGCCTTCTCCATATTTCATAAAAAGTAGTGTTTCAAGGTGTTCCAAAAGACGAATGTTCATGCGGTAAAACGCAGCCATGGTATGCAACACGATTTACAAGAAAGAAAAAAAAAAGTACGACTACCACTTGGTGATGGAATTTCATAGTCACCGTAAATGAGGCGTGAGTGGACATACAGCATACTGAAGTCAGTGTTCGTAGGTTTCCTTAAGAAAATTTCCTTCAACAGACACAAAATTTTCCCTTTTCTTATCAAATTTTACGTAGGCCTAGTTTATTGAATGTCAAATTCTTTTGACAGAAGTTGTGTGATAAGATTAATTTAGCTATATTAAAGGAAATGCCAACCACATTTGTTGTATTCATTTGCTTTTTACTTCTATTATTTTTATTCTTTTCTTCACTTTTTTTCAATACAAAAATACTCACAAATACAGCCAGCCAACAATGGGTGAAAATTATGACGAACACTGACTGATGTTCAATGCAATTTCGTTCGTTAGTCACCAATGTTATTCACGTGGTATCATGGCTGTATTCTATTCTATTCTATTCATCTCCCTCGCGGGAGATTTTATAATTAAAAGTCACAGCACTAAGGCCAAGTTGACTGCTTCACTAGAATTGTTTTAAATATTTTTGTTGTTATTATAATTGTAAAAGATGGCCCGTTCCAAAATGGACGAATTGGCCTGTTTCAAATAGTTATGTTTCCACACTAGTTTGTGAAGTAAAAAGGAAGGCAGAAGCGTAGAACATACAAAAAAATATGTAAATCACTATAAAAATTGTAATGCACTAAATTATGTCCAAAATTGAAATTGTTGTTAAAATTGAAATTGCAATAATTGAAGAGCATGACGCTCCATTGTGTAGAACATTCTACGCCATCTTGCCAACCCATCATGGCTGTAGCTGGATTTTGTTACAGGGCAAAACCAGAGCTACGTCGCGTTGTCAACAATGCACGTCCAGTACAATACATTGTTACACGTATGTAATCTTATTGATTAAAATAAAACTGATTTTTTAAATTTTATAATTATATTTATGTCAGTTAATGTAGTTTTATATATAGTTACGATTTTAAATATAAAGCATTGTAAAAGCACTTTCTTAGTATTCAAAGAAAATTTCTGTTTGTATACGAATGTAAAAGCAAAATGAAATTTACCTATTTTAGAAAGGTCAGCCAGCCAGAATTAGATGTGTATATGTGCAGTTTGGAAAGATACGCCGCTGGACGTACAGTATATAACGGATCAACTTTTCCTAACGGCGCGTTTCAGTTTTAGCTACGACGTTAAGACGCTAAAACTCTGTTTGAATTTAGCTCTTAGATTTGATCAACGATGTTACGCTGCATCTCAGTTTAGGTGACTAGACATAATTTTACTTACTGCTGCAACATAGTATTTAATTTACTAGCTATTCTATAGGGATAGGAATAGAGAATATCAAGTTAAAATATCTAAAATACATTTTATTTGCAGCAATATGTACATATAGAATATTATCAAACTAGTGTGTTTATCTCCCACTTAATTAACAGGTTTAACTTCTCTTTAATTGTAACAATGTAAATAATAACTAGCTGAACCTGCGCTTTCACAGCGCATCATTCACATATGAGCATGAATCTCCTTGTCATTCCTCACAACATCTGTACATGGCCTTTTACAGACACAAGTGAAAGATGTCTTGATAAAAATCGGCAAGGCTATCATAAAGGGGAAGTTTTTCGATTATTTTTTCAATATCTCGCACCGTTTGCAAGATTTGAGCCTACTTCCGGTCGGAGTTTCTAATTCATGTATGATCAAGGTTTTCTTCTTTTTGTATGCAGTATGTAATAAGCAAATACATTACACACACAATTAATTATAATATATGGTGTTCATTGCGCAAAACCCTCTAAACACTAAGGGCCTTATGCATTGTCGTTTCGATGCGTGATTAGTGGCATGCTAAAGAGTTCGACTAACATATGTTCCCTGCAGTAGCCATGTTTTTAGTATGACGCTAATCATATCGTCAAAACGATTCTGCATAAGGCGGTAAAGATTCATTTTAGACTGTAGAAATGGTTATCCTTCGTTTTTTTTATCATCATTTCAGCATGAAACAAACGTCTGAGAGATATACAACTCCTGTATACAGCTATGTTGTGTTGGAATGTGTAACTCGTAGGATATGCTTTTGTAAAATTGCAACACTTCCAGTGTACCTCTGAAAATGTAATAACGTTTATGTTTCTTAAATATTCTGTTAGAACTGGACAATCTACACAAAATTTCGTAAGTGTTCGTGAAATCTTGATAAACATACATTTATGGATTATCACGTTTCACTCCCGTATATTATTCGTATTATATTCAGACCTAAGTTCCCCATTTACTCAGAGATTATACTACAAAAGCAATTTTTTTATAAGTATATCAATGTTTTTTGTGATTATTTTAGTTTGTTATTATTGTTATGCAGTTGCAATCAAAGAAAAATTCTAAATATTGTTTCGTTTTAATAATGTTTACTATTGATAAAATACATCGAAATGCCGTTTTTTTTTTTTGTTGTTGTTGTTGAGGGGTGGTCATACAAACCATATATAAATGGGTCAGAGCCAAAGTGGACTCTCATAATTCGGATCATTATTCACTTTTCTTGCTAATATGAAAATTAAGTCGTTTTTTCTTTAACTTGGACTAATAAAAGTCGTAGTGAACTAACTTGGACTAAATTAGTTCTTTTGTACTCTGCAGTATTTTGAAATTGTCCATATGTAATTCTGTATAATGGTTTCACTTCTGCAACTGTTTATCTTTTTGTCCTTCTGAAGTGACTCTAGACAATTATATTAACAAGTATGTAAAGATCAGTACACCGCATTTTTATCAGGGGTCTTTCGTGAGTGGGTCGACAGACGTATCACATTTGTGGTTAATTAGTCCCAGTTTCGAGTTCAAATGGAGAACAATTTCTCTCGGATGTAAGCCGAGAAGCAGTTTGGATTCCGTTTTAAGCTTATGTGACCCCTCCAGCATAACCTGGTTGTTGCATAATAATACCGAGGCGAAACAGACTTATTTCTGTCCATATGTGATGTAAATATATAAAGCAAATTATTTAAACAAAAAAGTTTTTTTTTTTCAATAAAAACCATGGTTTTTGCTAACCCTGGAGATCAGCATATAAACTTTTCTTTGGAGACAAATATATAAACCTAGCATTTTAATATATAGATTAGCAATTTTACGTTACTTTAATATTGACACTCAGATTTTTAACCCCTTCAGTGCGTAATTTTCAGATGCGAACCGCTGTAAAAAGTGTAGTTTTTTTTTTTTTTTTTTTTGAGAACTTGGGATGTTGATTCTAAATCTGTTTCAAAATCACTTACATCAGAATCACTAATTAATAACTCTTCCCCGATGTCAGTATCGTTGAAATATCGTTTTGAACCCATTACTGTGCTGTCTGCTCTCAAACAAAACAAAGAATGAAAACTGTATTTGACGAAGCCCAAACTCTATTTTAATTTCTTTCTTTTTCCTCTTCTTTTAATTAAGCAACAATTGAAACCAGCTAAGCGCAAACTCGCTAAATATTGTCAGGATAACATTACTCATACTATGGGCAAGTATATTCGCCATACGCAATACAAAATAGCCAAAGCAAAATGAAAGAGTATATATACGCCATCCGCAGAGCAGGTGCGTTTTGAAGATACGAATTAATTCGCCACCCACACTGAAGGAGTTAAAGAAATCGTTATCCAGTTTAGTGATTTTTTAACTTGGTTGACTTGTTTACTGTACTACCTATCATTCAGTTTGGTCAGTGTTTATTTTATTCATTCATGATTTCTCTTTAATGTCGTACTTTTAAATAAAAACAATTAGGTATGTTAATTCATTTATTAACATGCTCTGTACATACATTTTTCATTGGGTGCTGCATCAATTCTTAAATTAAAAATCTATCATGCACATCATTATTTAATATATAATGCACAACTCTCCAGTACGCGACAGTATGGAGCATACACCAAATGGTAGAACTTCATCACGGTAAGGCGTTCAGTCAGACAGCAAGATCATCATTGGCGTTCTACAGACAGATGGAAGCTAGGACTGGAATTCATTCAATTCCCTTCACCGATATCTCAGTAAAGAGTCCTGATGTTTGCTTAATGGACCACGGTACCTTTGGGGTTGTGAAACGCTGCCTTTTTTCTATTAAGGTGTATAGTTTCCTGCTTCTGGAAAAGGTGTAGGATGTTTCGGTGTAAGAACATTTGCCTGTAAAGGACGTTTCCGTGCAAGGACACTTTAGTGTATACAGTATTTGTTGGGGATTAATTTCGACGTACTTACATGATGTGTGTGTGTGTATTCAGAAATCTGATAGAAAGCAGTTTTCGAGTACGAGAAAATGGAAAATTTTTATATAATCGTCTGCGGATATTTTGCGGGGGGTTTATTATGTATTTAAAAACGGCTATCGAATTCTCAGATTATGTTAATCTTGTAATTGCATTTTAAAGTAAGTACA
This sequence comes from Thermobia domestica, assembly GCF_964235325.1. Taxonomy (NCBI): domain Eukaryota; kingdom Metazoa; phylum Arthropoda; class Insecta; order Zygentoma; family Lepismatidae; genus Thermobia; species Thermobia domestica. The sequence continues at coordinate 141,376,078 of NC_137465.1, read as the reverse complement.
CAAAGAGAGTAATAATGGTAGTAATATGAAGAGAGGATTAATCATTGCTCATAATGAATAATCATGAAATGAAGGAAAAGAGAATTAGTTCACACTGAATATATAAAATAAAACTTGAAATCATAAAAGGAAAAAGTTATTTGAATTTTTTGGTCTGACAATCGAAGTGTCATCGTGAAGTTACTGTCCCATAGTGTAAACTAACATTGTTAGCCGTATTGAGGCAATTACTGAATGATATGATAATACAATTCGTTCATGATAGAATGAAATGTATGTGTGATAATATTTTCGATTTATGACAGAATTATGTCTGTACAAGAAAATGTATGAATAATAATAATGGAATGTAGTTTAAAACTAATTTAATTTGCAAAAGTGTTCGTACCTAACACATACAATTTGTACGTCATTTATAAGTATATATAGTAAAATATAAAATACCTAGCGTCAATAAATATTTCACGACGTTCCTAAGAAACACACTATAAACTGAATAGTATCTTATAGCAGTTCACTTTAATATTCAAAGACAATACAATTCTGCTACTAATTATTCTTTGCGTAGTAAACTTATATACATTACTAGCTGAGCCTGCGCTATTTATATAGCACACAGTTCTAATATGAGCGTGAAACTCTCTTCCGCTTCCCACTATATCTGTGCAAGTTTCTTTACGAACACAAGTAAAGAACAGGAAGACTCTCAAAGGGAGTGGATTGCTATGGACAAACATAAAAATGTAATATTTTAATATATAGAACGTTGGGGTGAGCTTGTGGTAAAGTTGGATAAGTAATAGATGATACCAAATGCAAATGTTTTTCCTTATAATTCCATATCTCGAGTACTCCTCATTATGGGTCCACAAACCTTCGAAGTTGCTAGCTTACAATAGGTTTTGTCATTCACATTAAAGCAATGTTCCTGAAATGTCAATCAACCCGCTATACAGGGCTCCTGTACTGGTTGCCTTTCACAAGGGTATCAATCTTAATGTCCAGGTGCCAATATTAAACTAGTAGGGTCAAAACGACACCTAAAATGTGGAATAGAAAAATAAATACGTTTCTTGAAAATTTGAATGAGAATTGACAAATCTACACAAAATTTGGAATCGACTAGCGAAAACGATACGTTTGTAGTACTTGTGGTTTTCGAGATTCAATTGTCGAAAGAATTAGCTACAACATAAAAAAATTTCTTGGCCACAAACACAAATCTAGCATTTTAATATATAGATTTCTGCCATGTATTCAGCGTCAACAATTAAATCTATTGCACGACATTCTTGAGACAAACACTAAAAACTGAATACCTCATAGTTATTCTGTTGAGGAAAATCCAAACATTTTCAGTTTCTATACAATCACCAAATTTAGAGATTAAAATTGTATCCAACTCTCTTTAAGAATTAGTCCACGTAGAATACGTATGGCAGCATTTATTTATTTTATTTATTAATTTAGCTTTATTTTTTCATGAATTGATTTCTTCTTAGTGAATAACTTTCGTTAGGAAAAACTGACGTTCAGTGTAAAGATTGGAGTTTTCACATCGAACCAGCGTCACACTTAAACGTTTTTACACGGTCTTACATCGGAACAGCCTGTACCAAACGTCGTACACCGAAACAGCCATATCCCCCTCTAGAAGAGGTCACAACAGATTGGAATAAAATACCTTTTTTCACCTACAAAGTAATGCTGTTAAAATTATTCGAATATTTATTAATGTTTAATTATTGAAATATTTGTTCTACTGTTATTCGAATATCCGACTATTCGTTTTCAATACTCGATTAGTTATACATTATCTTAATAGTTATTCGAACACCGAATATTCGACGGATCTAATATTCCAGTGAATTATTCGAATTTTAAGAGTACTACTGCAAAGACGACTTCTCCTGGAGCTGCCTGGTATCTAATCGTTAGAAGTGCTTGTCGTCACTAGAGTACAACGAGTGGAAGGACGAACTGTCATTGCGAATGAGTACTTCGAAGTCGTCTATATGAAAGTCTGTTTGCCTTTTAAAGACGAAAGATTAACTGCAGTTTTATTAATTTTGACCAACAACTTTTATATTGGACAATACTCAAATGAATCCACTTGGAAAACGTGTCATGAATTTAGATGTTTATACGACTCTGATTTAAATGTTACTAGATGTAGAATACTACAAGTATACATCTGTTCAAAAGATGGTTCATACAATATATTGTAATCATTATTTCATTCTCCTGCTCTTAGACATTAGTTGTATATGGAACAATTTTGACAAGGAATGAACTTGTCAAATCAAAACTTATGCAGATTTTATTATTTCTAAATAGCGATGAGCGCAAGAGTCTTGGTCTTGCAGTTTTTGGAAGAGTCTTGTATGCAAAACCAAGACCAGGAATCCCGATGCAAGACCAAGACCAGGAATCCCGATGCAAGACCAAGACCATACCTGCAAGACCGAGACCAAGACCAAGACTCTTGCGCAAGAGTCTTTCATAAGTACCGGTACTACTTAAATGCTTTTATACAATGGAAAAAGGAAGGGGACAAATATTACATCTTTCACTTGAATTTTTTGGCTTCAGTAAAAATGCCGATGGAGTGAATGTGTTCCCAGTAGTTCATGCAATCCGTGTGAGTCGACCTGCCCCGGTAGCATATAGCAATAAGTACCAAGTATGTCTTTTTTTCAGTATGTCGTTTTCTAAATAGGTTGTTCGTGATTTCTGTAGTTATTACTCGTTTTCAAGCCACACAGGTGTCATTATAATCAAAGTTTGTTGCACACAAAGAAATGTGTCATTGGTGCTGGATTAAGACGCATTCCTGCATTTTAAAACAATGATGATTACTTATCGGGAAATCAGACACTATTCTACAGGTGTGTTATCTGGAGTAAAGTTAATCTTTTAACCTTCGAGCTGGTCAAGTTTGTCGATTCGTCCTGGGGTAAATATAGCAAAAGAGGGATTTGTTTTTCACCCTTAAATTGCTTTGCCTCAAGTAGTCTGCTGATAAAACACCACAAACGTCCAGCAAGAAGAAATTTGTAAAATAAAAACCGCAAGTGGCGAGCTCAAAAAGTAAATTTCATGCTTACTTCGAAGTTGTTGCAGGAAGTGGGGAGCATCCCTACGTGTTATGCAGACTATACAAAAAAATCGAAGAATAAAGTGGTAATACAAATGAAAAACACTTCAAAACTTAAAAAAAAAAAAAAAAAAAAAGTGCATAAGAACGCAGCGCATGAACTATTTCCATTAAAGCAGCAGCAAACTCGAGATATTACAGATTTCTTTACTTAAATCAGGTTTGATTATTATCAATATTATTTTAATTTTTCTCTCTTTTTTGACCAATATTGCTAAACTTATCATCATCATAGGTATTCTACGATTATTGGCAGGTCACTTACTCCAACTGAGAAGCTTCGATGTACGGTGGTCCTAGTCTTTTCGTCTTGACGTAGCAATTTTCTGTTTTAATACTTTCCTTTAACTACAGTCTCCTTCGCCTCTCACTCTCTTTCCTTTCACCATACCCTCTAGAACGTCCCTCATAATATAGTTCCTCCTCAGCCAATGTCCCAACCAGTTCCTCTTCCACTGCAACTATTTCTAGCACCTTCTCATTCGTTTTCCGTTCAACCCAGCTAATTCTCTCCTTTTTTTTTTCCTCCATGCCCACGTTTCGAAAGCCTCCATTCTTTTTCATCGGTTTTTCGTAATGACCATTTTTGTGCCCCATAGCGTATATATTGGTATCAGTAAAACAATATCTTGATATTTATTTTGATTGAACAATACAAAGAGTAGCTAATCGTGGTTGAAAAGAAAAAATCTATCTCCTTTAGTGCTAGGCTAGTCGACAAAGCGTTACCCCCGACAGCGAACGCGGCCTAAGTGGCTACACGGTAATTTTAGTTTCACCAAAGTTGTAAATCATACTATGAACCAGTCAGGGTTTCCAGGTCTTTTCATTTCCCGCGCGAGAAGTGGTAGACCTGGATTCGATTCTAGGCAGGAGGTTACGTGGTTAGGGTCCCACGTTGAGCTGTAGTTCACGTCTGATGTAGCCTCGCTGATATAGTCGAAAGAGACGGAGCAAGAGGCATTTTATTTTAAAGATATCCTCTGTATCGAAAACAAATATTAGACCCCAATCAATAAATTCCAGCATTTACACTACTTTATACTTTACTAGCTATGCACGTGTCTTTGGAGAATGGGGTTCCGGATTCGAATCCTGTGGGAGATCATTGAAAAGTTTCAGCGCATAAAGGTAGTTTAGATTCCACCTTAAACTGTAGGTTCACATCTTGTATAGCTTCGGTGCTGAAAGGACCGCTAAATTCCAAGCCACCAAGTATAAAATTTACATCATTATATATTTAACCAATTCTCTGGTTTAATCTTTTAATTTTTTTCCTCTCATGATTTTGGCTTCTTCTGAAATTCCTACTCTCTACCAATTTTAGCACCTTATTTTCAGTTTCAGAACAAAGTTGATAAAACACGAGCAGTTACAGTTAAAATAAATAAATAAAATAAAATAAACATATCTTTCCCAGGAATATTTCTAAGCTGCATGGAAAGAAATGTCTGGAAACTGAAACATTATGTGTTTGTTTTACAAAACTAAATTTCGAAATAATTTGGCAACGTAGTTTTTCGGTCATTTCAAGGACCAGAAAGAGAATAAGATGTATTGAATTCCAATTTAAAATTATGGTCTTTGCTGTTTAAAACATTTTTCGATATACCTAAGTACCAAACTATTAGAGGTGGCATTTTCCGCCTTTCTCTTGTGCACACATCTATGGCTTAGACCATCTAAGGGAAATTGTTCCATCATCTAACATATCCACCCCATAAAATGCCGCATAGCCGGCCCTGGCCCTTTCGGGCTGTTGCGCCTTAAGGTTTGGTATATATTAGGTATATTGGAAGTTGGCACAACTGTAACAAAGTATTATTATTATTATTATTATTATTATTATTATTATTATTATTATTATTATTATTATTATTCATAGTGAACATACAATTTGGCTCGATGTAGCTCTACTTAACAGTATTAAATGAAATCATAAAATAACAATATTCTTACCTTCTTCATTCTGAGAATTCCGTTCCATTCCCTCTCAGTCTGGAACAAATATCGCAGCCACTTCTCTCCACATTTTTAAGTCACGATTCATGTAGTTCGGATCTCTTAAATCATATAGGCATGGCCTATTTTGTATTTCGATTATAAACGCCTCTGTGTTAAACACACTAACCATGACTGCATATGTACACAGGACACGTTTTCAAACACAACTGAAAATTTCTCTTTGTGGTTACACTTGTGGTTATCTGTTTGGGGGTGGAGTTCGAGCTTCGGAGATAGGGGCTCAAATTCAAGTTATTTCGTTGTTTCATCTTTTACCTAAAGCCAAATATTTTGCTTATAGATTACCATGGCACCAGCTAAGTGTCAACCAAGTGTATCACGAGAAATCACTCTATTGTGTTACATAGATTTTTCTGTGATTAGCTAATTTTTCGGAATTTCCTTCTATTTTTGTGAATTTTCTTTTGTTATACACACACATACTTTATAATAGCAGAGTTCCAATCTCTGCACAAAGCGTCTTCCAAGCAGCTGTTTCTTGTTACAATCCCCTTGCCTGGCAACACGTCTTTCCTTTCTGTCCTTCCTTTTGAAATCTTTTAAACAGCAGGCGGTCTATTGTTCCGACCTGCACCAAATACGCTCGAGCCGGCGTTTTCTTAGCGATTTTATTGCTTTCGCGTTCATGTTTAGCCGCTCAGATTTAAATACATGGTCAGCGTATTTCAAGCACACACATGAGCAATAAATACGCTTCGCGATCGCTTCAAATAGCCGCCCACTTAGAGTGTAAACATAAATTTTCAGTTCATGATATTTCAGTAATCTGTGCCGTCTTGATTTTCTTTCATGCGTCTCAGTGGTAGCCTTCCCAGTTTGGGAACTAGTGGAGTATTAGATCTGTTAAAAATATAAAAAGATTACGAAACATTGTGATTTATCTTATAAGCAGGGGTAAAACTGAGGGGGAACGCAGGGGACGCCATCCTCCATCTTGTAAAAGTATGTACGGCATCCCCCCCAGTTTCTAAAAAAATACAATGGGCAAAGATAGGCAGGGGGAACGGTGTGGCGTCATGCTGCTACCTACCGTCCCCCCATTTTTTCAGATCCACTTTTACCTCTGCTTATAAATAGTGAAGCGTGGGCACCCGTTAAAAGAAATAAAGGCCACCGCCTATGTTGTACACTATCATCATACTTACACGAAGGTAAACTATATTACATTTAGAAACATTCATTGTTTTTCCATTACTATTGGCCCATTGTAGAATTTATTATTCCTTATATCCAAAGTAAAATTTACCTATGAAAAGCATAAAATTTCTTAAAAGCAAAACTTGCAAGACTCTTGCAAGCAAGACCAAGACCACCGCGGTCTTGGTCTTGGTCTTGCATTTGCTCATCACTATTTCTAAACATTAATAATCTAATTTAATAAAAATAAAATGAAGCGTTTGTCTGAGTGTCTATCTGTCTGTGTGCGGTCTGGGGACCAGACGAGTGGACCGAGAGTTACCAAGTTTTGGGTCATGGGTACTTGGTCCAGGTCTGACCATGACGAAGCGTTTATTATTATTATTATTTTTTAAATTTCGATCCAGGGGGTCTCGGAGGCTCGTTTACCGGGACACGTAAAAGTAGTAGAAAATGGCCGATTATAGTGGCGAATTCATAGTTTTCGCGGTCGCTGAGATCAATGGTGAAACTCCGATCGCATTAACTTCCAAATTCACCCCATTCGACTGCGGGCCAGGAATCACCGGGGTGGTGGGGGAGGTACCGAGACATGTAAAAATAATCCAAAATGACCGATATTATTATGAAATTCATAGTTTTTGCGGTCGCTTGTGTCGCGATCAATGGTGACACTTCATTAGCGATGATTTTCAAATTCAACTACCATTGTATGCGGGCCGGTGTCCCCGGGGTTGGAGTTACCAGGGCGTAAAAATAATCCAAAATGACCGATATTAGTGTCAAATCCATAGTTTTCGCGGTCGCTGAGATGAACGGTGATACTCCAACAGGCTTTGACTACCAAATACAGTCCCCATGCGAAGAATGGGTATTTCAGCTAGTTATAAAATAAGAAGAGGGGACGAAAAATTCAAATTGTATGGTATAGTTTTGTGTACATTGGGGAAGAGGAGAGGGAACGGTGCGTAGCGCTTTCGTAACCTACCAGAAAGTATTCATTCAAGTGAGTTATAATTAGGCCTACATTTATTTAACCTGCTCCGTTGTCTAATGGCAAGTATGTGTGCTCTTGGTACACAAGATCCTGGATTCGATTCTTGGTGGGAGAGTATCAGACACTCTACAGTGTTTTACGTCTCATTTTAAACTATAGGTTTCGTTATATTCCTTGCTGCTTATAAAGGTTGCCATTGAGCCATACCCTTTTCCGAGTTTGCGTATGTACTTGTACAGATTCCTTGCAATTGCTTGGCAATATAATTTGTGTTTTCTTTTATTTACACAGTGTAAGTCGCTTCTCATTTATTATTCTTGTATCATTCAGTGTGTAAGTACTCGGATTTTGAAGCCGCTTTCAGACTCTTCCGTTCCCATTGGTCATTCATGTGTTTGTAGTATCATATTTATATTATTTCGACGTTACGTAATTTTTCTAATTCAGATCCATATTTAATTAATTTCCTATTTCATATCATTAAATAGTAAATTTGGTTGTGAACTACTTCCTAACATAAAGTTTATTATGAATAATCCTTCGCCATTAAATTCATTAACGTTGTGTCATATAAATGTTTTATATTAATGTGATTTAACGAGATGACCCCCATCATTTTGTGAAAACTTTGTACACTAATTCATTGGCAGTTTTTGGTAGGTGTTAATCTTAGATATTTATGACAAATTTTTATGTATTAATCAAGCATGTTGTAAGATAAAGGATCTGCCTATACAACAAAATCGTTAAGCCATACGTCACCGTTTCGTCACCCCCATTCTGCTCGCTCCGCCCGATAAGATCGCAATGTTTTGAGCCAGCATTTATAGCGGAAACGAGAGTAGCCAATCAGGCGTGCCGATATTCGGTTGTTTATTGGCTTCATTGAATCAATAGGGCGAAGATACATATGGACAGATCCTCTATTTTATAACATCCTTGGTGTTAATAGTACCAAGCCAGGAACTATGGGTAGGTTTTTAAAAGGAGACTTGAACAAAGATTTTGTATATATCTATTCTATCTTATACTTAGCATAGGCAGGATGTTTTAATACTAGAGTAAGGAACTGATAGGTCAAAAAAAGAATACCGACTATTTTCAATATTATTCTACAGTCTGAGATGATAGAGCAGATTTTATGTGTAATTATATAAAATGTACTATTTTTTATTGATGATGACCACATTGAGTTGTCAGTTTGAAATGAAGAGCATGAATGAAAGTGTCAGGGAGCATTCAAAGAAACATTTTATTGATAGACATGTAGTTATCTGTGAATACGTGTAGCATGATGATCTTGTTAACGAACATTACCTTATTTTCTCTTTCAGGATTCAATCATATTCAACCGCATACTTGGTAAGTTACAACAAGATGGTAAGTTAATATAACTATATTTTGGTATTTGTAGACCTAGCAAATATCTTCGTATCAAGTTTTACAATTAATTGATCATTCAGTTACAATTTGTATGGTGTATGGATGATTTGTATGTTGCAAGATGTAGTAGGAAATTATTTCGATCTATTTTTTCAGATTTCTTATAGGTTACTGGAGGCCGTTCCGCAATTCAAGATCGAACTCAGGACCATATACGCTGAAGTTCGACAGATAATTGTGTTACTATATTTTCACAAGAGCTCCTTTGTGGCTATATGATTAGGGTTTTTTCCTGGGGGGCGGGAGATCTGGATTCAGTTTCCAGTGGAGCTCATGTTCGGATCTCATGTTAAACTGTAGACCTCAAATAATTTCGATGCTGGAAAAGACACTAAACTCCAATCCAAAAAAACAACCTACAGTATTTTTACAGCTTCTGAAATCTGGTACTGGTTATATATATATATATATATATATATATATATATATATATATATATATATATATATATATATATATATATATATATATATATATATATATATATGAGTAATGTAAATTAATTACAGTGCGTTTGCTTGTTGTGTTCATTCAATAGTCAAGCGTTCCTCAAAGTATAGTATCCGAGATCTTCTTGTGTGATTCCTTTAGATTGAACATTAGTCCAAAAAATAGAAAAAATAAATAAAATGCAAGTCCAAATTAGTCCAAAATAAAATCCAATTTTAATATTTCTGCAAGGCCTGATGTTGGAGTGAATCGCATGAAGTCTCTATTAGTTGAACTATTTGAAAATAATTGGTTAGATGGCAGTATAACAGAGTTGTAAGGCAGTTCAGAGAGTTTTGTTCGAATCCAAATTGTAAAGAATTATGGGTCATTATTCAAGAACTGTCACTGTTTGGATGACTTTTGGCTAAAGAATTTGGATACTTCAGAGTAAAATGATTTAAGAGATATTGTTAAAATGTCTTAATTTTCTCTTATGAAAACTCAAATGTAGAAAGAGGATTTTCAATCAATGTACAATGTGCAGCAGGTAATTGAAAAGGACAAATTTTAATATTACTGAAACTTGTGTATGATTCAAGAACTTCTTCTGGTGACCTCGAAAATCTGTCCATAAGGAAATTCATGATTCATTATGCACGAAATGGTCATCTCGTTTTGCAAAAACAATAAATCAATGACGAGAGGAAAAAGAATGGAAGACAAGAAAATGAAGATCACTCTGAACTATCTTGTAGGTAAAGACACTAAAATAATGGAAGATATGCTCAATATTGATAAGTAAATAAATCATTTGGAGAAGTGAAATGAATTACATAATACTATTGATTCTTTTTCTAATGATGTGCCGCAGCCAGTTTTCTACATAAAACTCCACCCTTTTTCGATGAGTGTCTCACTGTGACCTGTGACGAAACTTCCATCGTGTGACTCAAGTTACAGATTAAAGTTTCAGAGATGTTTAATTTCTTGCTTTGTGCAGGAATCTTCATCTGATAAGTGTTCTGTAATTTCATAATAGAATATTTTGTATTTGTTTTCATATTATCAATTTTTGCTAGTTGATTAGGGGAAAATGTATTTCTTATGTATCATCGTTATCTTTTCTTGATCTTGTTTTTTCCATCAACATAGGAAGCCTGTATGGCCAATTACATATCAGGGAAATTTTTTAAAAAAATCTGGAAAACCACAAAAAAGAAGGAATTCTTTTCCATAATTTTTGTTGCCACCATGTATTTATTTAGTACATCTTGAAATATTGGTGCTTTAACGTGACGCCGAACTTCAAAACAAACAACAGCCTTTTGAGGCTGAAGGTGAAAAGAAGTTGATGCATGCTTTTACGAGTTAATAGGTAAGCTGACAGTACAAATAATGTTATTTAATCAAATATTTTTCTTCGTACTTTTTAAAAGGAGAACGAAGTATTCCTTTTGCATGTCATTTTTTAATAATACCCGTCATTGTTTTTTGTGCTGTGGATTCTTTTATGCCGGCATCATCTTTCTCCACCCAGACACTATGACGAATGAAATAGGGTGTGCTAAGGGAATCTTCTAGTGGGTGGAGTTCCGTAAAGAACACGCAAGTCAAGATCACCCCTGCTGGCTGATCACGCTATTTTGCTTCTGAGTTACTCTGTACATCCATTTACGAGAGGAATATAGGCTATGGAAACAGAGTGATACATATATAGAGGGTTTTCGAATATAGTTCTTATACTCAATCACGTACATGACGTAATCCATTAGCATGTAGTAGTTTCTCTCTCTCCTCTCCTTTCTTTTCTTGAGCGACTGATCGAAGAAGCGTGTGACTTCATCCAGAATACAGAGAAGTGATAAAAGTATAGTGGGCGTATAGGAAACAGGAAATGTGAAGAACTTAACTTGTTTTGGTATCACTGTTCCTTCGAATATGATGTATTTAATCAAACATAATCAAATTGGCGAGCTAAAGGACGGCCTAGAGTGGTCAGGTCCTTTAAGACTATTTCTGCCCGTTCGGATTCCCATCTCCCAGACAAATTTCATGAAACTGGTAAAATTTAGAAATCACTTTACAGAAAAAGTTATATCCATACTAGCTGAACCTGCGCCCTCTACACAGCGCATTAATCACATTATGAACATGAATCTGCATGTCATTCCTCACAACATCTGTACATGTCCCTTTACAGACACAAGTGAAAGACGTCTTGATTGAAAAAAAAATCGGCAAGGCGTATCATAAAGGGGAGATTTTATCGATTATTTCTTTCTCAATATCTCGCCCGTTTACAAGATTTGAGCCTACTGCCGGTTGGAGTTTTTAATTCACGCATGACCAGTGTTTTCTTTCTTCCTGCATGCAGTATGTAATAAGCAAATACATTACATACACAATTAATTATAATGTGTTATATATGGTGTTCATTGCGCAAAACACTCCAAAAATAAAGATTCATCTTAGACTGGAGAAGTGGTTATCCTTCCTTTTTCATTATTATTTGGTCATGAAACAAACGCCTGAGACACATGCAACCCCATATACAACAATGTGTTGTTGGAATGTATAATGCATATGATATGATGCTTTAGTTTTTTTTAAATTTCAACGGTTCCAGTGTACCCTTAAAAATGCAATAAAGAAATACAGGACATGCTTTTTTTTTAAAAAAAAAATATTCAATTAGAACTGGACAATCTACGCAAAATTTCCAATCAATCAGTGAAAACGTCATCTTTCTAGAGCAGCGTTTCCCAACCGGTGTGCCGCAAATGGACCGCAGGTGTGCCGCGAGGAAATCGAAACAAAATTATTAATTCTATAGCAACCAAATTGCAAGACATAGGAAAAAATGTATATTTTTGTATTTCACATGACTAAGAATTTCTACCACGGAAAAAATTACTGTAATTGTAATATATTATTCTACATCTATTACTGTGTTGCAGACAGTATTTCGGCTCGTACACATTTCCACGGTTAGCTGCTATGTTACGCTTCAATTGAGAGTCATACTAACACCGAGAAATGGAAGCACTTGTACGGTACGCGTCAAATGAACGTTCGTAGAACACTCATTCGCAGGTGAATGACAGAACAACACTTCGTTCAACAGGTGTGTTTTGACTTCGACGCATCGCAAGCTGTATGACTGCAATAATATGCACCGGTTTTGGTTAAAACAGCACAGTTAAAAGTACAACACATTTATTTGTTCGTTCGTTATTTAGTGATCTTCGTTCTTAGTGAAAGGTTGGATACAGTATTCGAAAAAGAAAGTGTATTTTTAAAAATCTGAGTCCTGTATTTCATTGCAATTATTTTCTATTTTAAAATTAGAAAAAAAATAGCATAATGAATTTGCAAAGAGGAAAACCAGTGATCGAGCTTTCATCTCTGTGAGAAGATCAGTAATCACAGAAAAAAAATACCATGGTATTTTATATTTGCAAATAATAATAATAATATCTATGAGTGTGCCGCGAGAATTCAAGTTACACTCGAAGTGTGCCGCAAGTTAAAAAAGGTTGGGAAACGCTGTTCTAGAGCGTGTAGTTTCCGAGATCTCATCGTCGAAAGGATTGACCACAAACCTATAAACGTCCACAACATATAGTTTTAAAGAACTCGGAAGATGGAAGCACAATTCACGTGCATTGATTTTAGAAAGGCTTATTAAAATACAAAGGCTTTGAACAATAATTTTAAAACATAAATTTTATGAAAAAGATCTAGTTAACTAATTTATTTAAAGTACACATACTCAAAATGTTTGTCTTTGTTGTAATCGTGAAATCTTCCCGTAAGACATTATTCCGTAACAACAGGTTTGAATTTACGATTGACAATTTGGACAAGATGTTAGTTATTTACTGCAATGCTCATAAAATTTCGACATTGATGAATACGAGCTATTGCTGAATACCAGTATTTATTTATATTATGTTGGGCGTTTTCCCATACTTTTCCTTATTATTTTTTGTTAAATATGTTTTAATTTTTAGCAAATATTTTTTTCTTTTTTTAGCACATAAAAAATAAATATTTTACAGTTTTTTAGTACATAAAAATCCGGGCACTATTTATAACATAGTTAGCGCTTTGTATGAGGTGGAAATTTATAGTTAAGTTTATTTTCGATTCAAGTAAACTGCCTAAGAGAAAGAATAAGGGTTAAATATATTTTCAAATATCTTCCATAAGCCTATTCTTCTCATGCGATGAACAAGCATTTCAGCGAGTCTATTTGTGTTGCTGTCTGTATAAGAGTATATGTTTTAGACAGAGAGTTTATCCGCATAATCTGAATGATCCCTTCTTAATAAATATTGTGTCTAGAGGTACAAAGAAAAAAGCATACAGTTTTTATTAGTATTTCGTAAATAACACACCTAATTATTTTCAAGAACACGTGGTTAGAGAACCTGGTTTACAGACCTTCCCGGCTTTTTCTTGAAGTTCCATCTTAAGTCCTACCAAGCACACGGAAGTAGTAGCTTGACACCGAGAAGGAGTAGATACATTTGAACTTCGGCGAACAGAGATAATTAGTCGGCTGCTTATGGTTTTCTTCACTACATAATGCAGTAAACAAGCTGCATAAAACAATTGAAACAATGACTCCACAGTAGGAAGTTGAAGTCATCTGGAAATAAGTAAAGATGATCTCTACTCTTGCATAGGATGACCATACCTCGATTAATAGGAATTGTTCGATTTTATGAACAAATATTTGCCCTCATTTTATTTATTTATTATTTTTTTTACATGTGTGATCTTTATAATTTATTTTAATATAATGATGAATGTAAACTGACCAGCTACCTTTTCCGCTGGAAATACTAGAATGCCTACAGGTACACTGCCAAAATACGGAGCGTTATCAATGTTAGAAACAGGTTTATTCGTAGGAACATTGAGTGCGTTTGCCCATACATTTCATTAAACGAATAATGGTAGTGATTTTCGTAGTTACTTAGCAAACCTGACGTAATGAACGCAACCATGACTTCAAAACAAGTACGCTGTATATGGAGTAATTAACATTCGTAAATCACTTTCAATAATAATTATTGAGGTAATGACAGTGTTTTGGCACACATTTTTGCACTACTAAACACCATAATTAAGTTTTATTTTCGTAGTATTATTTTATTACAAAATTATTAATTTACTCCAAAATAACTTAGCTTTTAATTTTTGAAATCATGATCACCCTGTCCTTGGATGACTAGCTCGTTCTATGATGTCAGGCATAATTTACATGCGCTCGTTGTTTTTGACTCAGAGTCGTGGAATGAACGCGGAAGGAAGACTGCGTGGTTATATTGTTAGAAACTTTACTTTAAAAAACTGTTCTGGGAGTTTTCTGTTGTAAAATATTGAGACACTCTTTTATTATTCTTGAAGTGGTAACATGCATACGGTCAGAAATAGTTATAACACTTAAAAGTTTGGAGTACGGTAATGTAGTACAGGATGTCCGGAAAGTTGCGCAACTGTAGTAATTGGATCATCAGAACTTTTGAACCGTAAGTGCAAATGAAATCAAAGTGTCACTCAGAAAAAGCTTATCTATGTACATATGTTAAAATATAAACTAAAAGAAGATTCGACATTCATCGATAGTAATAGCAGAAACACACGAAGGTGATGTTTTTTTTTTAAAAATAAGCATGAAAAAAACACGAATTGGAGACATGTGGGATTGCTTGTGGACAAATGGGAGTATTAATGACTGGACTAGGTGGGGTGAAATAAGAACGACGTATTTACACGAAGTGCAGAACTCACGATCATAATAATTGCGTGCCGTAAAAAATACCTTTTTCCATTATTATGATGTAATATGACAACCCTTACAGTACCAGACGATGTCAATACATGTAGCTGGCCACCAGCTATCCTACGGATACACTGTTTCAAACAAACTTGAAGCTTGCTAATCACTGAGGGGAAGTAATAATCCATCTGCTTCTGGCAGTGACTTCCTCAGTGCTTTAAGAATTTGTATTTAGTCTTTTAATTTAAAATAAATAAAGATGTGTTTAAGTGTTTTTTGATGTTGCCCTTAGAAGGAAAGAACAAAGACGTGAAGAAAACAGGACGGGGTTGTAAATATTATAGTAAGATGGCCATATCTCTAAATACTTTAAGATTAGACATGTTAATTGAAGTGCTTCAGAGTTTTTAAATATTCCCTTTCATATTCGAAAACTTATTCGAATGTGAAATAAAATAGGAAAAATATTTTTTAAAAATAAATCAATATAAATTTTCGGCTCCTTCCAATATTCGGCTGTATTCGAGAAATAGTAACGAACATTAGATGGCAACAACATAGAAGAAGAAGGGTGGGGTTATAATAATATGACCATATCTCAACATCCCTTAAGATTTAGAGACATGTTAGGGATGTAAGAGGTGCAAAGTCATAGGTTGAGCAAATGCAGGGGTCTGGGAAAAAAGTGCCTAGCTAACCGAAGACATAGCATATTATATTACTGAATTGACAACAAAGAGACCATGTGCGCTTCATTTTATAGCATATGGAAATGAACTACCTTAATAGACTTTCGAAATGCAAGATTTGAGGTTAAACTAGGGAGAATTCGGGACTTCAGCAGTACTCTCTTTTCCGTTCTTTTGTTGTTTCAAGCTCTGGATTAAGTGGTTTGCAAATGACACATATGATCGTTATTTCATAGCATTAACTCAAGAGCACTCTTTGCTTTGTCTTCTTGTTTTCCACTGGAATGGCAAAAGGAAAGTTGTATTCGATGTATTATTATTAATATTAAAAAAAAAAACAAAAAAAAAAACAAGCTTGACGCGGGCATCACTCTGAAATTAAATTATTTCATTTTTGTTATACAAATATAGGTTCACTTCATGGGTTGTAATGCCAATGCCCTGTTTCTTGACGGTATTATAGGTTCGGCACTTAATAAAAAGTACATATATATATACTGCGGGAGGAACAGTATAAGTAAAAAAAAAACGGTTTTCACGAGGGGGATTTTTTATTTTACGAAGCATACCGAGTTACCCGGAGACGGAACATGACACAGATCTCCAATTTTGACATTCATTTTGGCCAATTTCTGACTTATACTCTTTCTCCCGCGCAGTCTCTCTCTCTCTCTCTCTCTCTCTCTCTCTCTCTCTCTATATATATATATATATATATATATATATATATATATTTAGAGGTAGGTAGGTGTATATATATGACCAGAGTATGAATCTATCTATTAAAATGCTACAGTACGAATTAAGAGCGACCGAGTTCTAACCTATAACCTTAGCTTTCAAACCTTTGATTTACGGTTATTTGTGATTTCACGTTTATAACAAAGACAAATATTTTTAAAAGAGTGTACTTTAAATAAATTACCTAAAGAAATATTTTTCAGAAAATTTTTATCCTTTTAAATTATTGTTCGAAGGCCTTTGCCTTTAATAAACCTTCTCCGAAATAAATGCAAATGAATTGTACTGCCATCTTTGGAGCTCTTTCAAACTACATTTATATGTTTCTGGCCAATCCTTTCGACAGTGAGATCTCGGAAACTACAGGCTCTAGAAAGATGACGTTTTCACTGATCGATTGCAAATTCCATGTAGATTGTCCAGTTCTAATTGAATATTTAAAAAAACACGGCCACTATTTCTTTATTACATTTTTACGGGTACATTGGAAGTGTTGAAATTTAAAAAAAAAGCATCACTTCCTAAGCATTATACATTCCAACACCACACTGTTGTATATAGGGGTTGTATATGTCTCAGGCGTTTGTTTCATGGCCAAATAATAATGGAAAAGGAAGGATAACAGGACTTAGGATTTCTCCAGTCTAAGATGAACTTTTTTTGGCGGGGGGGGGGGGTTACCCAACGAACACCATATATAACTGACATTATAGTTAATTGTGTATGTAATGTATTTGCTTATTACATACTGCATGCAAGAAGAAAGAAAACACTGGTCATACATGAATTAGAAATTCCAACCGGAAGCAGCCTCAAATCTTGCAAACGGTGCGAGATATTCAGAAAAATAATCGAAAAAAGTCTCACCTTTATGATACCCCTTGGCCTTTTTTAAATCAATACGTCTTTCACTTGTGTCTGTAAAGGGACATGTACAGACGTTGTAAGGAATGAGAAGGAGATTTATACTCATATGCGAATGATGCGCTGTGTAGAGAGCGCAGGTTCAGCTAGTTTCTTTATTAAAAATAAATTATTTCGTGACAGTTTCCACAACGTAACGTTATCTTCCTCAACGGTTAATATGTATGTTCATATTAATGTAGGTAATAGAGACATCATAATATGTGTGAGGAGCAGTCAAATGAAAACCGAACACGTGAAAAAGTAACAATGGAATGTTTTTTATTCAAAAGTTGTTGCCAGACGCGCTAATACATTTATCCCACTGGGAAACGAGACGATCAATTCCAGTCTTGTAGGAATTAGGTCGCTGACGCATCCACAACCTCACCTACTCTCGCACTTTCTCGTGCAACTGAATCCTACGTCCACGAATGCTTTTCTTCAAGTCACCAAAAATATGAAAATCACAAGGCGAAAGATCTGGGCTGTACAGTGGATGTTAAAGTGTTTCCCAGACGAAGCTGTGAAGCATATTCCTCACTTGATTGGCAGTATAAGGACGCGCATTATCATGCAAAGGGATAATTCCGTCAGACTGCATTCCACGGCGCTTTAACTTTTATGTCGCGTCTCAATTTTTGCCAAGAGTTCCTAACGCTTCGCGTTTATTGTGGTCCCACGCTCGAGGAAATCAACAAGTGAAGGCCGTTATAGTAGAAGACGAATGTCGTCGCGACCTTACCGGAATTTGTGCAAACAACTTTGGATTTCTTTGGCGGGGGAGAATTGCAATATTTCCATTGTTGGTTTGTCTCTTCTCTCGGAGTCAAAATGGTGGCACCACGTTTCCTCTTGTGTGACAATACGAGGCAGAGACGTCGTGGTACCGCTGCAGATAATCAGACAATAAGCTATTCTGTTAATCCTGTGTTCCTGCCTCAATTGATGTGGAAACCAATTCGCGCATTTTTTTTTTAACTGGAGGTGCTCTTTGATAATGACCGTAGATAATTCCGACTTGAACATGAGTTCCTCTATGTTCACCAATCTGCACAATCACATAAGGGGTAATGACTCGATGGGCTTGTCCTAGGTACGAATCGTCTTGCAGTGATGTGTGTCCTCGAAATCTCTTATGCCACTCCTGGACAGTTGTCAGTGACATGAGTATTCGCCGTACACAGTAGACATGCGACGATGACTTTCGCGTGTTCCAACACCCACAACCACCAAAAAACGAACCACATCTCTTGCTCTTTGGTTGCCTTCATTTCTTGTGTTGGACGAACAGGCTTTTCACTACGCTTACCTATAGAGCAATAAACAAACAATTGTATGTACCTGTGAGTTGTCACTATGCATTGTTCTCCCGAGAGATGGCCGTATCGTTAAGTAACATCAGTGCTGCCAACTTTGCGAGGAATATGTTTTATGGAGGGTGTTTGGTTTGCATTTGACTGCTTCTCTTATATAAATGGATGCATATGTGTATGTATGTTCGACCATAACTCTGGAACGCTTGGAGCAGTTTTAACGAAACTTGGTACACTATTACTTGCAGTCTGGAAAAGAGTACTGTCAGAATAAGACCCCCTAGCACATATAGGAGGAATGAGTGACAAAAATGATCGAAAACGACCGATATTAGTGTCAGATACATAGTTTTCGGGGTCATGTGCTGATTGGTTACAGTTTGGATGCCATTTAACTCCAGGTTCAGTTCCCATTGAATGTAAGACTTCTAGGGGGAGATTGGCCCAGTTTTAAGAATGATCAAGAACGGCCGATATTAGTGTTGAATCCGTAGTTTTCAGAGTCGCGAAGATGAGCAGTGACATTTCTGATGACATTTAAATCCAAATTCAACCCTCATTACTACTCCTGAGGGGGCGATGGTGACAAAAATAATTGATAATGACCGATGTTAGTGTCGAATCCATAGTTTTCAGGGTTCCTAAGGTGGTGCTAAAGTTTTGGTACACGGTCAGCTCCCAGTTGGAGTAAGACCTCTAGCACACCTGGGAGGGTGGGTTGGCAGACAAAAGTGATTTAAAAAAGACCGATATTAGTGTCGAATTCATTGTTTTCAGGGTCCCTAAGTTAAGATAGTTCCGATGACCTTCAAGTTCATGTTCAGTCTTCAGTAGAGTAAGATCCCATAGTATACCTAGGGGGATGGAAGGGGTAACATATAAAATGATAGAAAACATCCAATATTAGTTAAGTTCATAGTTTTCGAGGTCGCTGATATTAATGGCGGCACTTCCAATGCCGTTTAAATCCCAGTTCAGCCCCTGTTAGTATCCCTAGGGTAAGAATGAATGGTGACTTCAACAATCAAATAATCAAAGGCGAGCGATATTATTATCGAATTCTATGGTTTTCGGCGTCTTTAAGTTGATTAATGACACTCCCTATGGCATTTGTCTAAGGTTAATGCCCATTAGCACCTCTAGAAAGTGGTGGAAAAGGGTTGACATGTAAAAATAATCGAAAACGATCAATATTAATGTCGAATCCACAGTTCTCGTTATCGCTGAGATTAATAATTACACTCTCAGTAGCGTTAAATTCCAGGTTAAGCCCCATCTGCATGGCGTAAGAAGGGATGAAAAATAAGATGTTTCAAATGACTGAGATTAATGTTGAATCCATAGTTTACGTTCGTCAAGCTATTAAATTACAGTCACGATAACATTTAATCCATAGTTTAGGCATGAGCGAGCTAGTCAGCGGATTGGGAATATACAAGAGATTTTGAAAATAGTAAGATACGAAACGTCGTAGAAAGCAAACCAGTTGAAATAGGAATATGCCGGTTTGGGAAAACGTGTCCGGCGTAGTTGTGCGCATGTGTAGGCTCCTCTCACATGGCGCAGGAGAGAATCCGACAGTTGTGTTTTCCGTCCAATTGACGCGGCAGTGCGTGTGAGGAAATCATGGCGTTCACTTTGAAAAATTAGACGATTGAGTGGCAGCGAGGTGTTATCAAATTTCTAACAACGGAAGGGTTTAAACTGCCGATATTCATCGCTGGATGGTGAGCGTATACGAGGGAGACTGTGTGTCCGACAAGTCAGTGAGAAAGTGGAGTGCCCGTTTTTGTGCAGGCCGGGAAAGTTTGAATGATAACCCGAGACCACGATAATCACGGAACTCATCGATAAAGTGAACGACCTAGTGTAAATTGATCGGCGTGTCACAATGCGAATATTAGCAGTGATGGTGGGGGTCAGCGTTGGAACAGTGTGGTCAATTATGGACGACAGGTTGGGTTATCGGAAGGTGCACACGCAGTGGGTTCCGAAGATGCTCGGCGAACTGCAAAAGGAACTGCGTATGACGCTAGCACTGCAACACTTGTTTGGTATCATGAAGACTCCGCATTCCTGGAGCGGATTGTCGCCGGTGACGAGAGCTGTGCCATAACTTCGAGCCAGAGACAAAGCGAGACAGCATGCAATGGAAGCGTCGTCACCTCCCTCTAAAAAAAATAAATAAATAAATAAAAATCAAAGTCGTACCATTAGTAGCCAAGGTGATGCTCACCGTCTTTTTCGATGCCAGACGTCTAATACTCATCGAATTTCTCGAGCACGGAAAAACCATTAACAGTGACATGTACTGTGAAATACTCCGTAACCTACGCATGTCTATCAAGAACAAACGGCCTGTGCTGCTCACGGAGGGAGTGATTCTGCTCCACGATAACGCTCGTCTGCGCGTCTCCCAGGTCACATAAAGTGTACTGGACAAGTTCGAGTAGAAGCAGCTTGAGCATCCGCCCTACAGCCCAGACATATCGCCCTGCAACTTCCATCTGTTTGATCAAAGAAAAGGGGGGGAAGCGCTTCAACTCAGACGAGGAACTGAATGACCCAGTGGAAGACTATGGGAACAGGAACTCCTTCGGATCGTGAAGCAGTGGGATAGTTGTGCTCAGGCTTGTGGTAATTACTTTTGAACACTTTTGAACTTGGATTGTATCCGCAGTTTCGTTTCGTAACTTTTCACTTGAACACCCCTCCTACAAGGGGAACATCGAAGGCATTGATCGCGCATCTATATCTCTCATACTCAATAATATATAAAATTACTTGAACTGACTCACTGATATAAAATAACGGGTACTTCCGATTGATAAGGAAAGTTGAAATTTGGCAGGATTGTAGGTTTTCGAGACTAACCCACAGGAAAAGTGCCAAAAGTTTATATCATTAATTTTTAGGGGTCTAATGGGGGGGGGGGGATGAAATTCTCCATGTTATTTAAATGGACTTTTTTTTTTTTTTACTTACAATCTCATATTTTAGGTACTTAGAATTGGAATGAAAACTTAATTCGGTATGCTGGTACGTTTTCGTTATCGTTACCCAAGTAAATCACGAAAATAAAAAATTCCAAGTTTAGAGTGGTTTTATTGCGCAATTGAAAAATCTTTCCCATGTTGTTTATATGGGACATCATCTACACCCCAAAATTATTGGGCACTTCCTGTAAGGCTACAATGATTAAATTTGGCATGATTGTAGCTTTTCGGGACTAACCCACAGAAAAATTGCCAAAACGTGAATATATTTAGTTTTTAAGGGATCTGAAGGGTTGATGAAGAAAGTCCTGTTATTTAAAAGGCGTTTTCTTGGTATGCAGAATCAAGAAAAATGTTTTAGATAGTTGAAATAGGAAAATAAACTTGAAATTCGGTAAAATTGTGCGTTTAAGAGGTGCTAGGCTGTAGGCCGAGCAAATGCGGGGTCTGGGGGCAGAGTCCGCAGCTAGCCGAATATACAGGGTGTTTTAAAACAACACCGACAACACCGAACAACGAGTTGTCATCAAGTACCTCCAGAGAAAGGGGTTAAGCCCAAAGGAGATTCATGAGGACATGATCAGTGTGTTGGGTGATGGATCTCCTTCCTACTAGGTGGTAAAGAACTGGTGCCGCGACTTCCGTTGTGTCAGGGAAAGCTGTCAACAGGCCCCTAGTGCTAGTCCTCCAACAACAGCATGCACCCCAGAAAACATTGATGCTGTACATGATACGATTATAGCAAACAGACGAATCACGGTGCAACAGTTAGCAGACATCATGCACATCTCTGCAGGCTCGGTAGAAACCATTGTGCATGAACACTTGGGATTCACAAAGGTGTCAGCGCGATGGGTATCCAAAATGTTATCTCGAGAAAATCAGAAAGACAGAGTTCGATGTGCAAGGGCTGGTTTGGAGGTTACGGGGGCAGACCTGAAACAGTTCTGTGATAGATTTGTGACAGTGGATGAGACGTGGCTCAGCCACTATGATCCCGAGTCCAAACGACAGAGCATGGAGTGGCGGCACAGCAGTTCGCCTTCCTACGCAAGTTCAAGGTGTAAGCATCAGCATGTAAGGTTATGGCCACAATTTTTTGGGATGCGAAGGGTGTGCTCCTTATTGACTACCTGAAGTTGGACACACTATCACGGGGACGTATTATGCAGCCCTAATCCCTAAGTTACGCGAAGCAATAAAGGAAAAACGCCGCGGGATGTTGCAGCGAATAGTGCTGTTCCACTAACCAGGGAAGGGTCCGAATGGAGCACCCGAGTTGCCGAACGACATGTATCAGATATGAAAGAGGGTGTGAAACTATGTACATATGCAAATTTATAGCGGCTGAGGACAACATGAAAAAAAGGAGAGCCGGAAGAAACATGGCCGACCGTAGAGCCAAGCAACACAGAAAGCTAAGGAATCACTCGTTTTACGCGTGAGTAGCCACAGAAATTAACGTCAAATGTTTAGTAGTAGATGCATGATAAGATCTGTTCTATGTAATGAACATCCTGGCCGCCATATTGAGTGCCCATCTTGAATTCGAATTCACATTGTAAAAAGAAAGTAGATCATGTGGCATATGAAATAGCACTGTAATTTTACCAGGAATTCATTGG
Organism: Thermobia domestica; assembly: GCF_964235325.1. Taxonomy (NCBI): domain Eukaryota; kingdom Metazoa; phylum Arthropoda; class Insecta; order Zygentoma; family Lepismatidae; genus Thermobia; species Thermobia domestica. The sequence goes on along the minus strand of NC_137465.1, from coordinate 141,352,826 downwards.
TAGTAACCATTTTGTATTAACTTTATTGTGAGTTGAGAAGTGACATGCAAGAAAGTCGTAAGGGGATATTTGAACAAATTATGGAATAACCTGTCGGCATAATGTTGGCACATGATGCACATCTAGAAAAAAAATACAAAGAGCATTTGCACATTCAAAGAGCTCGTAATATTGGAGTATTAAAGATGGATAGTTGTCACGTTAAAACACCCGACACAAAGGAGGACTGGGGATTACAGGTACAATTACGACGTGGTTCTTCTCAAAGAAGATAACATATATCATCACATAAGCTAGTATACTGATAAAGGTACACTCATGTCCAAAATTATTGTCGCATGTCTATAAATATGTTGTTGTAGGAATAAGATTTGATAACGAATTCGTCTGGTATTTCTTATAATGTTAATATGTGTATAATCGGCAAAGACATGTATGTGGAAAATTTCATGTCAAAAGAGCAGTAAATAAGAACAGTAAAACATAAATAATACTTTCTTGTCCATTTAGCAACATTTTGTTTTACTCATTCTAGTTTTCGTATTTAAAATTCTTTTTCTATGAAATTTAGCATAAATATACATTTCCCGATTATGCACATAGTATCAGTATTAAAAGTACCCTGCAAAATCATTATCAAATTATTTTCTTATAAGAAGGAAGTTATAGATATGCGACAATCATTTTGGACATGAGTGTACATACCAATCTATGAAGGACAGTTGATGTGAAGAGTATATATAAGAGTGTGATGAAAACTCAAGAGCTGTTCTCACCTGACACGCTATCATCTATCTCTAACGTTTGTTATTCTTCGACCACTGTATCGGCACATTTCTTATCTTCTACACAGGGATTACTGTCGCACGTCCCAAATTCAAGCACTAATAATGACACAACTACCTGGTTATTCATATTCATACCCACAAGAAGAAATAACTTTTTCATATGATGAATTAGAATATACCTTGTCATTTTCTAGCACTTCCTCAACAGTGGCTCACCGATCAAGGGCACATTAACCTCCTTACCAACCACTATATCTTACTTAACTACCTCATTGATAACGCAGATATTAACTAATGAGCTTTCTTGCGTATTTTCTGTCTGCAAAAAGGACATACATAGGTAGCACGGGCTCACTTTTGGTATCTTCTTTCTCTGACGTCAATGACAATCTTTCTCTTATCGCAACTATTCTGCATGTAAACACGCTTTTCCTTTGGTCTGTATACAAACCAGAGTTCTCCAAGCTCTAGCTTTTGCGTCATACTAGTAAGACTATCACAGAGTTTATATGCATCCTTCTTGCATATTACTTTTCAACTCACAATAGTTACTGCAGAATAGTCAACACCAATGTATTCCTGGTAAAATTTCAGTGCTATTTCATATGCCACATGACCCACTTTATTTTTTATATTGTGAATCCAAATTCAAGATGGCCACTTTCAATATGGCGGCTACGATGTTCATTACATATAGCAGATATTATGCATCTATTACTTAACATTTAGCTTCATTTCTGTGGGAATTCACGCGCGGAACGAGTGATTCCTTAGCTTTCTCTGTTGCTGGACCCTATGGTCGGCCATATTTCTTTCGGCTCTCATGCTTCTCCATGTTGCACTCAGCCGCTATAAATTTGCATATGTACACTCATGTCCAAAATGATTGTCGCATATCTATAACTGTCTACTTGTAAGAATATAATTTGATAATAATCTTGCAGGGTACTATTATTACTGACACTATGTGTATAATCGTGTAATTTATATTTCTGGTAGATTTCATAGAAAAATAATTAAAAATACGAAAATTACAATTAGTAAAACAAAATGTTGCTAGATGGACAAGAAAGTTTTATTTTCGTTTTATTGTTGTTATTTACTGCACTTTTGATATGAAATTTTCCACATACATGTCTTTACCGATTATACACATACTAACATTTATTAAAAATACCGGGTGAATTCGTTATCAAATTATATTCCTACAACAACATATTTATAGACATGCGACAATAATTTTGGACATGAGTGTACATAGCTTCACACCCTCTTTCATATCTGATACATGTCGTTCGGCAACTCGAGTGCCCCATTCGGACCCTTCCCTGGTAAGATAATGCTCCGGTCCACAAAAGCCATCTTAATGGTGCCGCAATCCATGCTGCTAGTTGATGTGTTGAAACATCCTCCCTACTCACCCGACCTCGCCCCTAGTGACTTCCAGCATAGGTGGAAGAAGTGCATTACTATGAAAGGAGACTTTCTGGAAAAATAATATTCCTTATAGGTCAGGGACAATAATTATTGAACCACTCTCGTATGTGCGCGACTTTTGGATCATTCGCTGTTAGTAATACTTGTTTCCTTAGAAGTGTTTTAATATAATTACTTGTTTGCAGTTAATACATCCTTATTTTATATTAGCCTGGACTTATTAGTGAATATTATGCGGAATTTTGTATTTTTTGTATTTGTAATTTATCAGGCACAAACGTTACGAGTTGTCTCCGCCCTAATGAAGTTGGATTTTTAACCACGTACCTGGGGTAAGGTGGCAAATCGTTGACCTGTGTAGTTTAAAACACAACTCATTGACAATACAATTAAAACAGATAATGAATCCGTGTATTGGTTACCAAATGACCATTGTTCAAAATAAGAAATTCAGTTTTAATCTGCTTATTTTTGTGGATCTGATCCTAATCCTAATTTATAACCTATATGTAGTTAACCAACCAACCTAATTTGTAATCTAGCCATCCAGTCCTTTTTATTATCTTTCAGTTTTCCGTATAACTTTATAGGGCACAGTAGAAAGGAACTAGCCATCCTACTCTGCTCTGTTGACTAGTAAGATGAATGGGTTAGAACCTTTCTGCATACAGAACATTAATACGGAATTGAAAATAAGGAATATTGATCTCTTTTACATAGAGTACGTACTTGTGATTCGTTTCTACAATTGTTTTTTCTCGGCTTTATTGTAAATCGAAGTGGCAGTGAAGTTCAGTGGTTCAAGTGTTACTCAGGCAATTCATGATTTATTTTCTTGTTTTTTCTCAGATCAGACAAATAATAATAATAATAATAATAATAATAATAATAATAATAATAATAGAGTTGAAAAAGTGAGCAGCGCAGTTCGTATCTTCCTCGGGTATGTTTTCTTGAGAATAACTTCTTCAGTACGAATAATCGTATCTGGAGGCAAAGTGGATCAATGGTAGAGCGCTCATTTCGGTACGATAGGCCCCTGGTTCGACACTAAACTGTAAGTGTGGAGTAAAGAATGTTACGTTGGTAGTTTTTCGTGGTACTCTCACTCCCTTTCACATTCTCATTTCACTAATTATTTCATAATCATTTACTTTCATTAACCTGATACTGTTCAATGCCAATGCGGTGATTAACTCCAAGGGGTCTGTCATAGAGTTAATTATAAGTAGTGCTGTCCACGAAATGAGTCAAGATCGAATTTCCAAGATATTTTTGAGGAAATCGATTTATTGTATAATTATTTTTATGTCGATCATTTTGATTGTTGAAAAACTTCCTTGCCTCCTATATTATAAGAAAAAAGCGATTTTAGTTGACACATTTCGTGTACAGTTTATTTGTACAAGAAAGAGTCATAAGTGTTGGAATATTTCAAGAACTCATTCGTGGTTAAGCGGTTAGCGTACGCGCCTTTAATGAGGGAGACCCGGCTTCTATCCCTGACGGGAGGTCATGTGGTTCGGATCTCACGTTAGGCTGTAGGTCCTCGTCTCATATAGCCTCGCTGTTGAAAGGGACGCCAACTAAAAACTCCAAATCAATCAAAACAGTATTTCCAGAATGGAAACAGATAGCATGTGCATACGCTACGATCGACCCTGAGTACAGGTTCAAACTGGCCGAAGAGATAGTGTAGCATTAACACGAAGCTCGCCACTCCGTTAGTATCTCCAGGGAGTTAATAGTGCCAGTAACAATGAGTGCTCAACAACGTCTGATGCATGAACTGTTACTGTGTAAGTTCGAACTCAAGCATAATGCTGCGGCAGCAAACCAAAACATTTGTCATCCGAAAGAGGAAGATGTCGTGAATAACAGCACAGCAACTCTTCAGAAATTTCATGTAGGTTATAAAAATGTCGAAGATTAGCCAAGGTCTGGGTACAGATTCTGAAATCATACGATACACCATTAGGGAAAATTCATCCACTAACATACAACAATTATCAAACCAGCTTGGCATGACCCAGTCTACTGAAATGGGTCACCTTCACGAACTCAGGAAAATCATCAGGAGTTGTCGTATTGTGACACATGAGTTAATCCCAGCTCAGGCCCAGAGGAGAGTGGATGTGTGCTGACAACTGCTGAAAAAAAGTCCACGTGATGTGCGGCCCCTGAAACCGATTGTCATATGCGACGAAAAGTGAGCGTTCTTCCAAAAACCAAATATACACAAACGGTGGTTGACCAAAGTAGTGATGATTTAGTATGGTAAACATAAAAGAGATGCCGCGCCTTGATAAGAGATAGTTTATCAACTGTTTAACTATGGATAAGGGGACTATCGAAGGAGATGATGAAATAGGGTTAGGTTTTTTTTTTCCTGGAGATAGATGACGAAAGGAAAGGTTGAATGACCACTACGAAGGTCACAGTGAATGGTCCCTGGAAATGGCCCCTGGTTTGCAGGACCACAATGGATGACCCCTGAAGACTGCCCCCATGCAGGACCCATAGCCCCTATGCAGGACCCATGGCCCCTACGCTTCAATAGAAGCTAACTTAAAAAGATGTGCGAATGTTTCGTATGGCAAGCCATACTCCTTGCTAAAAAAAGTGTGAGAAGATAAAAGGAAATGGTCCCTGCTTGCAGGGACAGTGAATGACAGCAGGCCCCATGGCCCCTGGAAATGACCCCAACCCATGGCCCCTGTGCAGGACCTACACGAACAGTATGTGAGCATATATAATTGATTAGAAGCTACATGCTAAAAAGGTGGGAGTAGATAAAAGGAAATGGTCCCTGGTTTCCAGGACCCATGGCCCCTGGAAATGGCCCCCATACAGGACCACTGTGGATGACCCTAGGCCCCTACGCTTCAATAGAAGCTACCTATTAAAAAGATGTGAGATTATTTTTATTGTTTTGTATGGCAAGCCATACTCCTTGCTAAAAAGGTGGGAGCAGATAAAAGGAAATGGTTCCCTTCCCTGCTTGCAGGGACAGTGAATGACCCCAGGACCCAAGATTGCCCCTATGCAGGACCCACACGAACAGTATGTGAGCATATATAATTCATTAGAAGCTACCTGTTAAAAAGATGTGAGCATCCCTCGACTTGAACAACGTGAAAAGTTAAAAATAAGCCCCTCCCCCTCCTACAAGTATACTATGAAAAGGGTAATATTTATTATAGCATTTTTCTTACTTATGAGCTGAAGACTGAGTGGCACAGACGTCCTTCCTTGAGAGCCGTTGAAATTGAAATGAACGAGAGAAAATTCGTTTGGCGTGGCTTTAGTGACGTCAAGGTTAACTTTGTACCGTATCAGAATGATAAAAGTGATTATAGACTTTACTTATTTACATGAATCACAGATTACTGGCAATCATCTACAAACAATTGTATGATTTGAACTTAATGAGAACTTTGAATAAGAATCACGTGCAAGGTTAAAAACCTTTATTATTGACAAGCATGAGTGATATCTAACAGAGTTAATCATAGATGGATCACGAGTTTATGTGTCTAAGTTTAAATAATATTGACGATAGAGAAACCGATAATCACGAGAACTGATGGGTTATTGAACGCTTGCTTGCAATCATCTACAAACATTTGTATGATTTGAACTTAATCAGAACTTTGAATAACAATCACGTGCAAGGTTAAAAACCTTTATTATTGACAACCATGAGTGATATCTAACAGAGTTAATCACAGATGGATCACGAGTTTATGTGTGTAAGTTTAAATGATATTGACGATAGAGAAACCGATAATCACGAGAACTGCTGGGTTATTGAACGCTTGCCCTATTACAAACTGAACTTGTATTTGTAAATATATATATAAACAATTTGGAAACGTTATTACTTAGAGATAACCAGAGAACGTTGAAAATATTTATTTTGTTATTAGAAGTTAATACTAAAAAATAAAATAAACTGCAACTTTAGAGATTAATATTTTGAACTGAACAATTATTATTATTATTATTATTATTGTATGGATTTAATGTCCACGGTGAGAACATTGAGCATGCACCACTTATATGCAATAAAGCATATGGACTTATGGGTAAAAAAATGGTTCCGCCTATACTAAATAAAGTACTTATATAAAAATTCCTTTGCTCCCTTTTTCTATATATTATAATTGTTGCTACTGATAGTGTTTTTTATAGTAATTAATTGTGTGATTTTACGTGTGTGTGTGTGTGTGTGTGTGCGATTTTTAAAAAGTTTGGACGACCAGCGAAAATTGTAAGTTATTATTGTAGTTGATATATATATTCACACATATTCACTGACGCGCCTTTTGTACATTAATATTTAAACCTAGGGCTAACGAACAAATGTAAAATTGTAATTCACTTTAAAAGTATAACACATAATCGTTAACGTGCCACTACAGGCATTTACATTGAAACGTGAGAAAAAAAAGTGATTATTTGTAAAATATTTTTTTAACATTAATGCCACGCGTTTGTTTAAAATGCTATTTATGTTGCGCGCTTACACAAAAGATTTATTTTTTAATTATAGCAAACATTTACGGAAATAATTTTAAAATACCATTTCCCCTAACACATATTGGTCACGCCTTTGTTATAATTGCACTTACGCGAAAGCGAAATAAAAATTACTGTGTTCACCTAGCACATGTTGGTTGTACTTTTTAAAATTGCACTTACGCGAAAGCGAAATAAAAATCAGTGTGTGCACCTAGCACAAGCTGTTTGCACTTTTTAAAATTGCACGTACGCGAATATAAAATAAAAATTACTGTGTGCACCTAGCACATACTGGTTGCACTTTTTAAAATTGCACGTACGCGAACATAAAATAAAAATTACTGTGTGCACCTAGCACATATTGGTTGTACTTTTTACAATTGCACTAACGCGAAAGCGAAATAAAAATTATTCTGTTCACCTAACACATACTGGTTGTACTTTTTAAAATTGCACGTACCCTAATACAGATATTTAACCCAAGGCGAACACCAACTTACATTTGAGAACGCATTATAAAATAGTTCGTGTTATATAACTTTTGCGGACAAATTAGTTGCATGGCACAAAATTTAAATTGCCTATTTATTATTAAGCTAAGGTAAGATGGCTATACTCGCTAACGCGCCTTAGTGGAAAACAACATTTTTTTTTTACTAAGCTATTGTAACGTAACCGTCGCTAACGCGCCTTTACTTGAAAACCATATAGTTCCTTAATAAACTAACCTAAGCTGGTGATACCTGCTAACGCCACCTATGGTATCGTGAACGTTGGTAACGCGCCTTTATTTTAATGGAGCATTATTTACTTTTGATAATAATGTATAAAATAATTATTATTTTAACTTGTTGCTACGCGTTTGCTAATACTGAATAATTGCTTGGAAATGCACACCGGCTCTGCCCTACCCTGAACCACTTGTTTGCGCGTATGTTTTGCCCTGCCCTAAACCACTTGGTTGCGCGTATGCTTTTTTATATAGAATAAGCGACACTGCTATGTATATACCATGAACTTAATTGTGGAAATAACAAATGTATACCCGTTTTGCACGGCCCCGCCTACATAAATGCACGCACGCACGTTTTTTTTCACGAATGTACTTTTTACTGCTACATGTTTAAAACTAATAAATATACGTATGCTTCCGTATAAATGCACGCACGCATGGACACCAATTGCCACGCTTTTAATTTTATTTAATGTAATTATTGTACGAATGCTTCCGTATAAATACACGTACGTTTTTCCACACGTACACCGACTGCTACGGCTTAAAATTAATAAATATACGTATGCTTCCGTATAAATGCACGCACGCATGGACACTAATTGTTACGCTTTTAAAATTAATCACTGCTATATTTTTATGCATCTACAATAACAAATACTAAATATAATTGATTTTACAACACGGAAAACAACATTAGCTTGCGATCGGCTAACATTCACATGGGTGTAGGCCACCATCATTTGCTTAACGCACATAAGAACAAATATATTTTCATAAGTATTTATAAAATAAATGTAGAAAAAACATTATCAATTTGAAATATTTCTAGTACATACTAAATAATTTAATGCTAAAAATGATATTAAACTTACCTTTATATATAATCTTCTTTAATTACATCTCGAATCCACTTCTCAACTTTACGTATTCTAATAAACGCGTGGACAGGAAGTGACTCAACTTCCTGTAGCAGTGTTGGTAAATCTTAATACTTTGTGTTTAGTTAGTGAATGGTAATGGAAGATTTTTGATTTAAAGAGATTAATAAATAAGAAATTATTATGAAATGGGGAATTGTTTTTGGTATACTTTATTTACAAGTGCGGAAAAAGTATATGTATTGCCTAGTTTGTAAAATAAAAATAAATGAAAATGCTTTAGGTCAATTTGTATTGTAGCCTGTAGGAATATGAGCCGATTCACTACCCTTTATGATATTTAGACTGCAAAACACAGATTATAATGTAGCACATTTGCTTATTTTATGGATTTTGCGATGGATTATATACGCAAACTAGAATGCGAAGACAATTTAGTAAGACATATTGTGTTAGTAACAGACAACTTACTAAGACACATTGTATTAGTCAAAGACTATGCAGTAAGACACAATGTGTTAATGAAAGACTATTTAGGTGGTAATCAGGGGTTAGTTACGGAAGACTAAAGATAATCAAGGGGTAGCTACGGAATACTAAAGATGGTCAGCGACTATTTAGGGGCTAATTAGGGTATACTAAAGATAATCAAGGGGGAATACTAAAGATGGTCAGCGACTATTTAGGGGATATTCAAAGGCTAGTTAGCCCATAGTAAGGATAATCATGGAATAATCAGGGGATATTAAGAATGCTTAAAGGGTAGGTAGCCCATAGTAAGAATATTAAAGGAATAATCAGGGGATATTAAGAATGCTTAAAGGGTAGGTAGCCCATAGTAAGAATATTTAAGGACTATTAGGGGATAATTAAAGGGTAGTTAGCCCTTACTAAAGATATTTAAGGACTATTAGGGGATACTTAAAGGGTAGCTAGCCCATACTAAGGATATTTAAGGAATATTCAGGGGATATTAAAGGAATATTTATGGTATATTGAAGGACTATTTAGGGGAAAGCTTAATTATAGAGTGCGGAATGAGGACTTTTTTTTGCAATACTTAGTTTGAGAATGAATATTGCGGTGGGGCGCAGTACAGAATGAGGGCCTTTTGTTTTGGTATATATAGTTACAAAATAAATATTGCGGTGGGGCGCAGTACAGAATGAGGGCCTTTTCCTTTGGTATATTTAGTTTGAGAATGAATATTGCTGTAGGCTGCAGTACAGAATGAGGGCCCTTTTTTTGCGATACTTAGTTTCAGAATAAATATTACGGTGGGGCGCAGTACAGAATGAGGACCTTTTCTATTGGTATATTTAGTTGAGAATGAATATTGTTGTAGGCAGCAGTACAGAATGAGGCCCATTTGTTTTGCGATACTTAGTTTCAGAATAAATATTACGGTGGGGCGCAGTACAGAATGAGGACCTTTTTTAATGGTATATTTAGTTTGAGAATGAATATTGCTGTAGGCTGCAGTACAGAATGAGGTCCATTTGTTTTGGTATATTTAGTTTAAGTATAAATTTTGCGATTGGCCGCAGTACAGAATGAGACCCTTTTTTTTGTGGTATATATAGTTTTAGAATAAATTTTGTGCTGGGCTGCAGTACAGAATGAGGGCTTTTTCTTTTGGTATATATAGTTACAGAATAAATTTTGTGGTGGGTTGCAGTACAGAATGAGAGCCTTTTTTTGTATACTTAGATTGAGAATAAATTTTGTGATGGGGCAGAATGTTTTTTAGCTTATTTTAGAATTGGAATAAGGCAACATACAGGTATACTGTTAACGCAAATGTGTATAAAATGGGCTTTAGGATATTTTAGGATTGGGATAAGCCTACATAGATGTGTACTGTCAACGCAAATACGTATAGAATGGGCTTTAGGATATTTTAGGATTGGAATAAGCCTACATAGATATGTACTGTTATTGGAAACACGTATAGAATGTACCTTACGATATTTTAGGATTGGAATAAGGCTACATAGATATGTACTGTTAATGCAAAGGGATATAGAATGGGAATTGGAAAAAATGGGCAGAGACCTCTTATTTTATGATTTCGTTTGCAGACGACTTAATACTATACTGAATGCTTTTGAGTCAAACCGCTAAGTGGCATTACTTAACATATGATTTTGTGAAAACATGGGTGAACTTGTTGAATATATGTATATATATATATATATATTAACATAATATTTTATTTGGCATTATTTTGTATGTCCAGCCATATTTGATTATTGTACTAAAGACGTAATCTTGTTCTTATACATCTATTACCGAAGAACTTAAAACATGAACTGAGCTTTTGCGCGCTTTGGAAATTCGGATGAACTGACCTTTGTATGATTAGATAAACTTGTTGAACGACGAAACATCATATGACGATGTGTAATTTTGACCGTTGATACATGACTAAACATCATGTGACTATGCCTGAAGAACTAATTTTGACCGTTGATACATGACTAAACATTATGTGATAAGTAATTTGGGCTACAACAGTATGATTAAGTAACATGTGATTGATAACTAACCACGTTTGATTATGCATAAGGTGAACACGTGATGGGATGTTCACCAACAGATGAATAAGCATTATATGACACTACCAGGGAACGCTATGATAAGATATTATAAAAGAAACTGTTAACGTAGCACGAAATAAGATAGATAGGGTATTGAACTTATATGATTAAAGATCCTTGTTATTAATTAAGATTGGCAGAGCGTTAAATACACAAGCGAGAGATTACCAATGATAAATAAAACTGAATTTTTTATTATTATAGATGTTTTGAACTTTGAAAACTTGTTGTTTTCGAAATAATATTTGTTTTAATAGGTCGGTTTAAAATATCATGTGGTTTGACTACAACATGATAGCATATTGTTTACGTGTTTTCCGTATATCATGTGCTTATGATCAAGGGTTGTTTTTGAAATTATATTTGAAAAAATATAATGATCATGTGATATGACGTTGGTGATAAAATGTTTCCTTATATACTGGGGTTTGAAGAGAAGTTGTTCATAGAGGCATTAACGCTGTAGAGTCGATTAAGAGTTAAGTAGAGAGGCAGATTTGAGATGGATTCTAATATTGAACCGGCAATGAAGAAGTTTAAGTCTTTAGACTATTTTTCTGAAATTTTTATAGACACTCCGGAATCTCCAGAAATAATTATTGAGGAAGAGATTATTCATCTTAGACATGAACCGGTTTTAATTCCAACATCACCAGTGGGATCACCTTCATTATTGAGAGCATCAAATACTGGACCATTGTTTGGTACAACATTAAAAGTACCAACAATGAAATGGACGCTGGATGTTGAGAAAGAAGAAGAAGCAAGACAATTACCACTACCAGCGATATATGTGGAGAATGAGGAAGCAAGACCCCCATCACCGGATTTATTTATTGAAGAGGAAGAAGAAGGAAGAACAGCAGCACAACCACCATTGATATATGTGGAGGAGGAGGAGGAAGAAGGAAGAACACCACCACAACTACCATTGATATATGTGAATGAGGAAGAAGCAACACCATCACAACCACCATTGATATATGTGGAGGATGAGGAAGCAAGAACCCCATCACCAGATTTATTTATTGAAGAGGATGAAGAAGCAAGGTTTCCATCATTATATGTGGATGCGGAGGAAGCAAGACCACCATTGACAAGTTTATTCATTGAAGAGGAGGAAGAAGCAAGACCACCAATGTCACATGTAAAGGATGAAGAAGAAGTAAGGCCCCCATCGCCAGACTTATTTAGTGAGGTGGAAGAAGAGGAAATTCTTCGTTTATTTGAGGAATTGGACGAATGTAAACCTGATACACCAATTGCAAGTGTTACACCACAAAAGGAACCAATGGATTTATCAGTGCGACGAAAAGAAAAGTGTGAGTGCGGTTTTGATATTGTGGACAAAAACTGTGTACATAAAAGTATTTTAAATTGGAAACCTGAAAATGTATTATTGTGTCAAGGCTGCAAGTTTATTTATTACAATCAGCTTGGGCATCATTGTTTGCTGGCTAACCAACTGTCATTAGAGGCGGAAGCATGGCTTATTATGGCAAATGAAAATGTAAGAAACGACGTTTATATTATTTATTTGATGTCACATGCTAATATGTATGTTAATGAACAATTGTTTAAGAAACAATATAATGAATTATTGCAAAATCCGAATTATATTGAGGAATTACCCAATATATTATTAGAGAAAGACAGAAATGTAACATTTAAAGCATGATTTTTGTATATATATATATTTTGTTTTGTACATATATTATTTCTTTGTATTACTATTTTGCTTGTATATATTTTTTTGTTAGTGAAATAAATATTTAACCAAAATTTTATTTTTGATTTTTATTTATTATTAAAGACTTTTCCTGAATATTAATAAAAATAGGTAATATACTATTATTGGATATAAGAATTGGTATTTACAATGAGCTTTAATGCAAAGAAACTTATTTTTCAAATATACAACTTGTAAATTATAAAAAGTTATACGTTAATTAGAAATGCAATATGAAAACTGTAGAAACTTTTTCATATACATATGGTATAAAAGTTGGAAAAAACAAAATGAAAATGAAAATGAAAATACAAGTTTAAAAACAAAATGCAAAATAAAAATAAAAATACAAGTTTAAAAACTAAATGCAAAAAAAACGCAAACTAAAAAAAAAGTTTTCTTACATGCACGCGTTATAAAATGCACAAGTAAATTTTATGACATGTGAATTTTGTATTGTTATATGAACATGTTAAAGTTTTTTTTTTACTTGCATGAATTAATTTTACAGAATACTTTAAGTATAATAATATTGTAAAACGCATTTACACAAAACAAAAACACAGTTAAGGAAATAATAATAAAAAATGAAATCAAGTAATATACACTGATAAAATTTTATTCACAATAAGATATACACACAAATACATTTGTATTTTTTAATAATGTTAACATTCTTTGATACATTGTTTAATACATTCAAGATTTATATTAGTATATGCACAATTACATATTGGACAGTTTTCCAGTAATTTATACACACTTTTATTATTATTTACTAATTGATTAACAGAAGAGTTTCCATTACAACTTTTTAAAATGCGGATTATATAGTAAATCTTTTTGTAAAAATAATTTGGTAATTAATTCAATGTTGTCTTTGTTTAATAACATGTTATATAATGTACATGTAAATTCCCAATCATCAATTTCAGTATCAGAATGCACTCTTGCAAATTGTTCATATAATTCATCAAAAGTTTGTGCGCTTACCATTGTACGCCATGCGTTATAGCATAACATATTATAGTCCGAAGTAATACAATCGTGTTCTTCTATTTTGCTTCTGTTTTGAAAACATCCGTAACACAAAAGTTCTCGATGTGGTTTCCAACGTGCAATACACATTAACACACAGTGTTCTTTTATAGAAAAAGAAGAACAATGATATTCGCATTCTTCGTATCTATTTAGGAAAATACAACGATGTTTACAATAACGATTCTTGAAACACATTTTTGTCCTTTTCCAGATATACTTCTCTTAAATCAAAAATATGATAATCATTCAATGTAATTTCTTGATATGAATAGTTAAATTTGTTTATAAGATTTAGAATATTGTTGGTATTTATATATTTTACATGAATTTTCAAATATTGTTTTAATATTTGATCACGTGATGATTTTTTAATTAGGAAATTCCACACAACAGTATTTAATTCCTCATTGGTTTTAGTTAAACATTTATGCACAGTTTTATTTTTACTACGATTTGCACAACCTTCACAAAGTAAAGGTTCAGAAAGTTTATAATTTTCTAGTAATTGTTTTACATAAATTTCACTTACGTTATTAGTAGTACAATTACACTTTAATTCGTTGAATATAAGATTATCATTAGAAATTATATCTTGACTTGTTACTTCCTCTTGAAATGGTATTTCACTTGATTCTCTGAAACTTCTTCTATACACTTGTTCGGGTATTGGCTCCTGTGTTGGAAATATTATGCGACATGTATCATTTTCTTCAGGAATTTCAGGATCATTTGAATTAACAAGTATAATTTTTTTGTTTTTCAAGTTGAAACTGTTTTTCACGTGGTGAAATATACTTAGAGTCTACAGTATTACTTTTGGATAATAAAAAATTAGTTTGAATTTCACCTTTTTGTTTTTATTATGAGAAGTTGAAAATGGTTTTATATGTAGTGATGTATTTCTTTTTTGTTTTGCACTAGCGGAAACAGACAGCCTTTGACTGTACATCTTATCACGGTAGAATCCGCTTTATATTAGTATAAGCCATGACCTCATTTATAATCACAAACCTGCGCAGAAGATTGAGCATATGCTTCTTTTTCTAGATTTCCTCGGAAATCTTATGTAAAAAGGCTTATGCTCAATCTTCTGCGCAGGTTTGTGATTATAAATGAGGTCATGGCTTATACTAATATAAAGCGGATTCTACCGTGATAAGATGTACAGTCAAAGGCTGTCTGTTTCCGCTAGTGCAAAACAAAAAAGAAATACATCACTACATATAAAACCATTTTCAACTTCTCATAATAAAAACAAAAAGGTGAAATTCAAACTAATTTTTTATTATCCAAAAGTAATACTGTAGACTCTAAGTATATTTCACCACGTGAAAAACAGTTTCAACTTGAAAAACAAAAAAATTATACTTGTTAATTCAAATGATCCTGAAATTCCTGAAGAAAATGATACATGTCGCATAATATTTCCAACACAGGAGCCAATACCCGAACAAGTGTATAGAAGAAGTTTCAGAGAATCAAGTGAAATACCATTTCAAGAGGAAGTAACAAGTCAAGATATAATTTCTAATGATAATCTTATATTCAACGAATTAAAGTGTAATTGTACTACTAATAACGTAAGTGAAATTTATGTAAAACAATTACTAGAAAATTATAAACTTTCTGAACCTTTACTTTGTGAAGGTTGTGCAAATCGTAGTAAAAATAAAACTGTGCATAAATGTTTAACTAAAACCAATGAGGAATTAAATACTGTTGTGTGGAATTTCCTAATTAAAAAATCATCACGTGATCAAATATTAAAACAATATTTGAAAATTCATGTAAAATATATAAATACCAACAATATTCTAAATCTTATAAACAAATTTAACTATTCATATCAAGAAATTACATTGAATGATTATCATATTTTTGATTTAAGAGAAGTATATCTGGAAAAGGACAAAAATGTGTTTCAAGAATCGTTATTGTAAACATCGTTGTATTTTCCTAAATAGATACGAAGAATGCGAATATCATTGTTCTTCTTTTTCTATAAAAGAACACTGTGTGTTAATGTGTATTGCACGTTGGAAACCACATCGAGAACTTTTGTGTTACGGATGTTTTCAAAACAGAAGCAAAATAGAAGAACACGATTGTATTACTTCGGACTATAATATGTTATGCTATAACGCATGGCGTACAATGGTAAGCGCACAAACTTTTGATGAATTATATGAACAATTTGCAAGAGTGCATTCTGATACTGAAATTGATGATTGGGAATTTACATGTACATTATATAACATGTTATTAAACAAAGACAACATTGAATTAATTACCAAATTATTTTTACAAAAAGATTTACTATATAATCCGCATTTTAAAAAGTTGTAATGGAAACTCTTCTGTTAATCAATTAGTAAATAATAATAAAAGTGTGTATAAATTACTGGAAAACTGTCCAATATGTAATTGTGCATATACTAATATAAATCTTGAATGTATTAAACAATGTATCAAAGAATGTTAACATTATTAAAAAATACAAATGTATTTGTGTGTATATCTTATTGTGAATAAAATTTTATCAGTGTATATTACTTGATTTCATTTTTTATTATTATTTCCTTAACTGTGTTTTTGTTTTGTGTAAATGCGTTTTACAATATTATTATACTTAAAGTATTCTGTAAAATTAATTCATGCAAGTAAAAAAAAAACTTTAACATGTTCATATAACAATACAAAATTCACATGTCATAAAATTTACTTGTGCATTTTATAACGCGTGCATGTAAGAAAACTTTTTTTTTAGTTTGCGTTTTTTTTGCATTTAGTTTTTAAACTTGTATTTTTATTTTTATTTTGCATTTTGTTTTTAAACTTGTATTTTCATTTTCATTTTCATTTTGTTTTTTCCAACTTTTATACCATATGTATATGAAAAAGTTTCTACAGTTTTCATATTGCATTTCTAATTAACGTATAACTTTTTATAATTTACAAGTTGTATATTTGAAAAATAAGTTTCTTTGCATTAAAGCTCATTGTAAATACCAATTCTTATATCCAATAATAGTATATTACCTATTTTTATTAATATTCAGGAAAAGTCTTTAATAATAAATAAAAATCAAAAATAAAATTTTGGTTAAATATTTATTTCACTAACAAAAAAATATATACAAGCAAAATAGTAATACAAAGAAATAATATATGTACAAAACAAAATATATATATATACAAAAATCATGCTTTAAATGTTACATTTCTGTCTTTCTCTAATAATATATTGGGTAATTCCTCAATATAATTCGGATTTTGCAATAATTCATTATATTGTTTCTTAAACAATTGTTCATTAACATACATATTAGCATGTGACATCAAATAAATAATATAAACGTCGTTTCTTACATTTTCATTTGCCATAATAAGCCATGCTTCCGCCTCTAATGACAGTTGGTTAGCCAGCAAACAATGATGCCCAAGCTGATTGTAATAAATAAACTTGCAGCCTTGACACAATAATACATTTTCAGGTTTCCAATTTAAAATACTTTTATGTACACAGTTTTTGTCCACAATATCAAAACCGCACTCACACTTTTCTTTTCGTCGCACTGATAAATCCATTGGTTCCTTTTGTGGTGTAACACTTGCAATTGGTGTATCAGGTTTACATTCGTCCAATTCCTCAAATAAACGAAGAATTTCCTCTTCTTCCACCTCACTAAATAAGTC